>NC_084484.1:58031310-58348810 GCF_030035675.1 Rhineura floridana | reverse complement strand
TGCAAATATCCAGATCCTTGAACACTCTATGCTTCATTCAGGAGAATGCAGCACTCGCAAAGCTCAGACGATGTTGAATTTCAGCATCGATGTCAGCTTTTACAGAGAGATGGCTGCCAAGATAGGGGAAGTGATCAGCATTCTCCAGCGTCACACCATTAAGCTGGATTTATGGTGCAACAGAGGGACTAGTTTTTCATATGCTTCTGAAAAGACATTTAGGATAGTTTGAAGATCTTTCTCTGAATGTGCAGAGACTACCTTATCATTGGCGTATTGAAGTTCTACGACAGAGGTTGACATTACCTTACTTTTTGCTTTCAGCCTACTGAGATTAAAAAGCTTTCCATCTCTTTGATATATGATTTCCACACCAGTAGGAAGTTTCCCCTCAAAAAGGTGCAGAATCATAGCAATGAAGATAGCAAATAAAGGTTATAGACACTCATATGTGGTCTGGGACATCCCAGCTACTTCAGAAAAATCTTGAGGTAAGCAGACAGCATGAAAAAAGAAAATACAAGTAATGAGCAAGCAATGTACGATTAACTAAAGGCAAACGTCCTGTAAGTAGTGAAACCAGAACCAATTCATAATGATTTCAGGTAATTTTCAGTGTTGTTATGCCAGCTTTGCAATAAACTATGGTTGAAATATACCAGCCATTTCCAGGCTTTGCAATAAACTATGGTTGAAATATACCTGTCATTTCCAGGCTTTCTGCCTTCTGCTTCCTGCTACACTGCAGAAATTGCTGGAGCAGAGCCAGACCTACCATTAGGCAGAATGAAGTGATTGCCTCAGGCAGCAGATCCAGATGGTGTGCCATGTGGGCCCACCCTGCACTCTCAAAGGTAGCCTGCTACCCTCAGGTATGGTGCAGGACACTGCCTCATAGCCAGTGTTGAAGTAAGATTTAGCTGCCAGTCCAGTTGGCATCTGCACATGGAATGCAGAGGGGAGCATCTTGTTCTTTGCCTCAGGCAGAAAAATGTCTTGTGACGGCCCTGTTTTGGAGCATTCTCTATGAAGCACACTCAGCAGCCTAGAGCATGCCTCAGTGGAGCACTAGCCAGGCCTCTTGGACCTAGCCTCTTCCCCGCGTGAACTGAGCGTGCAATCTAGAACATCTGTAAAACTCCCTCGTAGCTGCACATTGGCAGGTAAGATTTCATGGAAAAGAAGCTGTTTTTCAGGAAAGACTGTTCATCATTCCTGATCTCCTTATTGAATTCACATCCACAGAACAGGGCTTTCTCTCCTTCACCTACCGTCTGTGCAGGCCCTTCCACCAACAAAAATCTGGTCCTGGGGGTTGAGAGACTGTTGGGAATGATGCCGGGACATGGTGTAGGAAACTCCAGATGGAGGGAAGAGTTGGTGGAAATTGTCTCTCCACTTAATGTGAGGAGCAACTGAGGAAACAAGCAGTTATGAATAAGCTTCGATTTAGCTGAAACTTGAATCCATAAAGATTTAAATCTGCAGAATTGCTTCACTTAAATTAGTTATACTTTAGTTGTGTGGTAGAGAGTGCAGTATTGTGTTTTAAAGCTTTTAAACATATTTTGGAGTTATACACAAAATCAAGGGGAGAATAGCTGCTAAAACATTTGGGAGTAAATCAAAGGGTCAGTTACTCTGTCATCTTGCTGATTTGTAACTGAGAAAATCCTACCAGTATTCCTTGACTTTCCATATTTTTAGCCTTACTCTGGTATTTATAGAATTAAAGAGAAGAATTGCATTTCACTTTTCCCCAATATTGTGTGTTCTTACAGTAGAATTTTCTTATTGGAAAACAACTTTATATTTCTAATATGCACTAAAAGGCTGATTTGCAATATAATAATAAAAGAAATCACTTTTTAAAATTACCTCCAACTTACTACTACTTGGATTTTTATTCAGCTGTTTGCCTGATTTTTTTCCCTAGGGTGTAGTGTTTCAAACATTGCTGGTATTGATGCAAATGGTTATATTCATAAATAAAAAATAAAAAATTCACACTGTGCTTCCCAGAACTCATAATTTCACAACCTGCAAAATTTTATTGGTCCACATAACTTGTTGATCTCAAACCATATAATTAACAATATTGGCAGAACAAACCACTTTTCTTCGTTTCAAATGAGTCTGAATTTATTGATGTAAAAGAACCATCTTATTAGAACTTCCAACTGGGAAATTCCCTTGTGCATTACATAAATGTTCCATGTGCAAAACAGCTTTGTGATGTGCATGTGAAAATAGGTACAATGGTGATGCAGGGGCAAACACATATATCTGCATTTTAATGCAAATGCATTTCTGCATTAGAGACCTTTTTGTCTATTTGTCTCTGGATTGTGCCTATTTTCTTATGAATGTATGTTAGATAATAAACTGGTACTATAATTCTGTAAAGCAGGTGCTGAATTCAATTAGAAAGCAAGTGGAATATAATTTTTTTAAATTATATTCTCTAGGGTTTTAACATCACCTTTTGGTTTAGGGCTTACTGCCAATATATGCAGCAGAAACTCATGGTGTACTCTTTCCTGAAGTGTACAGTTCAGACTGTAGATTGCAGTTCGCATGTTTCAGTTTTCGCCTGTAGGGGGAAAATATCCTTGCACATAGAAATGTAGCATGTAAGGGAAAAGGCCTCTCAGTCTGAAAAGAATAGACCACAAAAATCTGTATTATATTCTGCAGTATGAAAGTGCTGAAAGTGTCACCTTTTCCTAATGATTGTTTCCTATATGTAACATTTTTATTAAACAATTATTTAGGGGAAATAAATAATTGATAATCATTTGCTTTAACACTCTCCTTTATGAAAGCAATATTCCAGTTCTATATTCACTAACAGGCAAAAAAAACCCTTGCGGTTTAAGAATGTACATATAGCCAAGAGATATTTCTATCAAACTTTAAAAGGTGGGGAAATTGGGCAGCTATAGTGAATGTATCAGGAGCAAGAGATCTGACCCCCCCCCGAGATATTGTACTGCCCTACAAATTTGTAAAACTACAAACACAATTTGGGTTGGTCTTTCACAGTCCAATCTACTTCCTGTATAGCTTGGAAGAATTTGGTAACGTGTCTCTGAGCATATGGTGAGTGGTAGCTGTATACTTTAGCTCTATACAGCCTATTCCCCCCCCAGAGCTACAATCACCAGAATTCTCTGGGGAGAGGGGCTGACTGTTAAACTACTCTGGCCACTGGAGCTCTGTTGGAGGAATAGAAGTCTCCTAACAATTCTGCACCCTTTACAAACTACCCTTCCCAGGATTTTTGGGGGAAAGCTATGAGTGTTTAAAGTGGAATAAATGTCTGGCATGCATATGGCCACCTGATTAACCAAGCCAAACAGCTGTTAGTCTGGCTTTTAGAACACTGACAGTTGATTCTTGATGAACATGCCTTCCCTATCATAGACTCCAATGTTAATTTTCTTAAATTAATTTAAAATATGCCATGAATTTTTTTAACTTTTAAATTGCAGACGATGAAGGTCAGAGTGTGGGGCAAGGTCAGTAATGGATTACATGTACTTGTGAACATGGCTGATCTTTAATTAATTTCAACAAATTATGAGACAAAAAAGTTCAACAGGGTCTGGATTATTTTACTGATGTTTCAGATTTTAAACTCTGGATTCTCTCTGAGTGTTTTGCAGAGCTTGGAAAAGTTCCTTTTTTGAACTACAACTCCCATCAGCCCAATCCAGTGGCCATGCTGGCTGGGGCTGATGGGAGTTGTAGTTCAAAAAAGGAACTCTTCCGAGCTCTGGTGTTTTGTGTATTGCTGTGAAAACTTAGAGGGTTGTTAAGCAAGCATTTCTGAGTTCAGGACTATAAATTTGTAAGATTTTATTTTGAAATGAGCTTATGGGAAGCCGCAGAATGGCATGGGGGTATTTTCAGTTGGTGGAATGTGACAAATCCATGCTGGCTATACAGTCACTCTTGTGGCTATACAATACACTTCTACTCAGGTGTAAGTCCCATTGACTTCAATGTATCACATCCACACCATACATTTAGAGCACATGGTTTCCCCCCCCAAAATTCCAGGAATCATAGTTTACCCCTCACAGAACTACAGTTCCAAGCACCCTTAACAAACTACAATTCCCAGGATTCTTTAGGGGAAGTTATGTACTTTAAATGTGCTTTAAATGTATGGTGTGGATGTGACTTTACTCCCAGGTAGGTATGTCTAGAATTGGAGCTCTGCAGTGCAAAACTCCTACTCAAAAATAAGTCCCGTTGACTTATGGTGGTGTAGTGATTAAGGTGTTGGACTGTCACCTGGGAGACCAGGGTTCGAATCCCCACATAGCCATGAAGCTCACTGGGTGACCTTGGGCCAGTCACTGGCTCTCAGCCTCATGAAAACACTATTCATAGGGTCACCATAAGACGGAATCATCTTGAAGGCAGTACATTTACATTTTACTCCCAGATAACTGGTTATAGGATTGTAAGTTAGCATTCTCATTGACAGGAACATCGCTGTAATGAGTGAAATTGCATGACAAAAGAGTAACCTTTTCCCCTCCCCCAGAAAGCAGCTTTTAGAAGGCAAGTTAAGAAGTGGCACTAATTTTATCACAATCAGTGCAATCATCTCCTCCAAGAGTGGAATTGAGACATCATGGTGGCACATTTGTCTTCATTCAATCATGGGCCGTGCTCAACATCTGAAAAGCTAGGAGAGATTTTCAAATGGAAAAACAATGGATTTAAGGGGAGTACTGATCTCTATCTCTGCCTGCTACTTCCATTCCGTCTCCAACCCCTGCAGCCCACTTCAGCTGCTTGAGGGGTTCAGCACCTCCTCCCACCTGCTTCTGCTCCCTTGACATCCTTCTGCTGCCCCTCTGCTTTACTGCTGTTCAGCAATGAGCCATATTTGAAGACAGGAGTAACATGTTTAGCTGTGCCCCAAGTTGTAAATTTGTTTTTTTATGCAGCTATTTCATATTTTAAAAATATACATACATGTACTCGTACAAAAACCTTAACAGTATGTTCAGGCATATCTCTGAGTGATATCTAGTATTGGCACATTTCATATGTATGAAATAGTGGGAGCAAATACACTAAAAGGCACAACTCTTTGTCTTGTAATTTTCTTATCCAGTGCCTATATCCACTTGTAGTGGCTTTGATGGTGCTGTTCCAAGGGGTTACAGAACACCACTAGGAAAACAAGTCTGCTTTGTTGCTACTGTTCGACTGGCAACACCTCAGTTTTTAAAGGCAAGTGTGTATGTCTTAGAGTCTGTTAAGTCTTCATAGTAATATCAGTTCGACCAGTCAGTATCTTCCCTCTTATGGACATGTACAAGACAAAGGGATAGGTGCAGCCTGTAGATGTGGGGGCTTCACTCAAAACAATGGCTTGCATACAACAAGCATGCATGGTACCTTTAGAAGATTTGGGAAGATGTAATGACCATATATATGGTGTTGAATATTTGTGGAAGTAAATCAATACTGAAAGCAGCAGTGTGCATCTGGAAGCTCTGCAAGGTAAATAATGCAGGTAATTTTTCAAGTTGCTGCTGCAGACACTTTCACAAGTCATTATAACTCTGACCAGGACATAGCCCAAGGGCACATAGTGTAATCATGTTGAGCTAAAATAGATGAGAGTCAGGTCAGTGCCTTGATGGGAGACTATTTAGGAATCCCATGTGCACTGCTTTTGAGTTCCACGATGCAATGGCAGAATGAACATTATAAAAAAGGAATAAATTGTTAGAAATATCTCTTTGAGATAGGCTCCCACACATGTCAGCTGAACTTTAATCCCAGACAAAACATCTGAATCTGTATACAGAAATAGGAATGAAATGTGGTTGTCATCTCATGTCTGCAAAAATAATCTGAGATTTTTTTTAGTGGAATAAATGGGCCAGTGCACATATTACACAAATTGAAGAGCAAGCCTCCTAGTGGAGAGTAATCTCTGCTGCCGCTGTAATGTCTAGGAGTGCATACCATGGCAATTATCATGTTCAGTCTCTTTCTAAATATTTGCCAAAAGCTTACCAGGTCTAGAGCCTCTCAACATAATGACAACAATCTGTTTTAAATAAGCTATTTTAATTTCAGCTGGAGTGCACTTCACTCAACAGAAGGAGGTGGTCCTCATCAGTGTCCATCTAGCATATGTAACGTGTTCAGTAATAAAATGCATCATCAATAGCTGTATAATTTTCTAAAAGAATTAAGTGGTGTATACAGAATGAAAACACAGCATTTAACCCTTTTGCATAGGTGGTTAACTGTTGTTTTATCATCCAGGTGCAGAATAATAAGTCCAGCACATGTTAAAATGAACAAACATGATAGAATGTGATATACAGCTATTTAATATATGGATATAATATATGGATATATTTGATCTTCTGTTTTATTACTTTCACATGCTGTTCATTTACATTTAACAAAAAACTGACGAAATTGAGATAAAGGTGCTGCTGTCACTAAGAGAATTTTATTCTAATACAGGAAATGTGCATAGCTGAAGAACCTTTAGAGGAATTCACTTCAAGACATAGTTTGGAATGGAAAATTTTATTTCTAGATCACAGGTTGGTAAAAAGAGAAGAATATATTTCATGTTCTGTGTGACAATTTGGTACTGATTATTTTATTTATTTAAAATTACTTAATTGCCCTTCATCAGAAGATTCTAGGTGTTCAAAACTATGAAAATAATACAATGGATGACATCCACTGATGTCTGCTGGCTTGCACAATGGCCTTTGGGTTTCTGTTCTGCACCCTTCAGCCTTCTGCATGCCCCAAAATATGTTCCAGATGGTTGTGTTGGATCTCCCCAAAAATATATATTTAAATAAACACAACAAACAACAAAATGCAGAGCAGGAAAAAAACATAATAAAAATACTATCATCTAGTCTCCATGCTTCTGTTCTCTTTGTCCACACATCTGTGATAGAAATGGTGAAAATACTCAGTTTCATTGCTTATCTCTGGTACCCTTCCCCCGGTTACTACTTACAATTATGAAGAGGCAACTTGCTTTAATGGACATTGATGTTTAAAAAGTCCTTGCAACATTTTTTCCAAGCCACTGTAGCAGCGCTTGAAAATTTATATTGCTACATGGCACTGTCTTGCATCTCAATTATCCTAAACCAGTGATTAAAAAAAAAATCTGCAGGAGCTTTTTTCCTTTTGCTGTGAAGCATATTTGGAGGTGTGTCATCATACTTTGCACAGTTATGAATTAATCAGACCTATTGCTTTGCAGAGTGAATTTGTGTAAACCTTCCTGATTTACTTCAACCTTTTGTTCTTTCCTTCTGCTTTCCTCCATTTATTTTAAGCACTTGTTCTGGTGCATTTTTTGCAAGAGGTTTCCCGTCTCTGCTGAGATCTAGTAGTATGCAGTAGTCCCAATTAGTCTGTTGCCTGTGTATTGGTTGTTTGAGAGAGAGAGGGAGAGAGAGAGAGAGAGAGAGAATAAAACTTCCAGTCTTATTTGAGCGGGCAGAGAGGAGGGGAAGGGATGAACACTGCTAATGTTATTTTTAATTGTTTAATAAAATTATTTGTATTTTACCCTAATACAGAGCACCACCAATTATAGGATATTTGCCTTTTGAAGTGCTGGGTACGTCTGGATATGATTACTATCATATAGATGATCTACATCTCTTGGCACAGTGCCATGAACACTGTGAGTATTCCATTGTCTACAGAATTTAGTTTGTTTCTGTGTGATAATAAAGTAAAAATTGGAAGACATTGGGTTGTATCCAATTAAGCCATCCCCAAAGTATACACATCCAGATCAGCTTGGGGGGGGGGGGTCTGGCCCTCCACAGCAGATATGGAGTACATGCAGAGGGTGCACGGGGGAGGAAAGGGAGTGGAAGTTATTGTATGAGTGGAAGTTCTTCTGCTCACTCAGTGACTGAGTTAGATTCAACCCTAGACTTTGAACTGGTAATACTGGTAAATTTGTTAGTAAATTCTATTCATTTTTAGTTAAGTTGTACAACAGAGGTGGGGAAGCTGTGGTCCCCTAGATGTTGCTGGACTACAGTGCCCATCATCTTTGACCATTGGCCATGATGACTGGGACTGATGGGAGTTGGAATGCAAGAACATTTGGAGAGCCACAGGTTCTTCATCTGTAATTTACAGAATTCTTTATCACTTAAATGTTCATATCCTACAGTTCAAAGAATGTTATTAAAAAGTAGCCATTTGAGGCTAGCCATTTGTGTTACGCAAACTGATTTTATTCTTTGTGTAGATTTATTGCCTAACTCTGAATTGAAAATAGTACAGATGTCCAATATTACTCAAGAATTGCTAATTAGTTGAAGATGAAGCACTAAATTAAAATAAACTCAGACTACTTTGCATATCAGCAGAAATGAATCAATGTCTTGCAATGTTTGTTTTTTGTCAGTAAGTGTCCTATTTACATGAACGCTGCCAATCAAAATTAATTTTTAGCTTTTTGGGGTAGAATACAAGAATCATGACTGAGTGATGTCAATGGAGATGAAGCTGTGATGAAACAGGTCTGAATATCTTGAATACATTTGGTCACAGACATGGTGCTGATGTGTCCAGTGAAATTAATTGTAATGGTGCTGTCACAGCAGTTTCAAAGCCTTTAACTCTTTTGGGCTGATGCTTTATTTATTTTTGTCTTTTTCATTGTGTTCCTTTGTAAAGCCCTTATTCATAAGGAAACTTACGGCACACCTCAATCTTATTTAAATAAATCATCAGTGGTGGCAGGTGCTCATTGGAACTGGTAGGGCAGAAGACAGGGAGGCCAGTGGTAGGTGAAGTGAGAGCCAATGACAGATGGAGCCAACTAATTCTAACTCCCCGCAGAGTTCTACAAAGACATAACTGAGACTAAGGAGGAGGAAGCTAACAGCCAAGGCCACACCTGGGCCTAGTTATAAGTAAGAAAGCAGGCAGGTGGGGACTGGCTGAGGACAGACTTAGGGTAGTGGGGCATTCACCATAATGGATCAACCTCTACTGTAAACCGTTCTTTCAGATGTCCGGTCAAACATCGGTAGCACCCCAATATCTTTCAGTTAGGTTGTGATGTAACATTATTATTAATAATTTGTATTATTTGTAGTAATAATATTATTAATTCTAAATTTGCTGGGCACTCGGCTCCTACTGGGAGGAAGGGTGGGATATAAATCTAGTTAAATAAATAAATAAAAATAAAATAAAAATAAGGAACAGTCCTTGTTCTCAGTCATACAACATAAAGGAAGACATGTCACGTTAGAGAGGAAAGGGAGTTAATTCATCTGGGTAAAACCAGTGTGAGTTGCTGCCAGACCAAAGTCTCTTTTTACCCTGAGAAAAGATCCTGTGCAGAAGGTATATCCATTGATGGATTCCATGAGGGGAGAAGCCACATGGGAGACATGGAGTGCCAGAGTAAGAAAAAGGGCCTTCAGTTCCTGCACTTTCCCAGTTCATACTCACTCTGTGGCCTTGGGTTGACCCATATTTGTGTTGCCTCTGCATGAAATAATCCAGGTCATCTGAAGAGTTAATAATGTTAAAAATATCAGTGTATTGAGAAATGCTCACGAATAACCTTTTTATCCTCTCTCCATGTTTGAAAGGCTGAAATACTGGTGACGGAGCAAATTTGTTTTCTGTTGCTCCATACCGTATGAGCTGAACCAATGGGTTCAAATCTTTTTTAAAAAGGTTTTAAACTATAAAGAAAAATGTGTTGATGGCAGAAGCTATTCAGCAGTGGAACAGACTCTTTTCCTTAGAGGTTTTTAAGTGGAGGCTGGATGGCCACTTATCAGGGAAGCTGTATAGTGAATTTCCTACATCAACAAAGGTTGGACTGGACCTTTGAGGTCCCTGCCAACTCTCTGATTCTATGTGTGCTCTGTTTGCCCAATTCTGCACCTTATCACTCCTATTTTGTGATCAGAAGGCAGTATCAAGTGAAATTTAACACATTTTAAATAGTACATATGTAATTTTTTTCATCTCTTGTTGTTACTGTAAAACAGGTGGAGAACTTCTGGACTGTTGGCCGGACTTGGCCTGCCAATTCTCCCCATTTGGCCCACTAGATTACTGTGAGGAAGCCACAACCACCTGCCCTACACTTGATGTCATGCATGACATCAGCTGTGGGGCAGGTAAGGGAAGGGCTTCAAAGAAACAGTAAGTAGCAAAGTGGACTCCTGGTTGTTCCTTTGCTGGAGCAAGGCATGCTCCCAACTGCCCATCAGCTTATGGACAGTAGAAGCATGCCTTGTTCAGGGGGGGGGGAGCAGTTTACATTCAATAGAAACTATGTCTCTCTCCCAGTGCTGCTCTTTGAAGCCTCCCTGCACTTCTCGTTTCCACCATGCATCAGTATGGAAAGGATAAGCATGGGGAGGGTTGCAGAGCATTGGACTGGCAACACCCCTTGCACTTTGGCTCCCAAGTGTGGCAAAGTCACATAAGGGATTTTGACAGGTGGCTGGGACAACCCACCTGTCAATCATGTAACACTGCATTGATGTCATGTTGTTGACAGATGGGTTTCCCCGCCTACCTATCAAATTTGACCTGTGGGTGGCCAACCAGAAAGGTTCCCCATCCCTGCTGGAAAATAATGCAATTACTACAATGCCCTTTAAAAAAAACCCTAATTGAATTATGCAAGACTCCAAATTGTACTCTCTAGATATTTCTGTAAATATTCTTTGATTTCCCAAATTACTAGTCTGATCAGCATCCTGGAGGACTTAATCACACACCAAAGACTGATTACAGACTCACTATCAAAAGAATAGATCAGGAGAAACTCTGTTGACATCACTAGTATGTGAAATTGTGGAAGTGTGTATTCTATATAAAAATAAAAGCATGAAAAATAAACACAAAATAAGATAAGGTGTTTATGATCAAGGAGACCCACATTGCAACCCGCAGAAGAAATTTTAATTCAGATGAGTACATTTTCTATTGATCAAAATTGCTATAGTTTTCAAAAGGTATTTTTACCACTTATGGAAAGTGTGTATGTATTTTTATTTTATTATTTACATTTAAAAACTGCCCCATAGGATCCCAGTGTGGCGAACACATAATAAAAACATAACAAATAATTTGAACATAATATCACATTATAAGAATATTTCAGCAGTAGCATCAAAAAGGCCCATGCCACTCATAGATCTCCCCAAAATGCCTGTATGAACTGATGTGTTTTCAGCTGATGTCTAAAAACCATCAGTGAGGAATACAGCCATATGTCCATGTGGAGAGAGTTTCACAAATGGGGAGGGGTCGCCATAGAAAAAGTCCTATACTACATCGTCATCCCAGGCCATGCTTGGTAATGGGACCATGAAATGGCCTCCACTGCAGATTGAAGCATCTGACCGGCAGATATGGAGAGAAGCACTCCATTAAGTATTTGATTCTTCAAGTTCAGTCATTAATGTGAGTGAGGACCAGAAAAACATTATGATGCTCATCCACACGTGCCTCTCTGTCATCAGCACATGTCTTTTGTTTGATCAGCAATAAAGTCATCATGTGTTATTAAATAAGTCCGCACGCATTAGCTTCTTAAAGCATGAAGAACATATTCAGCTTTAAGTTTTTTAAAATGCTGATTCATATGATTCAGTATCCAACTAAAATTCTAGTGAGAAACCTAACCAATGCAAGAAGGTATTATATAATACTGATCCTACATGAACTGCACTATGTGCCTATTTGCTACCCAGTTCAAAATAAACAATGAAAATGTACAGTACACTGGTTAAAAAAATAGCAGTAAAATTTAATTAAGACACAGCAGTTAATATTAAGTGGGGATTGAAATAGAAAGATCTTAAGATTTCTTTTTAAATACACTAATGAAGTCTTCAAATGTACTTTATGGGGAGTGTGTTCCATAAATACAGGGCCATGGGTGAAAAAGCCCTGTCCCTGGTACCTGCCAGCTGAACCTGTTATTTATTTATTTATTAGATTTATATCCCGCCCTTTCTCCCAGTAGGAGCCCACAGTTATCAGTGAGCCAGAGAGCATTAGAGCTCAGGCAGGCTCAGGCAGGTGCAGGCAATCCTTCAGATAACCCAGTCCCTTAAACGCGAAAATCAGCAATTAATTTGGGCCTGGAAATAAACAGGCAGCCAGCGTAACCAGTACAGAGAAGGTGTAATATGCTCTGATTGCTTGGCTCCCATAAGCATTCTTGCTGCTTTCTGTACCAAATGACATTTCTGAACCATCTTTTAAGGCACAAAGATGTCCTAAAATTGTTCTTGAAAAGATATTTGTCATATTTTGAAACCTTTGATGCAGTGTCCATTTTTTCTGCCCACAAATAGTGATGCGGTTTGGCAAAGGGAAGTCTTGCTGCTATCGGTTTCTGACCAAAGGACAGCAGTGGATCTGGCTGCAAACACATTACTATATCACCTACCACCAGTGGAACTCCAAACCAGAATTCATTGTATGCACCCACACAGTAGTGAGGTATGGGGAAACTGAGTGACATTGCTATTGTGCTGATTGGTAGAGTCCTTGGTGCAGAGCAAGAGCAAATAAAGCTGGGTTAAGAGGGACATGTACAGGAACCCACCCCCTTTATTTCCTCTTATGAAAAAAGAATAGCCAATATATTCTAGGCTTTGAAGAATGTTAAATGAGCTCAGTGCCAGAATAGGCTCATTATCTCTACAATGGTAGGTCTGAATCCCATATATGAAGACATTTGTGAGATGGTTTGCTATGGCAAATATTTGTCTGAAGCTGATCACTGTGCATTTTGGCCAATTATTGTTGTTGTTATGTGCCTTCAAGTCGATTACGACTTATGGCGACCCTATGAATCAGTGACCTCCAGTAGCATCTGTCATGAACCACCCTGTTCAGATCTTGTAAGTTCAGGTCTGTGGCTTCCTTTATGGAGTCAATCCATCTCTTGTTTGGTCTTCCTCTTTTTCTACTCCCTTCTGTTTTTCCCAGCATTATTGTCTTTTCTAGTGAATCATGTCTTCTCATGATGTGTCCAAAGTATGATAACCTCAGTTTCATCATTTTAGCTTCTAGTGATAGTTCTGGTTTAATTTGTTCTGACACCCAATTATTTGTATTTTTCATGGTACATCCACAAAGCTGTCCTCCAACACCACATTTCAAATGAATTGATTTTTCTCTTATCTTTTTTTTCACTGTCCAACTTTCACATCCATACAGAGATTGGGAATATCATGATCTGAATGATCCTGACTTTAGTGTTCAGTGATACATCTTTGCATTTGAGGACCTTTTCTAGTTCTCTCATGGCTGCCCTCCCCAGTTCTAGCCTTCTTCTGATTTCTTGACTATTGTCTCCATTTGGTTAATGATTGTGCCAAGGTATTGATAATCCTTGACAAGTTCAATGTCCTCATTGTCACCTTTAAAGCTACATAAATCTTCTGTTGTCATTACTTTAGTCTTTTTGACATTCAGCTGCAGTCCTGCTTTTGTGCTTTCCTCTTTAACTTTCATCAGCATTCGTTTAAAATCATTACTAGTTTCTGCTAGTAGTATGGTATCGTCTACATATCTTAAATTATTGATATTCCTCCCTCCAATTTTCACACCTCCTTCATCTTGGTCCAATCCCGCTTTCCATATGATATGTTCTGTGTATAGATTAAACAAATAGGGTGATAAAATACAGCCCTGTCTCACACCCTTTCTGATGGGGAACCAGTCTGTTTCTCCATATTCTGTCCTTACAGTAGCCTCTTGTCCAGAGTATAGGTTGCGCATCAGGACAGTCAGATGCTGTGGCACCCCCATTTCTTTTAAAGCATTCCATAGTTTTTCATGATCTACACAATCAAAGGCTTTGCTGTAATCTATAAAGCACAGGGTGATTTCCTTCTGAAATTCCTTGCTCCGTTCCATTATCCAACGTATGGTTGTGATATGTTCTCTGGTGCCTCTTCCCTTTCTAAATCCAGCTTGGACGTTTGGCATTTCTCGCTCCATATATGGTAAGAGCCTTTGTTGTAGAATCTTGAGCATTACTTTATTGAATGGGATATTAAGGCAATAGTTCGATAATTACTGCATTCCCTGGGATCCCTTTTCTTTGGAATTGGGGTGTATATTGAACACTTCTAGTCTGTGGGCCATTGTTTAGTTTTCCATATTTCTTGACAGATTTTTGTCAAAATTTGGACAGATTCAGTCTCAGTAGCTTGTAGCAACTCTGTTGGTATGCCATCTGTTCCTGGTGATTTGTTTCTTCCAAGTATGTTAAGAACAGCTTTCATCTCACATTCTAAAATTTCTGGTTCTTCATCATATGGTTTCTCCATGAATGAATCTGTCATCCTTGCATCTCTTTTATAGAGTTCTTGAGTGTATTGCTTCCATCTTCCTTTTATTTCATCCCGGTCAGTCAGTGTGTTCCCCTGTTGATTATTCAGCATCCCTAGTCTTGGTTTAAATGTCCCTTTCATTTCTCTAATCTTTTGGAATAGGGCTTTTTTCTTCCCTTTTTGTTGTCCTCTTCTATAGAATACAGTAACTATTGTAATAGTTCTTTGTCCCTATGTACTAGTCACTGTATTGTTGCATTTAGCATGCTACAATAATATTTTTTTCCTTAGCTGGCAAAGATGAATATGGCTATTGCCATAGTGCAGTGTCACTATGTCTTGCTGCATAGAAGATGCATTAGAAACAGTTATCACAACATTTTTTGCATGTGTAAATTTATTCTTTGAGGGAGTATATAACTGAGCAGGGCCCCAATTTGGCTCTGCAACATATTTAGTATATAATCCAAGGAGCACCCTTATGATTTGGAACATGCTGGGTATAATAGAATATATCTACTCAGGCTCATAGGGAAGTAGTTAGACTGAGGATATCTTGCTGATCCACTTGGCTGCACTGAGGACCACTCTTGTCTGGAAATAAGATCTTGTCTGATTGAAAAACAGATATATTAAAAGATACAGTATATGTTTTATGATACAATGGATTGTATCTATCAAAATTGTCCCATTTGCACAAAGACTTCTGCTTGTGCATTGGAACTTTCCCTTTGCTTCCTCCTCCTGTACACCCTCCAAATCTGTTCTGGGGGCTCCCCCAACTCTCCAGAGCAGATGTGGGGGAAGATGTTGGGAGAGGAGAAGGAGGGGAAGTTCCATTGCGCAAACCTAAGTCCTTGCGCGAACAGGATGACTTAGTTGGATACAATCCAATATTTTGTTACAACCATTCATACTGTATTGGCATGCTACTTAGACTCTGGAGAAATACTCTTATGCTCATATAACTATGAGCTATGGTCTGAAGGCACATAAGGCCAGCTCCCTGCTGAAGCTAAGCAGGGTCAGGTCTGGTCATTGCCTGGATGGGAGACTGCCTGGGAACCATATGTAAGCCACCTTGGGTTTCTATCATGAAAAGAAAGGCGGGGTATAAATGTAATAAATAAATAAATAATAAATAATATATACCTATTTGGGAGGCAGAGCCATTTCACACATTATGCAACAGCAAATCTGTAATTGCTACCATGTACTCGGGGTGTGGTAGGAACATGGCTAATCATGGGTATGTGTACCTGCACTATAAACTAGATAGCAAATACGTTTGTTGTGTGCACACATTAACCTTTTACAAGTGCATATAAACAGCATAATGTGTAAAACCATGGAACCCCGTCTCAAGTAATTATATATAGGATCACAGCTAATATTTTCTTTTTCTTTTGCAAACAGAATAAACGTGAGCAGAACCTAAACATAAAATGTAAAACATTACATTACTATATACATTTGGATTATATGACACATGAACTTTAAGTGCAGATAAATTCTGGAGTAAATCATGTAATAAACTGGTAGTTGCATTTAATGGTGCTTTCAGAATAGTAGAATGGAATATAGATCTGCACAGAAAATTATAATGTTCAGTTATGCAGGTGTTCGAGTGGAAAGGCAACGAAATTTGATCTTGGAAAACACACCTTCAGAGATAATCTCTTCAATACTAAAGGTATGCTAGATTGACTATTTTCAGAGTTCCCCCCTTTTTTCTACTTTATTCAGCCCATCTGTCAGGAATCACAAACCTTATGGATAATTATTTAAGTGATTTAAGACTCTTCACTTTCACATGAATGTAATGTATCTTACTCCATATCTGAGTAAGATGTGGTTGGGAATACATTGCCATTCTGTTTTCCAGAACGAAATTTCAGAAATGAGAGACACTGGAATCACACCATGCCAAGTAAAAAATATCCATTATGTTCTATGGGACAGTAATGTTTCTTTGAAAGAGAATAACTCTTTAAAAGTAAGGGTAAGAGACATCTGGTGACTTCAGCTACTGCATTAAGAAAACTGTTCAGATGGTGATAAAATATATGGATATTGCCCCACTGAGATGGACCCAGAATTTTCTTTATGCTTTCCATTGCCTGTTCCTCACCATGGCTGGTGTCCCCTGTGCTCACTCTTCCTTAGTTTAAAAGGTGAGGTGAGTAAACCCAGATAGCCTCACTTTCCACCTGATTTATGTTGAGGGTGTTTTTGCTTGCATGTGGTTGTGTGTGGTGTTCTTTTGCATTTGTTTTAATCACTATGCCAATATGGTATTTTGCAGTTGTACAAATGCACAACTCTTTCAATTTTTGAAAACTCAATCAAGGTAGATGACAGACAAACAAAACCCTTGTCCATACATATCTTGATTACCCCACATAAATAACATCATTGTTAAATATAGAATTGAAAGAATGTATGCATTTGATACCAGACCATACAGGAAGAAGCAGGCTATGAAAGGCAAATATATCATAAGCTAGGCATTAGTTATTTTGAAGTTTTCTGGGGATTGGCCTGGGCTCATTCTTGTTCATGGCTTCTTGCCTGTTAAAGCAGATTATACAGCAATGGAATCTAAGGACTGAATTAATGTGATCTATGTTTTCACTGGTTACTATGAAGTTAACAACTGAGTCTTTTTATGAGTATCTTATACACTCTGGTCTTTTACACTCTGGTCCTCAGAATGCAATAATACCATCAATAGCCCGCTGTAATGAGTTTGCGAGACACTTCCAAGATAAGATCACAAACATCCGCCGGGACCTTGACTCCAATATTGTAGCAGTTGAGCCTAATGAGTTGTCCGGAGCACAGTCCTGTCCTGTTTTATTGGATGAATTTCAGTTGGTTCAGCTCGAGGACGTGGACAAGGTGCTTGGACAGGTGCGGGCGACCACTTCTGCTCTGGATCCTTGCCCCTCATGGCTAATAAAAGCTAGCAGGAACGGAACAGCCGGATGGGCCAAGGAGGTGATCAATGCCTCTTTACGAGAGGGAGTGGTACCACCCTGCCTGAAACAGGCGGTGGTGAGACCGCTCCTAAAGAAACCCTCCTTGGACCCTGAAAATCTTGACAACTATAGACCGGTAGCAAATGTTCCGTTCCTGGGCAAGGTTTTAGAGCGTGTGGTCACTCACCAGCTCCAGGCTCTCTTGGATGAAACTGATTATCTGGATCCATGTCAATCGGGCTTTCGGCCGGGGTTTGGTACAGAAACAGCCTTGGTCGCCCTGTATGATGACCTCTGTCAGGAGAAAGACAGGGGGAGTGTAACTCTGTTGGTTCTCCTTGATCTCTCAGCGGCTTTTGATACCATCGACCATGGTATCCTTCTGGGACGTCTTGCGGACTTAGGAGTTGGAGGCACTGCTTGGCGGTGGCTGTGCTCCTACCTCAAGAATCGTCTCCAGAAGTTGGTGCTTGGGGAGCATTACTCGAGTCCCTGGATACTCCAATATGGGGTCCCACAGGGTTCAGTTCTGTCCCCCATGCTCTTTAATATCTATATGAAGCCGCTGGGCGAGGTCATTAGGAGATTTGGAGTGCGTTTCCAGCAATATGCTGATGATACGCAGCTCTACTTCTCCTTTTCATCTTCTTCAGGTGAGGCTGTTAATGTACTAAACCACTGCCTGGCCGCGATAATGGACTGGATGAGAGCTAATAAACTGAGACTCAATCCTGACAAGACTGAGATGCTGTTGGTGGGGGGGCTCTCTGCCCAGATGGTTGATGTCCGACCTGCCCTAGATGGGGTTACACTCCCCCTAAAGGAGCAGGTCCGTAGTTTGGGGGTCTTATTAGATCCGCTCCTGTCACTGGAGGCTCAAGTAGCCTCGGTGGCACGGAATGCGTTCTACCAGCTTCGGCTGGTAGCCCAACTACGACCCTATCTGGATAGGGAGAACCTTGCCACAGTTATCCATGCTCTGGTAACCTCTAGATTGGACTACTGTAATGCACTCTACGTAGGGTTACCTCTGAAGATGGTTTGGAAACTTCAGCTGGTGCAGAATGCTGCGGCCAGAGTTCTTACTGGGACAAAAAAAATTGATCATATAACACCTGTCCTGGCCCAGCTGCACTGGCTACCAATATGTTTCCGGGCCAGATTCAAAGTGTTGGTTCTTACCTATAAAGCCCTTAACGGCATCGGACCGCAATACCTGGCGGAACGCCTCTCCCGCTATGTACCTACTGTACCTACCCGGTCGCTGCGCTCGACGTCGAAGGCCCTTCTCCGTGTCCCAACGCATAGGGAGGCACGGAGAACGATAACTAGAGCTAGGACCTTCTCAGTGGTGGCCCCCGAACTATGGAACGCCCTCCCTGATGAGATACGCCTGGCGCCTTCTTTGTTATCTTTTCGGTGCCAGGTAAAGACCTACCTCTTTGCCCAGGCATTTTAAAAAATTTTAAAAATTTTAAAATTTGAATTTAAAATTGAAAATTTTTAATTATGTTTTACTGTGTATCTACATCCACTTGTATTTTAACCTGTTTTATTATGCTGTACACCGCCCTGGGAGCTTATTGCTATAGGGCGGTCTAAAAATGTAATAAAATAAATAAATAAATAGTATTTGAAGCTTCTGTTGCTCAGAAACACGGATATAAAGGGCCGGATATAATGTGACATTAAAAGCTGCTTTGCATACTGAAGACTATAAAAATGGGTGCTCATTAACTATATGATACATGGTATTAAACATGCAATCCTATACACACACATTTATTTCCATTTATGAATTGCTTCCCATGAAACAAGTGATTAACAAAGTGATTAACAATAAAACATGTATAAAACATATATAAAACAGTTTCAAATCCAATACAGATACAGATTGGGATAAAAATATCCACTCAAAAAGTCTGTTTTAAAAGGAAGATATTCAATAGGTGCCAGAAAGGCAATAGATATGGCACATGTCTGATTTGTGATGGGAGGCAGTTCCAAAGGATAGGTGCTGCCAGTAGGGTTGTGGTAGAATTCTGCCCGATTCTGATTTAGTACCCAATTTTCCATTAATTTACTTATTCTCTAGCATTGCAGATTTTATGTAGTGATTTTCTGCGGCTATTTTTGAAAAAATATCTGCCTCTAAAATATCAATATTAAGGACAATAATTTTATTGATATTTCCTTTTGAAATATCAATATTTACTTTCAAAATATTATTTTCTTCTTTTAAATTATCAATATTAATATAAATATTTTGGAAAAAACAGAGGTAGTGGCTAGCAGACAAAGAATTAACTCAAATTGATACCAGCCTGTTGGGGTGACAGAATGCTTTCGAACTACCACTGGCCAATGGATCCCATCCCTAGCTACCACATTATATGTTAGGGTTGCCAGGTCAGAAGCATCCCAAAATCTGAGATTTAAGTGATGTCACGGGGCGGGCCCGAGTGATGTCATTAAGCATAATACATTAAGCATCAACCACAGTTGCTTGGAGCGTACAATTAAAAAAAAATCTGACTGGAAATTAAGCTAGACATCTTAGCTAAAAGATGGAGCCTGGGTAGGGAACATTTAATCTAGCCTACTTGCTTTCGGCAAGAAGGGTTTAAGTGCCTTCAGGCCAGGCCAGTCACCAGAAAGCCACTGTAGGAAGAAAGGAGCCTAGTGTTGTGGAGATGTTAGATGGGAGCATTCAGGAGTAAAGATGGATGCCCCTGAAGGCTGCAGTTCTAAACACACGTACTAAGGGACTAAGCCCCCATAGAACTCAACAGGACTTACTTCTGAGTAGATATAGTTTGGATTGTGCTGTTGATAAAGCTTGACTAGGGATCCTCTGCAAAGACATCCATATCCAAGCAGGGTTGGCAACCCCCTGCCTGGAATGCCCTGCCCTTATCTTTTAATGTGGCTGCTCCAAACTTCTTTACAGATTTGACCCTTCACTTCAGAAAGAGGTCTGAGAAATGAGAAAGAGTAAGAAGATTCTCTACCCTTTCTGTCTGCATAGATGCTCTCATCCTTCCCCTGCGCCCAGCAGAAGCTCTGGGCCAGGCAGGACGCAGTGGCATCTCATAGAGGACACCCTCCCCTTTCATGGGGTGTATGATTTGTCCTGGCCCAGAGCAGATTTTCGGGTGGGCACCCCCAATTAGTTATTTTTCCTGTATGTCTTTTTCTGCTTTGATTTTGTATAGATGCTCTCTTCTGTGCCCTGCGCCCAGCAGAAGCTCTGGGCCTGGTGGGACGCAGTGGTATCTCATAAAGGACACCCTCCCCTTTCCTGGGGTATATGATTTGTGCTGTCCCAGAGCAGATTTCGGGGTGGGTACCCCAGTTACTTATTTTTTTCTATGTGTTTTTGTCCATTTTGATTTTGCATAGATGCTCTCCTCCGTGCCCTGCGCCCAGCAGAAGCTCTGGGCCAGGCGGGATGCAGTGGTATCTCATAGAGGACACCCTCCCCTTTCATGGGGTATATGATTTGTCCTGGCCCAGAGCAGAGTTTGGGGTGGGCACCCCCAGTTACATATTTTTTATGATTTTATGACATTATGTATTTACTAAAATCAGAAGCCTATTTTGATTTCATAAATGTATTGTTATTCTTGACAGGGAGAGTCCCCCGATCACAGTGATATATCATACAGGGTACCCCAACATATATTTTGGGGTTCAGAGACATGTTAAATTTGGTTTGAAGTTGCTGTAGTTGTCAACTCTTCTTTTTTAGTGTTTTGAACTTTCAAGCAAATAAGGAACTGAGAACTAGAAACTTCAGCGTTGTATCAGATAGATTAAACAGTTGCGGGGGGGCGGCTGACGTTTTGGTGTATATCTCGGGAACCAGACCACCTAGAAACTTAATCTTTTAAAAAAATTGAAGCTGAGAGTCCAGAGATTAAGGGGTGCTAGCCGGAGAGCTGGCGGGCCCCCCAAAAAACTAGAGACTCTGGCCAAAAAACAGAGACCTGGTAACTCTATTATATGTCCAATTCCTACATCGTATGGAAAGGACCTTATGATGAGATGCTATCTGTGTAAGGTTATCTCTTGCAGATCACAGTGATCATCTGGTTGCATGATTGGGGAGACAATCTTTTATGTATCCTTGTTCCAAGCTGTTGTAGGCCTTTGTACACCAATACCATTACCTTGAATTTAGTTAATTGACAACCAGTGCAATTCTTTCAGGCATGTAATTCTTTCAGACATTCTCCTCCAGTGTGCAGTCAAACTCAGGGGTGCTTACTTCTGAGTAAATGTGTACAGGATTGCACTGTGTATAGCTAATACTAAAAATATTTCCCTCCTAACTAAATCCAGCTTTATAACCAAACTCACACTTGTTTGAAACTTTAAAAAACATATCAGATATTAATGATTGCTTTGTTTTTAAGGACAGTGGCTCAGATTTGGATCCTCAACAGCACTTTAATACTCTTGAATTAGACGCATCAATTCTCAACACCAGTTGGACTCTTTCTGTGTCATCTCAGGGCTCACACAAATCTTTGTCTATGTCCTTACCTGACACAGCAAGTAAGTTGTGGTTTCTCTACAAATGCTGCTTTGAAACTGATAATGTTATATTGCAATATAAGCAAGAATGGTAAAAAAAAGAGTAAACGTTTAAATGTCCGCACAGGCCCACCCACATAATAACCACCAGAAGGCAAAATTCTAATAGGCTTTATTTTATTTTACCCATTCTTCAGTGCACTGCAATTTCAGAGCAGGTTACAACTAAACAATTAAACTGTTTCAAATACAATTACTAAAAACAGAGCAGGTAAATCACAATCAGCCAACTTTTTGACCTGCAGATAGTGGTACTTCTTAAGATTATGAAAGTTGAAAGATACATTTGGCTATATAAATACAGTAGGGCCTCACTCATATGGCGGGTTATGTTCCGGACCCCCGCCAAAAAGCAAAAACCACTGAAAAGCGGAACTCATTGAATAGAATGGTGCGTGACGTCCGAAAACCACTGTAAAAGTGGAACAAGCACAGTATGAGTGGGGCTTTAGTCTAATTGCGTCTAATTGAGACCACCGCATTAGCGAAGCGCCCTAAAGCAAAGTGCTGTAAAGCGGGGCCCTACTGTATATTAAAGTTGCAATTCTAAGAATGCATAAGCTCAATAGGTGGGATTCGCTTTCAAGAAAACATACTTAGGGTCAGGTATTGCTAACACACAATGGTCAAAATTCTGCAATTCTAGTTGTGCATAAACATCCATCTGAATGCAGCCAGCAGCATCCCAGTTTATTCTACAAGAAAGAAAGATGTAGACGAAGCAAATTTACCTCAGCTCCACACCAGAAAGGGGTTTGCATGGATATTTGGGTATCCTTTTAGATCCTATTTATCTCTGGAGGGAGAATTAGGATCAAATTACAAGTATGTTAAACATGTAGCTTGCCTATGAGTAGAAGAATCCCCCACTCACCCAAATAGCCAGCACCAATCTGGTTCAGAACCACAGAAGGGGCAAAGGATGAAAAGCCACAGGGCCCCACACACCAGGATCTCAGTATGGATCTGCCTCCTTTTCTGCCCCCAGACTAGGTATTTGTGGAAAAATAATGCACTCAAGGGCAAATCATGTATTTAATGTAATGTTTGTTTTGACCCTCACTCACTCAAACAATCTACTCCAGGGGTAGCCAATGTGGTGCCCTCCAGATGTTGGTGGATTTCAACTCTCATCATCCTCAGCCAGCATGGCCAGTGGTCAGGAATGATGGAAATTGTAGTCCACAACTTATGAAAGGCACCATGTTGGCTATCCTTAATCTACTCAATCTTTTTTTTTACATTTATTTGGGTTCTCATGCACAATGAATGCAAAACTTCTCAGTAAATAAAGTTAGAGGGTAATTATGCTTTCAAGCTAGTTCTTCAAGAGTTTGACAAGGCAAACTTATCTTTAGGCCTGCTTATCAACCAGGACTTGCAAGAAGAGCTACAGTACTTCAAGAAGATGCCTGTGCATCTTGAGATAGTGTAATCAGCCAGAGCGTCATGCGTTCCTTGCTGTAGCACAACAGAAGTCTGAACTGCTGCTCAGTTTTAAAAGTGGTTTGTCTCTTATACAATGTGGCAATGAAAACATAAAGTGAGGTTGTATGTGCAGTTTTCTACATGTATAGGTCACTTTTTAAAAAATCTCAGTGCATCTTTGAAAAGTCAGCGAGGGGACATTTGCACAAGGGCATCCTTTCTCTCAGCACTCAAGGATACTCTGAAAAAGCAAATAGTCTGACCCAAGGGAATGCTCCTGTGATGACTTTAGTAATGCATTTGCTCCATAATAAATCCAAAGTGCTGCAGGCAGGATCAAGAAAGGGGGGAACCCTTGACTCAGATGAGATATTATGAGATTCCCACCCCATTTATCCTCTTATCATCACCCACTGATGGTGTATTCCAGGCATTGCCTACTTGGTGTCCTCCAGATGTTTTGGACTGCATCTGGATGGCACCAGGTTGGCAAAGGCTGGTGTATTTGTTTTATTGCTTACATATTGCAATGATTCAGTCTTTTTGTATACGTTAATAGCAACTTTAATAACTCTAATTTAAATAGTAATTTAGTAAACAGATTTTACCAAATATTTTTATAGCCACCACAACAAAACTTAACACAGAGTCTCACTCATTGCAAAGAAGCCCCACTATACAGGAGGACTTACCAATACAGAGATCCAGCCAACCTGCCACTGCTCAGGTAAGACTTAAAAAGAAAGTTAATCAAAGTGAACAGAAACATCAAAATAAATTCTATAAAATGGATTTGAAGACAGATCTGAACCAAACTGAGGGAAGACAGGAACTTTTAATTATGAGTGAGAGTAAAATATTTTTCATTTTCAATGAATTGGAAACATAAGAAACTAAAACTCTTATTCGCACTAGCTGGAAATGAGACTTATGAGCATGCTCATAAGTGGCCAGGTAAGTCAAGGCCTTTCCTATGTCTAGGAAGTCCTCCCTGGTTCCTCTGATGTTAGGGAGGTGTTTTGCATAAAGCCCACTCTCAAAAAAGTTAGCAAGACACAGTTAGGGGGGAAAGTATACACACGCATTAATACACACTGACACTCACACATCGACACACCCTCTCTGACTGCTGAATGGCCAATAGAAGTTCAGAGTGAAGGAGAAGGAAAGAGAGAAGCTGTGGTATCAGATGCTTCAGGTGGATGTGGAGTTCTTGCTCCCCAAATACCATATTCTGTCCAGGTTTTTGTATACTTTTTTCCATCTTTCAAGGGATCAGTTGCTGAAACCTCCTTTCAGATTCTTTGTTACTTTGACCACAGGTTGTCTGCATACATGTTCCTGTAAGCACTAGTAATCAGTATGTGCTGACTTTGCAAAGTTCTTTGGAATTGAGATCACACCTACAAGGGCCTAGCTGGATGTTCCTTGTTGTTTCAAGGAGAACTAGTCATCTTACTTTGATGTGTGCCTTTGGCCAGTTTTGTTTTGTATACTAAGCTTAGTGAACAAGTTAACATTATTGCTTTATTTCTTGGTAGCAGAGCTTTCTTTTCTAAGCTCAACAATCATTCCTCACTCACCTCATTTACAAGTGATTCATATCACACTGAGAGCATTGAAGACTGGTATACATTTGAGGGCAATATTGTAGAAACATTAAGGCAGTTTGTAAAGAAAAGATACTGTAAGAAGCTTGGCTAGAGGCATTACAGGCTTCTTATAAAGGAAGAACATACACAAGTACTTTAGAAAGAACAAACACGAATACTTATATCATGAAAATATACCTGGTTTATTAAAATGCACAACAGGGTGGGAAGCATTGCACCAACACTTCCCTACCGCTGTTTCTGCCGTCAGGTTTGTGGGAAATGAAGAGGGTAAGGTTGAGGGGCACATAGGTGGCGGCGGCAGGGGAGGCCTTTTGAGTTCTGTGCTCCTGATACGTGAGGAGCATGGTGGATCCAAATTCAAGACTGGGGTACAAAAAGAAGCTATTTTCCATTTTTTAAACTTTTTTTAATTTGGTGGGTGCTGAGAGTGTGAAGATTTAATGACCCCAATTCCAAATCAAACCAAGGGGATACATTCAAACCAGCAACCCATCCCAAGGCTACTCAGTCCAATGGTGTAGTGATTTTAATCTTCTCTCATGAAAAAGAATATCACTCTAATTGGAGAGGGTAATTTAACAGACGAATTCCATGTTCAGTCGAAGCATTCTGATTATATAACAAGGATAACAATATCCAAGAGGAAAAGTATTTACATTTTAAGAACCCAATTTCTAATGAAGAAGCCTGCATTGTATAACAAGTGGAAATGGTTCCTAGATGCCTAGAGATGTGACGGTCCAGGAAAAAAATCAGGAAAACACCTCCCCCCCCCCCCGTTCTTCTCATCTCTAGAGTGCACCAAGGAAAAAGCATGCTGCTTCCTGTTACTTTGTATAGGGGTAATCTAAAGCAGCTTAGTTATGGTATTTAGTAATATTGCTCTTTGTTTTCTTGTTTAAGCTCTCAGCCCAGTTCAACGTGTTCCAAACTATCAAAGACCAGCTTGAGCAGCGAACGAGAATACTGCAAGCCAATATTCAGTGGCAGCAGGAAGAGCTACAGAAAATCCAGGAACAGCTCTCTATCGTGCAGGATTCCAACATACAGGTTAGCAGGAGAACACCCCAAAGAATATATTTCTCAGACAAATTACTCTGATCCAATGAGAGGCAGAATCTTTGAGCAAAACCAGATTTCCATACACAGATCACTTTGATGCACAATGGGCTGCTGCATCAACGGGGATTTCCTGCATCCAGCAGCTCAACTCAAACATCTTCTTTGTCAAGGGGTAATTCACTGCAGATACACTTTTCCTTCTGAAGAGATGGGAGATCAATGAACACTACTGTTCTTAAATCTCTGTGGCTTAGGACTGTCTCTGCAAAGATCAATTTCCACTGAAGTTGCACTCAGAGAATTAAGACTGGTTCATAGTCCAATGAAGGCTGTCACAAAGACCCTGAAATGCTAACTTGGAAATTTGATTTTGCATTCTCTGCCCCAGCCATTGAGTTGAAGAAATGACTGTGTGAAGGGCTGTATCAGCCATCTTTTGTAAAATGAGAACGACTGCCTGCGTAGGGCACTTCTCTTCTGGTTTAAGATTTATAAAGTGATCATCTCCAATGCAGCAGTTTCAGGATGCAACAGTGAAATCTCCACTGTTTTCTACATATCCAAAGTCAGAACTACATTGTATCAGCAAATATGCATGCCCAAAACCAAGTGTATTGAGATAGATTGAATATGGGGACAGAGTGACATTTGCAGAGGAGAATCAGTGGGACAGAAGAACAATAAAAACTCTTCTACACTCAGCAATTATCCCCTGCAAAAACTGGTTTTCCCATAGCTGAGCTCACTTACGAGTGCAGAGCCTGGCTCACAAAAACAACAACACTGTAATACAACAGGGTGTGGATTTGCAAAAGAGGATCAAGAGATGGGAGAAGGATAATGCATCTCCAGCCAACCCACCAATTCTCCCTGCAAGTCACTACCCCTTCATTAGTTTAACAAGGAATAATATGGTTGGGAACTCACTATTTTCCTTGTAATGCATAGTTCCACCCTAATTACTTCATTTTAACAATATTTATTTATTTATTTATTATTTTATTTATATCTCGCCCTTCCTCCCAGCAGGAGCCCAGGGCAGCAAACAAAAGCACTAAGGACACTTTAGGACATCATAAAAACAGACTTTAAAATACATTAAAACAAAATATATTGGACTGCTTTTCTCCTTCAAGCTGAATATGGCCTATTAATTCCATTTTTGTGGTCTCAGCAAGACTCCTCAGACTGCATTGCATGTAGTCCTATGACAGACAGACCTATCTCCAACAGTGCTGTGGTGTGGATTAAAAATAAGTTCTACATTTGAGCCACACCAACACATGAGATTTACAAATAGCAAAATCCAAATGGAATCTTTCAAATAAATGTCTTGTAGCTATAAATTGTGTGGTATCTTTCCTCCTGATACATTATAAAAATAATTGCTGCTGTTAAGTTTCCTCGTTGGATCAAGACAGATGGTTAAAATATCTGTTTTCTAAAGGGCATGCATAGAACAGCTTTCTCCTGTTGCCTTCTTAATATGATGCTAAGATGATGCTAGATGTAACAGGTGTTGTGCTTTCATGTCTTTTGCTTCTTTCATGAGAATACTAATGAGACTGCCAATTAGAAGCGATTAGTAATATTCTTCTCATGTCTTGACACACTGCAAAAGTAATCCTGAGATTTTGTTGTGGCATATCTATGCCCTTTCTAGTTTATCTCCTTAGACTTGCTTACAGTGTGAAGGGGGTGGGGAAAGTCCTTTCTGTTCATTGGGATTCCAGTTATTATTTAGTGATCAATTAATGCCAGGATGATAAGAAACCTGGGCAAAGCTATTGTGAATGAAACACTTCCTGTTTTGGTACTTAAGCAGTGCTCATACACCCCTCTGAAAGAAGACTTGAGACAAGGTATATGGGTAAAAGGTTATATTTAGTTAGAAGATCTGCAAATAAGCCAATGCAAATAGTGCAGGCAGGTGAATCTAGGTGGCTGTATGTGTTTGAGGTATGCATCCTTCCATCCTCTGGGCATGCAACAAATTATTTGTTGGCTCCCAAGAAAAGAGTTGGGAGAAACTCCTCCACTCCTGCTAAGTGAACCCTGGGTGTCTACCAGATGTGTGCACCCTAGAAGTTTTACCACTAATGCTCTTGTGGTCAGTATTTTGCAGGAGAAACTTAAGTGCATACTGGGAAATTTAGGTTTGTGCAATTAAAATGGATTAAAGCACTCTTTTGCCCAAGCACAACAAATCCACTTTTAAACAAATCCACTGCCCCTATCTTTTAACATGGCTGCTCCAAACTTCTTTACAGGTTTGACCCTTCACTTCAAAAAGAGGTTTGAGAAATGAGTAAGAGTAAGAAGATTGTCTACTCTTTTCTGTCTACCCTGTGGGCTGCTATAAACTCTCTTTGACAGCCAACCTAATTCCAGTCTGTAATAATTGACAGAGAGGAAACACACATGGTTTGGTCTACCTTCACAGGCAGTAGATTGGGAACAACAGTTGCAGCCACACTTCCAAATATGTGAATTCTCTTTTACCTCTATTGGGCAAGAAGCAAACCATCATGCAACTAATAAAGTGCATCATCAGTGGGTTTAAGGAGGTTGAGCTGACCTCATGGAACCACTGCTGTTGCTTCTATGGATGTAAGGGAGTGAGGTTAAAGATAAATGAAATACAAATAGAAAAGAAAAACAAAAGACAGTAATGATTTCCTAAATGCAATACCATACACCAACCAGGACAAGATTCCTATGAGTAAGGCAGAAAACTCAGCATCCCATAATCAGTCAGGATTCCTAACCAAAACCCAAAACTAAAAAAATCCTGGCAGCCAGTCAGCCAATTCTCAGAAATCCCCATGCAGCACACTGACCTGGGGGCTGCAGTTGATGCAGAATGCTGCGGCACGATTGCTGACATGAGTGAGACCCTATCAGCACATAATACCTCTGCTCTGAAATCTGCACTGGTTGCTGATTTGCTACCAGGCCAAGTTCAAGGTGTGCTTTCCATGTTATGGATGCCACAAAGTCCTTGTTCTGCTCTTGTAAGAAATCAGTCCTTTAGTGTGGCAGCACCTACGCTTTGGAACTCCCTGCCTATTGATATTAGGCATATGCTTTCATTGTACTCTTTTCAGCATCTGCTAAAACCATTTTTGTTTAGGCAAGCCCATCCAGGCATGTAGAAGCTGTTATGTTTTTTATCTGTTTTAACTCATTGTTGGTTTTATTAATTTGAATGTTTTTAAATACCTGTCTGGTTCAAATTGAGCCCTCTATCTCCATTTATAAATGTTCAAGATACGACAACTTAAAATTGGAATTGTGAATGTATTTCTCTTGCCTTGATTTGCCTGGCAAGATAATTAAAAAAGAAACCATCTTTGTCTTCCAGATGTTTTTACCACAGCCATCAGCACCTCTGAATTTGGGCAGCATACAGCAGCCAGAAGCTCAGAGGCAGTCAGTGGCTGATTCACAGCAGCAAGCTGTGCCAAGGCCTCACCTGCAAGGGCAGGTTGCAGCTCCTCAAACAACAGACCAAGAAATGTTAAGAGAAGAAAATGTGCTATCAAGCCAGGTAAGCAGACAGCAACCTGCAACTGTTTTACAGAGATAGTCTTGAGGAAACCACACATGAACATATAGAGTTCTTTTATACATGTAAAAACAGTTTTGCCCTGCCAATTTAGTTTTAGTCAAAATACTATTGACTGTCACTCTCACTGATTGTAATGGAGTTGGATTGTGCTATTTTGTATTTACTTTTAGAACTTGTAAATAGGATAGAACAATGCATGGGATTATGCAGGAAAGAACAATATATTTTGCTTTTCGTGTAAGGTGACATATTGACATCAATAGTCAATGCAGTAATCCAAAGAAGCTACTATATATACAGAAAATGGTTAGTTCTTGACAAAAGCTCCTGCATGTGTAGAAAGACACACACAGAGAAACTACATCCATCAGCATTATCCAAGATAAAAATCTCCGTCTCTCTTTTTTTTTTTTTTGCATTACCTGACCAACATTACATGCTACTAGGTGGGAGTTAGATTTACTGTTTTAACTCTCTAAAACTAGGGCTGTCCACTGATTTTAAAATGCTTATCTGGATGTTAATTTATTGATTGCTTAACTGATACAAAAAAGACATTTGCATATTAAGAAAACCTCAATAAAGGTGTCATTTTGAGCATTTTGGAAGCATGACATAATTTGCAGTCTACTAATCAAATACTGCCCGTCACTGTTAGATGGAAAGTCTTTGTTTAATATTTTCCTTTTCATTCTTTATTATAGCACACCAGAATCACAATAGGTTCAAAAGACAAACAAGCCAGTCCTTGAATTTGACCTTTTTTGATTAAACGTTGCTCTCACCAATGAATTAGTGAACTAAGGTTTTAGTTTATTAATATACCAATTAAAGCTTACAATCTTATAATGTATTTAATTTTTTAAAATAAACAATATTTCAAAATATAATATTTCAAAAATCACTTAATATTTCAAAAATCTCTAGACAGTATACTGCGTGAAAACCACAGTATATCATAAAAATGTTAAAAACAAAAATAGAACCTAAAGCCAATAAAATAGCACTACAAAAACATACAAAAACATGCAAAAGCTAATATACAGAAATTAAGAAGATTCAAACATGTAAAACAGGGTCCAATCTTACGGGTCAGGGAAAGCCTGAGCAAAACGTCTTAACAAGGCTTTTGAAGCACCTGATGGTTGCTGCGTCACATATGGCAGAGGGACAGGGATTCCACAATACAGAGGCAACAGCAGAAAATGCACCAGCATATTGTGTAGGGTGCAGTGCTGGGAGTAGAATTTCCCCCGATGATCTAAGTGATCTTACAGGTATATACAGCAGCAGGAAGTCTTTCAGGTAACCTGGTCCCAAGTTGTTCACCGTTTGATATGTTAATGAGACCTTGAACATAGCCCAAAATATCAGAATGGTCTAGATTAATATGGTCTATTGGTGTGGTGTTTCATCTGAAGTTTAAGAGAACTCTTTCAGTCTTTGAATTGAAAGATTTAAAGGACACTAACAGAACAATCCTAACTATAGAAACCCAGGGTAACTTATGCTTAGGTAAGTTACCCCTACATGTACTTATGCTGATCTTTGTAAGGTACAAAACCCTACCCAACTGGATGGAGATACCTTGGGCAACATGATTAATTGTGTTTTCTCTCATCATGTGCAGACAGTATATACTCTCAGATGTTGTGCAAAGCATTGCAAGTATGTAAGCAGGGCCTGGCTGCTGGATCAGGCCAAAGGTTCATTTTCTAAACTCTGCACTTCAAGAAGGATGCAAACAAACTGGAACAGGTTCAGAGGGGGGCAGCAAGGATGATCAGGGGACTGGAAACAAAGCTCTATGAGGAGAGACTGAAAGAACTGGGCATATTTAGCCTGGAGAATAGACAATTAGGGGGGAGATATGATCAGTGCCGGTGCCAGGCTATTTTGCGCCCTAGGCAAGGCTAACTACTTGCACCCCCCCAAAAAAAAATGGCTAACTTCAATTTTCTAAATAAGATTAAGATGTGACTAAGATTAAAAATTAAGTGCATTTTCACTTTGTGTGTGTGTGTGTGTGTGTGTATTACATAACCTCCAATTAACTACGGTCTATTTCATATATACATAAAAAACAATTCTAATGTATGAATTACTTCAAAATGATAAAGTTCTTCAAAATATAAAATAAAAGTAAAATATTATCAGAAATTTAAAAGATGTAACAAAAATTATGCAAAAATTGCACAAACAATCTAGCCTACTTGCTTTAGGCAAGAAGGGTTTAAGTGCCTTCAGGCTAGGCCAGTCACCAGAAAGCCTCTGTGGGAAGAAAGGAGCCTAGTGTTTTAAAGTCTGTTTTTATGATTTTTAAAGTGTTTTTAGTGCTTTTGTTTGCCACCCTGGGCTCCTACTGAGAGGAAGGGTGGTGTGTTGCCTCCACAGGGTTTAGAATTGTATATAGAGAGACTCCTTCTGTTGTGCTAAACAACGCATTTATTATATTATATTATATTATTTATTTATTTATTTATTATACTTGTATACCGCCCCATAGCCGAAGCTCTCTGGGTGGTTTACAGTAACTAAAAACAAATACAATTTAAAATACATCTTTTAAAAAACAATTTAAAACACAATTTAAAAATTTAAAACAATATAAAACACATGCTAAAATGCCTGGGAGAAGAGGAAAGTCTTGACCTGGCGCCGAAAAGATAACAGTGTTGGCGCCAGACGCACCTTGTCAGGAAGATCATTCCATAATTTGGGGGCCACCACTGAGAAGGCCCTCTCCCTCGTTGCCATTCTCCGAGCTTCCCTTGAACTAGGCACCCGGAGGAGGGCCTTTGATCTTGAACGTAGTGTACAAGTGGGTTCGTATCGGGAGAGGCGTTCCATCAGGTATTGTGGTCCCAAGCCGTGTAAGGCTTTATAGGTCAAAACCAGCACCTTGAATCGAGCTCGGAAACATACAGGCAGCCAGTGCAAGTGGGCCAGAATCGGTTTTATATGTTGGGACCATCTGGTCCCTGTTACCAATCTGGCTGCTGCATTTTGCACAAGCTGCAGTTTCCGAACCGTCTTCAAAGGCAGCCCCACGTAGAGTGCATTGCAGTAATCTAATTTGGAGGTTACCAGAGCATGGACAACTGAAGCCAGGTTATCCCTGTCCAGATAGGGACATAGTTGGGCCACCAACCGAAGCTGGTAGAAGGCACTGCGTGCCACTGAGGCTACCTGGGCCTCAAGTGACAGAGATGATTCTAGGAGAACCCCCAAGCTACGAACCTGCTCCTTCAGGGGGAGTGCTACCCCATCCAGAACAGGTTGGACATCCACCATCTGGTCAGAAGAACCACCCAGTAGCAGCATCTCAGTCTTGTCTGGATTGAGCCTCAGTTTATTAGTCCTCATTCAGTCCATTGTCACAGCCAGGCACTGGTTCAGCACATTGACAGTCTCACCTGAAGAAGATGAAAAGGAGAAATAGAGCTTCGTGTCATCAGCATACTGATGGCAACACACTCCAAAGCTCCGGATGACCGCACCCAATGGTTTCATGTAGATGTTGAACAGCATGGGGGAGAGAACTGACCCCTGCGGAACCCCATACTGGAGAGTCCAGGGTGCCAAGTAATGTTCCACAAGCACCACCTTCTGGAGGTGACCCACCCAGTAGAAGCGGAACCACTGCAATGCAGTACCTCCCACTCCCAACTCAGCCAGTCTCCCCAGAAGGATACCATGGTCGATGGTATCGAAAGCCGCTGAGAGATCAAGGAGAATCAACAGAGTCACACTCTCTCTCCTGTCTCTCTCCCAACAAAGGTCATCATACAGGGTGACCAAGGCTGTTTCTGTGCCAAAACCAGGCCTGAAACCCGACTGAAATGGATCCAGATAATCGGTCTCATCCAAGAGTGTCTGGAGCTGGTCCGCAACCACTTGTTCCAGGACCTTGCCCAGGAATGGAACATTTGCTACCGGCCTATAGTTATTAAGATTTTCTGGGTCCACTTCCTCTCGCAGAGAGGCATTAATCATCTCCCTGGCCCAGCCGGCTGTTCCATCCCTGCTAGCTTTTATCAGCCAAGAAGGACAAGGATCCAGCACAGAAGTGGTTGCACGAACCTGTCCAAGCACCTTGTCAACGTCCTCAAGCTGCACCAACTGAAATTCATCCAAGAAATCGGGACAAGGCTGTGCTCTGGATACCTCGCTTGATTCACCAGCTATAACACTGGAGTCTAAGTCCTGGCGGATGCTAAAGATTTTATCCTGGAAGTGCTTAGCAAATTCATTACAGCGGCCCTCAGATGGTTCTACCATGTCCCTGGGGCCAGAGTGTAATAGCCCCCGGACAATTCTGAAAAGCTCCACTGGGCAGCAGATTGATGATTTGATAGTGGCAGCAAAATATTGTTATTTTGCTGCCCTTACTGCCCCTAAATACAGCTTACCATAGGCACTTACCAGTGTATAATTGCATCCACCAGGAGTTCATCTGCATCTGCACTCAAGCCGTCTCCGATATTGTTTCATCGCTCTCAACTCTGGGGTATACCTTGGAGCCGTACGAGCTCTACACAGGAGAGGGCGCTCAGGAGCAATCATGTCAACCGCCTGGGTCATTTCTGTATTCCACAGCTCAACCAGAGTTTCAACAGGAGCGCCAGCCCTATCAGCCAGAAAACTCCCCAGAGCCCTTTGGAAACCATCCGGATCCATTAGTCTCTGGGGGCGGACCAACTTAATAGGTCCCCCACCCTTGCAGAGGGGAAAAGCCACTGTAAGTCTAAACTTCAGCAAGCAGTGATCTGTCCATGACAGAGGGACTGATGTAAGGGCCCCCCCACATTCAGATCACCAACTCCATGTCCAGTTTCAAAAACCAAATCTAGAGTATGCCCTCCTACATGTGTTGGGCCAATGGCATATTGGGACAGTCCCATGGTTGTCATGGAGACCATGAAATCCTGAGCCGTCCCGGATAAGGTGGCCTCGGCATGGATGTTGACATCCCCCAGAACCAACAGTCTGGGGGATCTCAACAGTACACCCGAGACCACCTCCGTCAGCTCAGCTAGGGAGTCTGTTGGGCAGCGGGGTGGGCGGTACACCAACAGAATCCCCAGTCTGTCCCGCTGACCCAACATAAGGTGCAAATACTCCAGACTAGTAGTCACATGGACAGGGTGTTTGCAGAGGGAGATGGAACTCCTATAGACCACAGCAACCCCCCCTCCCCGACCCTCAGGTCTACCCTGATGCTGGACCAGGTACCTTGGCAGGCATAGCTGGGAGAGACTGACTCCTCCCTGCTCACCCAGATCAGCTGCCTCATCCACAATTCCACAATTAAATTATGAATGAGGGAGATCTTATTATGCACCGATCTGGCGTTTAGGAGCAGATTAGAGTTATGGAACTCTATCGGTCTGCCTCTATGCTCCCTTAGCCTTACAGTAACTTCCTGTCAGGTGACATCACCCCTGTCTTTAATTGGTTAGTTAGTTTTCCCTCCCAAACCTGCCTCAGTTTGTTTCAGGCATGAGTGAAGCTAGCAGCAGGCCTAGTAGCCTCAGAGGACAACACTTTTTTACCTATCTCTCTTTCTCAGAAGATATTTCTCTGCCAGAGTTCACCATCCCCAGAGACTGTACGCTTTCTTTGAAGTTTCTGTGTAGCTTTGTGTTTTCTGGTTTAATAAAATAGTTCTGATTAAAAGAGAGAGATTGAGTTGACTGTCTGGCAAAGTAGGTTTCAGAACCACGGGCTCAGAACAGGTGGGATATAATTCCTAATGGAGTTCAATGGAGTTTACTCCAGGTACATGGAAAGCAAGTATTGGATTAAATACTTTCATATTGCAAAGGTTTTCAAATCACTGCCCTCTTCAGTAGCCCCCAGGGTCTGACTCTTAAGTTGCACACAAGAGGAAAACATCTAAGCCATATTCTTACTTACTCAAACTGAGAATCTCAAAATTTTCTGACGTTGCAATGAAGTCTAAGCACCGCCTGGCTCAACAAAACACAACCCTGGCTTCACTATTGGCTACAATCCTGAAAGGGCGGGGTTAGAGCTGTTGGAATGTATGAGATTCAACTCCAACTTGTGGGCTGAGGGTGCATGGGGTTAAAAAGGCTAGCGAGACAGCAGACCTCTTGGTTGCTAGGCGATACCTGTCCTTTGATCCCCCTGCTGTCTCTTCCCTTCCTGCTAGACTGATATGCAAAGGATGTTGATCCCAATTCCTTCCCTCCTTCCCAGTTCTTCTCTCGAGAGGGGAGCAGACATGTTTGCTTTGTCTCTCCCTCTCACCACCATGAGGGCTAGTACTGGGACCAGTGCAAGCTGCTCCAGCATAGCTAGTTAGCTAGATCTAGAACTCTTTCCTATCAGTGGCCATGCTGGCTGGGGGTGATGGGAGTTGTAGTTAATTATATTCCATTGCACTATTGTGGTATTTATCTTAAAATAAAAAATATAAATTGTCAGTTGCATTTTTACAAGGGTTAAAAAAACTAATCTGTATAAAACTGTGCCCCTCAAAGGTCAGTTCTGCGCCCCTCTGAGATCTGCGGCCTAGGCGATAGCACCGGCCCTGGATATGATAGCACTCTTCAAGTACTTGAAAGGTTGTCACACAGAGGAGGGCCGGGATCTCTTCTTGGTCATCCCAGGGTGCAGGACACGGAATTATGAGCTCAAGTTATGGGAAGCCAGATCTTGACTGAATATCAGGAAAAACATCCTAACTATTAGAGCAGTACGACAATGGAATCAATTACCTAGGGAAGTGCTGGGCTCTCCCAACACTGGAGGCATTAAAGAGGCAACCAGACAGCCTTCTGTGGGGTATGCTTTAACTTGGATTCCTGCCTTGAGCAGGGGGCTGGACTCGATGGCCATATAGGACCCTTCCAACTCAGCTATTATATGATTCGATTATTCTATTCCAAACTCAATTCAGGAGGAATTTGACTTACACCACCTTTTTAGCCGGGTAAGTTCTGACAGGTTGCTAGGTCACATGATCAAGCTGAAAGGGGTTTGGAACAGATACAAGTCTCTCCTTGCCCTGCCCCACCCCTACCATCCTCCCAAAATACCCCTCTTGGGGAACTTAAGTAAGTTCCACCAGCTGAACACAGGCTGAGCCAGGGTGAGGGATGCATAGCCCTGGCTCAGCCAGGAAAACCTAAGATCCACTTAATTCAAACTCTCTCATCCCAGTGGATCTTGGATTGTGCTGCTAAACTGCAATCCTAACCCCACTTAACTGGGAGTAAGACCCATTTAATCCTATAGGACTTAGTTTTGACTAGATAGGGTTAGGATTATACTGTTACACAAGTAAACTGCACTGAAATAACCATTCAGTGATGTAAGGAAGAATTAAGTTGACATGCCTAGCTGTTAATTATAGAATTAGCTGAGCTTTGTATTTCCTGGTGTCTTTGCACAGTGAAATATGCCAGTTGGCTTTTCTGGCTGTTCAGGGCATTAATTAAAAATTCTGAAATCACCACATGTTATTTTATATGCTAATGTACCCAGATTTTGCTAAAATATAAAAGGTACTTGGAACAAAGGTTTTTTAGGAACATCCTTAATGTTTCTCTTTTCATTGTCATCCCTAATATTTCTCTTTTCATTATCATAATTACACATGCAGGATGACCATATGATCAGGCAAAATGGCTGTCACTATTCTGGGCCTTGCATAGATGCCAGGGGGTGGATTTGATTGGCTGTCCCACTGCAAGGCCCCTTAGGCAAGATATTATTTCCTCCAGGGCAGCATAGGAACACAGTCTTATCTAGCACATTTCTGAGTTCTGTACATACATATCAGGTTGATTCCGAACTTAATAATCTTACTTAGAGTAGACCCATTTAAATTAATGGGATGTATGTCAGTCATTACTAACTTAGGTTCCATTGATTCCAGTGGGTCTATTTTAAGCATGATTAAGTCTGGATTCAATCTCAGTATTTTTTACACTACACCTATCAGTGAGGCCTAAGTTATTATTTGTCCATTGCAGATGGGGGGGGGAACAAGATGGAGGCAAAAGAGGTTTGCTGAAGGCCATCTAGTGAGTTCATGGCTAAGATGAAATGTGAAGGGGGGACTTCTCAACTCAGACCTTTAGCTGCTTTGCCATAGCAGCCGAATGGTATGAATGTTGAAGAACAAACAATACTGCTGAGAAAAGTACATCTTCAAATGTACATGCTAAGATTACTTTGGCAAACGTGCACAATGTGTCAGTAGGTGAGTCAAGTGCTTTGCAGAAGCTAATAAAACATGATGAAACGATTGCACTGGCATGTAGGTAGAATAAGACGTTGCAAAATAAGGCATATAAAATTCCAGTTTAACACACAGACTCATCCTGCTACAAATACAATCTGCTGGGATTCTTTCCTACACCTTTGAAATGAACATGTGCTAGGCAAGAGCACTTCCAGCAGATTGCGCCCTTTAATTTATCATTCAGTTGACTGCGAATCATCTGAAATGCTACCTTTTGGAAGTTCTGTCCTTTCACTTTTTCCTGTAAGCATTATGTGAATTGGCACTTTTGCTCCAGTTATCCAAAATCACAATTCTTGTAAATCCCTTAAAAAAAAGGTAAATTGCCAGACCTACAATAAATGGGTATGGATTTATTTATTTTTCTAATCTGCTATTGTCTTAAGGTCTAACTGAAGCACATCACATAATTGCCCTTTATGAGAGGATGGAATGAACCAAATGTGGATCTGGTAAATTTGATGAAAATATTCATAATTTAATTCTGTGTGTTTGTGCAATATACCCAAACCTTTTGGTTATTGTTTCTGCTGATACTATTATTTTTAACTATTCTAGGATCAGAAATCAGTAAGAACTTCACAAGGAATGCAGGATAGCTGTCAATCTCCCAGCAACTTAAGTATACAATTTAGCAATGCCTCAGTTCTTCCACCGCCTTTGAGCATAGCTCCACCTGATGCCATTCTGCAGGATAGCAACCGCCAGCACAATACTACAGATTTCAGTCATGATCGACAGCTGAGGTAAAAGAATTGTAGTAACTTGTGGTCTTTTTTTTTTTTAAAAAATCCTCTTTATAGAGCACTATCTATATTTGTCTGTTTAGTTTATTACTATAGAGCAGGTAAAGATTCTAAAAATTAAGAAAAATGCCCATTTTATCAAGTTAAAGCATTAGACTATGAGTAAGCTTGAAAGGAAAAAGAGGGAAAGTATGAGAACAGGGATGGCAAGACAGACTTGCAGGTTATTTTTCTCTAACCGAGTTGGTGCTGTGTAAGAACTTGTTTACTTCTTTGTTCTGTTTTGAAAATGTTTTTTAAAAATATTTTTTGAAAATCACCTTGCAATGGCTGGAAAGAAAATACAAGAAACAATACCTAATTAACCATTTAAGACAGAAAGTTGAAGTAGAAAGCATGTCTACATAGGAAACAAAATGTGAATTAAAAAACCCCACACTTCCTCTCACAAAGTTAGTTGCCATTTCAAACTACTTGTGAATTATAGCTGTCCTGGAGCAGAAAAAAGGCTGTAAAGCCTACTCCATGTTCAGGGCTGGCAAATTGAATGAAAACCTTGAGCCAATGTAAAAATCTACTAGCCCAACATTTGCTAAATATCATCAGAATGTTTCTATGCTGTATGCTCCCTCCTTTAATGGTGGATGGTTGCTGCTTGGAGCAGGAGCATTCACAATGTGATGATACCACATCACATGTTGAGAGCGTGAAAATGTTACAGCCGAGTCTTGTGTCAGATAATTTGCTACAGAGGATTTCAGCAACATTAATGTGGCAACCATAATGTGGGCATTCACTCTTAAGTCAAATATGAAATTCCTTATATAAGAATGGACCCATTTGATAATAAATCTGGAATTACCCTTTATTCCAGAATTCATTAAACTGTGCCCCTGGACCCAGTGCAGATTTAAGTCTATTGGCTCTCAAGCATACACAGAAAAATCCTTCCACTCATTTCAGTATATGCAGGTTAATGCCATACTTCACTGATATTATTTAATTCCCTGTTTCCTAGACTATTACTCAGTCAGCCTATTCAGCCAATGATGCCTGGTTCCTGTTATGCAAGGCAGACAACACATGTTGATGTGACTGGACAGCAAGCTAAGTATGTAATATGTTATTGGGGGCAGGAGTAGGAAGGAAAAATTTGAAATCATACTACTGAGACATACCATTTACAGCAGTGTTTCTCAACTTTTTTAACCCATGCCCCCTTTTATATTTGTTGGAAACATTCACACCCCACTGGTTGAGAAACACTGATTTAGAGTGAGGTAATGGAACTACAACTTATCCAGTGGTAGTACTTGGGGTAAGTAGACTAATTATGCCACAGATGGAATAAGGGTGGCTCCACATTTTGACAGCCCAGATACTATCCCACCAGCCCAGATACTATCCCACCATACCTTATCTACCTGCTGTCAAGAACCCAAAATCCCAATATTTCACAGATCCCAGCTATCCCAATACATTCTTTCTCTCATACAGTATTCATGTATTGGGGTCCTCTCATGCCATCTGGAGAACTAATGGGACCTGGCTTGGAAAATCTTTTATGTTTCAAGGAAACCTTGAGGCTGCTGCTTGAAACAATCTAATTTTGTGCAATATTAGTCTAGTTGGTAGTGCTTCAGAAATCTCTTAACTTGCTTCCTATGTCATGCTACAGCTTCTTTTCTTTTTACCCATAAACCCATAATTTTTTGTCCAAAGATGTCTTGACATTTTCTCAGTCACTTGGCTCACCCAAATAGCAAAATTGGTCTTAGTCTTTTCAATACCAGAAACAAAAATACTAAGTTGCTTCAACCCTGATCAGCTTCCTCCTCCTCCTCCAAACTATCCCCAACCCTAGTCAACCTTCTCAATTTCAAAGATGGCACTAGGCATGCACTGAGAGCCTGGAAAAGTTACTTTTTTGAACTACAACTCCCATCAGCCCCAGCCAGCATGGCCACTGGATTGGGCTAATGGGAGTTGTAGTTCAAAAAAGTAACTTTTCCAAGCTCTGCATGCACTGTATGTACAGGAGGTATGTGTAGAAATGAATGTGCTTGACTACATAACATTCCATATCTTGCAACCATCAGCCTACCTACATAGGTCCCAAGTCAGCAGCATCTGCTATTTTTCCAACTGTTGTCCATAATATATTGTGCTATGACATCAGTGTTTAGTCTTGGTTGAAAAACTTAGGACTTTTTATTTGACTAGATACTCTCAAAGTCTACAAAAGTTCCAAAATTTGGAAGAGCAAACCTCTGGAAGCAGTGCACCTATAGTGCTGATGGGACAAGCAGTATTGCACCCTGGGTTCTCTGCAGCACAGCCATCTCAGGCTTCATCTTTACAACCTATGCATCAACATCAGCAGCAATGCTACCTGCAGGTGGGCTGCAACAGAACTGACAGCACCTAATGGGTAAGCCACCCTGAAAGTTTTTTTTAGCTGAAGGGGTGGCATACAGGTTTTTTCATTATTATTTTTTGAAAATTGTGCTAGTATTCATAAACTAATGAAAGTTCTCACTTATTTTTTTTAGAATGGAAGATTAAATGTGACTTGCTAATTGGTTTTCTGGTTTGGGGGCATGGTTTTTGTGTGTGTGTTGAAGGTATTACAGCTTTTCGATAAACACAACAGCAGAGAGGCTTTATGATTTTTTAAGTTAGAAATGTAAAAATAGGAACATTATGAGAATGAAAATACAGGAAGTACAAAAACAACAAAAATATTGCTTCAGTTGTAATCTATATCAGATGTCCAGCTAATTTCATATTATTCTCAAACCACAGCTAGCACTTCTAGACATACATTTTCTTTGACACAGTACAGTTGCAGTAGCATACAAATGGCGTCTACAAATGGTGTCTACAGTGTCAACAATCTCATTTTATTTATTTTATTTAAAAAATCACACTCAGCTTTTTAAGGAACTTCTTTCACAAATCAGCTTACAATCTCTAATAAAAACCCATTCCACCTGACCAAAAAAATTAGAAATTTAAAGTAGTCTTTCTTCCCATAACTGTTTAAAATGGATCATTTTATCCATCAGCATTGTGTTCTAATTCTTACATTTCCAGATTTTCAAATTTGGCTGATACATAATAAACAGTCTTGTGACGCCTTGAAGACCAACAGATATATTATGGCATAAGTTTTGTTGTTTACAGTCCAGTACATCAAATATGTGAAATGTTATTCAGAGTTATAGGAATACATACTTTTGGGGCAGAGTGTGTGTGTAAATAGTGAGATCAGAAGGAAATGAAATGCAGAAAATGCAGATAGGGATAATTGCATTACAGTGACCATTCACAAGACAGTCATGTTGATAACACAGATGTCCTCGCATTGGCGAGCCAGTTAACACTTGTAGTGTTGTTGTTGTTTTAAATCTTTGTCCTGGTTCAGTCCACAAGTGATAGCACTGAATTTCTTGGTGAATTAATTCAGCAATATCACACTACAGTTTCCCTTTGAAGACTGCAACAAGTTTCTTTGTTGTGTTTGCTGCGAAGGATTGACATGGCTACCTCTCTGTAAATTAGTCAATAGTCGTTGTCTATGCTACAATCTAATGCTAGGTGTCACATTCCCAAATAAAATAAAATTCTATAAAAATAGAATCTCATAACAATAATCAATATGTAAAACTATTAGGCCTGAGAATACCCTGGAATGTCTTGGCATATTGCCAAGGATGTCTTAAAGTTCTATCTACACGTATTTCCTCACCAATACAAATCCAAAGCTCAGCTGAATATTAAGTCTAGATAATTTTTTATGCCTTTCAAACATAATGGAACTCAAACTCCCAGTCAGTAACGCCCTCTGCTGTGGACCAGTTGTTTGTGCTCCCAATCTGGAGTATCACTGAGGAAGTTAGGATATCATGGCTTCGGTGTATGGAAAAATATGCTCACATTTTCTGCACATATAAACATCAACGTGATCTGGAGCAGACTGTTTTAATTTGATTACGCTGGAAACTTTGCAGTGGGACATCAGGTTTCTTTCTTAATTCTGACTCTAGCGCTTTGTGTCTGTCTGGTGGATTTCTTTTGTTTTATGGATTCTGCTAATTTCCTTGTTCCATTTGTTTTTTCCTTTTGCTTCACAAAAACTCCCTGAATTTATTACTTGTCATTGATTTCTCTTGGCTTTATAGCCAGTAATTTCCTATTTAAAAAAACCAAACAACTGTGGTGTCTCCCATTAAAATGATAAACATATGGACTGTGGAAATAAGATCAAATTGTGTAAGCCCCAATATCCCCTCTTCAGGAGCACAAAACACGTCAACAACAGAAGGATGTTGGCAATAAGGGGACATCAGCCACAGGCAGTTTATATAGCAAATATTAAAGCTATAAACCTACATTCATTTACTGTACTAGGAAGGTAAGCTCCATTGAACTTAGTGGGACTTATTTCTGAATAAACATACTTAGGATTGCGCTGCAAGTATTTCCACATGTAACATTGCATGCCCGTGACAAACGTGATTGCAATGAAGTCACTGAAGAAAAAATGGAATGGAATGGATTGCCAATGGAGAACAGAAAAGGAAGCCAAACTATTGGATGAAATGGATATAAAAAATTCACCTGTATCTTCCAATTAACTAACTTTCTGACTGTTAAGAGTTTATCAAAAAGTTCCAAAAAGCTCACCTGATTTACGCCAATGTTTTTGCACCAGTAGACATATTTCAAATTTTAAGAAGGTGCTGTGGGTGCCAGTCACAAAATAACTGCCATGGGGGAGTAGGGATGGGGTTCACTATCTGACTAAATTTCATTTTTCAGTTTGTCAAATGGGTTGCCATAAATTGTGTTCCTCTAGTTATCGCAATTCCTGGTTCTCCCTTTTTTTGGTTATTTCTTCTGAAAAATTATGTATTGTCCCTGTTATTTCTTATGCTGCTGTATAATTTACATAATGTATACAGCAGCAGCCAATTACAAAAATAATTACGTAAATAATTATGTAATCCTTGGTGTGGGTTTTTTTAAAAAATTACAGTGTCGCTGACAGCCACAAACACACGCAAAGAGTAGGAGCCTTTTTGACAATGAAATGAACTTGCCAACTATCCAAGAATTCAATACCAAATCTGATTTTGCAAATAATCTACACCATCTCTAGTGGGGGCATGGCGTTACGCAACATGGCTGCTATGGCAGTATGGCATAGCACAAAATGAGAGAGTACAGTCACTCCTGCTCCCCATGGATAGAACAGGGCAGTTACCAAACACAGCAAATAGAAGAGTTAAAAGTGTGAATGAACACAAATCTTGATGAATGGGGGAAGGAGTTGGCAAACCTATGGGTTTGCAATTTGAGGAAGGCAAGGCGGGAACGACAGTATTGTTATACACTGCAGAGCATCTTCCCCATGGTTGCCAATTTAATGATTTCCCCCTAAAATCTAGTGTTTTTAGGTGCATGAATTTTCCTGCCTAGTCACTAGTGGGAAATCTAGTGGATGTCAAACATCTTATGGTCAGAATCTGGCGGGTTTTGCAAATACTTCAATTTCATTCCCCCCCCCCCGCTATTATGTATTTGATGAAACTGTCTAGCCAAAATCTAGCTTTTTAAAATATATATATATCTTTTTTTATATTTTCTTGTAGTTTTCATTGTTTGCATTTCTGTCCCTATGTACGGTCAAGCGTTACTTGACCATTGCTTCATTTCTATTGTAAGTCGTGGCTAGTTGGCTACCCCTTTGAAAGCATACCAGAGTAATTTACCCAGCACAACACAATGAACCAGTAACAGAGAGAAGGATCAAATCTCCAGATCCTATGGTGTGCTTGTTTTTTGAATGTATAAAGACAAGGAGGTTCTTGCCAATTGGCTGATTAAGAAGGAAAATGTGCAGGCAATATTCTACCCATTCAAAGTGTGATGCAGCCTAAGCACCACCAAAGCACCATGATTAGAAACCATACGCCTCAGAAGTAAATGGCCTGATCATGCACAGAGTGCACCTACCAATGAGGAACCTCTCTCTCTCTCCCCCCCGTCTCTCTCTCTCTCACACACACACACACAGACAGACAGACAGACACACACACACACACACACACGCACAAAACACACACACACACAGAGCAAGCATTTTTTAAACCTAAAAAACCAGGAATATAAAACCTCCATACTTTTGTCAAATTTAAAAGACACATGCACATATTTATTATCTGCAGTTCAAAACTTAAATACAACACACCAACTTAAATTCTGTTATCCACTTTGTTAAGCAATTCCTCACAACGTTTCACAATAACACAAAAATGCTATCAAATATGATGTCTAGTGCCGTGGTTCCCAACCTGGGGGCCATGACCCTCTGGGGGGCTGCAAAGTAATCCAGAGGGGGCTGCAAACAGTAAAGAAATGAATTAATTTCTTTTTTAAAGTCTTCATTCCCTGGATGCTGTCTGCTTCTTACTGCTGCTGCAGATGACACCTCCCCCTTGCTTAGGGTTGCCAGGTCGGAACCATCCAAAAACCTGAGAAAATGGGGGCGGGCCCTAGTGACGTCATGGGGCGGGCCCTAGTGATGTCACGGGGCGGGCCCTAGTGACGCCATGAAGCATGATACATTGTATCAACCACGCTTGCGTGCAGCATACCATTCAAAAAAAAAATTCTGATTGGAAATTAAAATAGAAATCTTACCTAAAAGAGGTCCAGCTGAAGTGACAAGGTCATTCCTTCTCACCATCTTAGGGAGTATGGATGGAAAATGGAAATGGAATGCCTTCAAGTCGATCCCAACTTTTGGTGACCCTATGAATAGGGTTTTCATGGTAAGAGGTATTCAGAGGTGGTTTACCATTGCCTTCCTCTGACTTTGGACACATATACTTTGGACACATAATGAGAAGACATGATTCATTAGAAAAGACAATAATACTGGGGAAAACAGAAGGGAGTAGAAAAAGAGGAAGACCAAACAAGAGATGGATTGATTCCATAAAGGAAGCCACAGACCTGAACTTGCAAGATCTGAACAGGGTGGTTTATGACAGATGCTATTGGGGTCGCTGATTCATAGGGTCACCATAAGTTGAAACTGACTTGAAGGCACATTAACAACAACAACTGAATTAAAGATACAAAAAAGGAAAGTGGAAGGTGTTTTATTTTATTTTTTACAGCCTGGAGAAGTGGTAAGAGGTAAAGTCAGGAATGAATGCATTTTTTAATGAACAAGATAGCATGTTGAACTATCTTGTAAAAATGAACTAAGAGTGCTTGCAGCAGCTATGCTAATGCAGAGTGAGCCAGTTGTTATCTGCATGGTGCTATGAAGTCAGTTGTATGTTAACTGTATGCTCATGCAACAGATGGTATAGCACAGTGGGGAGGAGAGCCTGGCTGGGAGTCCAGAGTCTATGAGTTCAAATCCCCACTCGTGTCTCCTGGATGTCAAGGGCCAGCTAAAGATCACCCCCACAGTGAGTGGCTCAGGGATTATGTGCCCTGCCACCTGTGGGCAAGGTGCATAGTCACAAGGAGCCGTTTCCCCCAGCTGGCAGTTGCGGACAAGGAAGGGACTGGCTTGTGCAGCTGTGGCAAGCTGAGCAGGCCCTAGCCAGGTGGGGAGTACTAGCCTTAGATGGTAAACCGCCTCTGAATACCGCTTACCATGAAATCCCTATTCATAGGGTAGCCATAAGTCGGAATCGACTTGAAGGCAGTCCATTTCCATTTCCATGCATATAATTAAACAGATGCAGTCAAGTTTTTGGACTTTATTGTGATTGCTGGCCAAGCAGGATAGGGCTCATGGGAGTTTTAGTACAATATCTGGAGGATGCTACTTTGGCTGCCTTTGGGATAATAGATGGCAGCCTTAAGTCTGAAATGGTGTTTGGAATTCTGTAGAGACCAGCCAGTACACATTATGTCATAAGGCCAATTCTTAACCATTTGGCTGTGGCAGTTACCTGAAATTGCTCTTTCGTGGGCTCTCACAAACACCACCAAGCTTTTCTTTTAAAACAGACCACCTTGTTTAAGTACATACAAAGAATAAAAAAGGAAGTCAACTGACAAGAACAAGACACTTTTTTTCTAAGCAAAATTGATCAAAGAAAAAAAGTATGCTTGTGTGTGTGCCTGTGCGTTTGTGTGTAACACACACACACACACACACTTACATGTAGCATAGAATCACAGAGCTAGAAGGGGCCTTTTAGTCCTTCTAGTCTAAGCCCCTGCTGGAAGTCCAAAACCCAGAACAAGATCAGGTCTGTTCGCTTAAATTGCCACATTAGAGACTTAATGAGACAACACGAGTCAGTTTATTGGGAACTTTCCTACAACAGGGTGACCATATGCTTAGATCTGATAGACCTGAAGCAGCTGACAATTTAGGGCAGACTTCCCCAGCTTGGTGCCCTCCAGATGTTAGCTGGTGGCAGCTGTATGCCCAAAGATATCTGGAAGGCACCAGGTTGGGGAAGGCTGCTTTGGGGAGATGGGAAATGTGCAGAAAAATGGAACAATGGCACACATTCCTATTTGTTGTCATTTCAATCTCACTCCCACATCCTGTCAAGAAAAGACAATTACATGATGATTCTGTCTGTTTCCAGCAGTGCAATTATCCAGAGGAAATAGTAAGAAACTGAGGATTAGGGCCAAACTCTCTCTTTCTCTCTCTCCAGCATCTCTCTCTTTCTCCAGCATCGCTCTCTTTCTCTCTCTCTCTCTCCAGCATCTCTCTCTCTCTCTCAGCATCTCTCTCTTTCTCCAGCATCTCTCTCTTTCTCCAGCATCTCTCTCTCTCTCTCTCTCTCTCCAGCATCTCTCTCTCTCTCTCTTTCTCTCTCTTTCTCCAGCATCGCTCTCTTTCTCTCTCTCTCTCTCCAGCATCTCTCTCTTTCTCTCTCTCTCTCTCAGCATCTCTCTCTTTCTCCAGCATCTCTCTCTTTCTCCAGCATCTCTCTATTTCTCTCTCTCTCCAGCATCTCTCTCTTTCTCTCTCTCTCTCAGCATCTCTCTCTTTCTCCAGCATCGCTCTCTTTCTCTCTCTCCAGCATCTCTCTCTTTCTCTCTCTCTCTCAGCATCTCTCTCTTTCTCCAGCATCTCTCTCTTTCTCCAGCATCGCTCTCTTTCTCTCTCTCTCTCTCTCCAGCATCGCTCTCTTTCTCCCTCTCTCTCTCTCCAGCATCGCTCTCTTTCTCCAGCATCTCTCTCTTTCTCCAGCATCTCTCTCTTTCTCCAGCATCTCTCTCTTTCTCTCTCTCCAGCCTCTCTCTTTCTCCAGCCTCTCTCTCTTTCTCTCTCTCCAGCATCTCTCTCTTTCTCCAGCATCTCTCTCTCTCTCTCCAGCATCTCTCTCTTTCTCCAGCCTCTCTCTCTTTATCTCTCTTTCTCCAGCATCTCTCTCTTTCTCCAGTTTCTCTCTCTCTCTCCAGCCTGCTACCCACAGCAGCAGTGGATGCCGGACGGGGCCAGCTCCTTCTTAGCCCCGAGGACGCCCGGCCGCTTCACCCCTCGTGCTGTGGGCGCCGCTGGGCGGCAGCAGCCACGATGCGCTCCCCAGCCAGAGACGCTGCGGCTGCCGCCGCCGCCACTGCCAAGCTCCATCGCGGCCACTCCTGCCCAGCGGCGCCCACAGCAGGAGGGAGAATGACAGCGCCGTGCTCGCCCGACTGGCCTTTTAAGCAGCACCCGCCTCATGCGCCCAGGGCCAGCCCCTCGTTGCCGCTCCCGCCCGCCCCTGTCCAAGACAGGCTGCTGCCTGGGAAGACAGAGCCCGGCCCCGGCGGCACCAGCTCTCCCTGCCTCAATGACAAAGGGCGGGAAGGCGGCCAATGAAAAGCCGGAGTTCATCCAGTTTAAGCAAAGTATTGCCGGAGGCCGGAGACGGCCCCTTTTTCCCTGAAACTCCGGCCAAAAACCGGAGACCTGGCAACCCTACCCTTGCTCCAAAGGAGTGGGGAGGACTTTTGCTAAAGCGCCAGAGCATCTTTCAGGTGTGCTGAGGGCAGGCATCTGCCTATAAAACACATGGCAGATACCAAAGGAGGCTGAGGGTGGAGCTACCGGGAAGAAGAGGGGATCACTATCGCCGACTCCCATCTCCTTGCACTGCCACTACTGATGACGCCCTTACTCAGAACGAGAAGAGAGGGCTTTTTGTGAAGCAAAAAGCAACAAAGCTGCAACAAAAGGGTGATTTCCCCCTTCCTTCTTGACAACCAGCCTGCCTGTGCCAGCGTCCCTCCTTACTTCCACCTACACTCTGCCCCCCCATCTCTCTCTCTAAGATGTTGTGGCAGTTGAGGGCTTCCCCCTCCCATGAGCCTAAATGCATGCATGCCTGCAGATTTTTGCAAGAGGGACAGGTGTGTTTGTGTGTGTGCATACGCTGATCTGTCTTCTGCTCCACTCTCATTCCCCATGTGCACTGTAGCCAAGTCATCTGTTCTGATGATCATCTCAAGGCCTAAAAGCACTAACCACCCTCGTTAATCTATCCACCCTTTTGTCTTCACAATCTAGCATCTTCACCACTACCACATTGCTACTTCTAGATGATGATGATTTAAAAAAAGCTCAGCAGGCTGGCTGAGGCTGGGGTCCACATACTGCAGCTGAAATATATTTATTTATTTATTATTGCATTTATATCCCACCTTTTCTCCAAGTTGCTCAACATGGTGCACATGGTTCTCTCCCCCCCTTTCCATTTTATCCTTGCAGGGACCCTGTGAGAAAGGTCAGGTTGAGACACTGTTGTCTGGTCCAAGGTCACCCAGTGGGCTTCATGGCTGGGTGGGGATTTTAACCTGGATCTTAGTCCAACACTAACCCACTGGTGTTGGGAGACAGGGACTATGCAATTTCAAACTGTGTATGTGTGTGTGTGGGATACCAATTTGATTGGGCCTTTGCATTGAGAAAGCAACACCTCCCTGTCTGCAGGTAGTTTTTTATGGAATGGGGTATTTGGAGATTACAATTAAGAGAGACTAAAATTACAATTAGCGTGGGGGGGCGTCACAAAATGTTTTGAGCTTACAAAGGGGGTCCCATACTCATAAGGGTTGATAACCACTCATCTAGTGGGTTAAGGTCAGATTTTGGTGGATTTGGGATGGGAAATTTTTTTCTTGCTGGCAACACTGATATCCCCCCCCCCTGTAGTGCTCAGGCGCCTCTGTAGGAGGTGGGTGCTATTAGTGCATCTGGTGGGTGTGCATAGGTTTTTGGGCCTAGAAGGTGCAGCAGCCTAGGCTAGTACAGGGCAGGACCTGAGAAGACGCAGAGGAGTGAGCGAGCTGGCTGTACAAGGCCCAGGAAGCCTAATGAGACCTGACTAACTTAGTCCAGGCAATGGGGAGCTGGAATATTGTGTGTGCGTGCATGTTTGGGAGGCATCTCTTTCCTAGTTTGTTTAAACTATTGAAAAATATATCCTTTCAATCGGGTTCCATTTCAAAATGGTTTTGAAGAGTATAATGTGGCTAGAGCCTTAGTTGCAACAGTTTGAGACCTCTGCCCAGCTGTGCAAATCATTTTAAATAATTCACCTTATTTTACTTTTCTCATGCAAACTTATGTAGTACCAAAATAGGGCATGTGACATTTGCTGGTAGAGCCATCAGAACCAGTGTTAGCTGGCTGGCCCAGGGCCTGTCCATAGAACAGTGATTGTGTGCTTGTACAGTTAATTCTAGCACCTGTAGTTCAGAGAGATGTATCGTTCCTATGTGACATGCTGTCAAGCATTTCCTTATGAAAAGTGATGTTTATAGGTATTAATTTAGTTTTTAAGGTGAAACTTCTCTTAATTGCTTTCCTGGCATGGCAATTCCTGGCTTTCCTGTTAGTTCAGGGAAGTAGTTGCCTCAGGAGAACTGAACTCACAGTTCACGAGCTTACTAAAACATTGTACCTGCACAAGGAAGTCTTTCCATCTGTGTACATTTTCTGTGCTGCAGGACTCACCTTTGGTGCATCCACAGCTGTGTGTGAACATTCATTCTCAACTTTGACACATGCGCTAACACCATACAGGTGTTCAGTGTTTCACCACAGAAGAGCAAATTTAGTAATCTTGGCTTTTGAAAGTAACATATTTGAAGGAATTTCAAGTGAGCAATTCCTCTTCAAGTTTGCAGAGAAATCACAGCACATTAGACTTTATTAACAGTTCATATCATTATGGTAGGATGACTGGCACAATATACATTTACTTCCTAGTCACTGTTATTTAGTTTACATAACTATTTTGCATGTGGAAAATATTATATTTAAATTGAATTGCTTTTCTGTAAATTTCACAAGTCATAAGAACTAAAATACATAAATTGGTTTTTTTTTTAATCATTACCTATGAAAACTTTCCCCCTCTTTTATAGTGACCAATGCCCCAACCCTTCTGCCCCCCCCCCCCGCATTGAAAATTGTCTTGCTATACTCCTGGCTAAACATTTGATTGCATCAATATTTTGTTTTATCTACAGGTCTGCAGGCCTTTTGCACACTGAGCAGACAGATTCTTTGCTTTTGCCTTCCTACTCTCAACATGAAGGAAGTGTAGAGTACCATCTTGTGCAATCACAGCAACAGCAGCAACCTGATGTCAGGAGAACCATCAACTTGCCTGAATCCTCAGACATGCAATGTCTACAGTAGAATCCGCCATCGCAATCAGGACATATTTAGCTTTATTTAATGGTAGTTGGGCAGAGGGGAAGAGCGGTGTTTGCATATGTGTTCATTTCAGAGTTTTGTGATGTAAAGAAATTACCAAGTGCAGACTTCAGTGGATAGTGCAATAGGAAAAAAGTGGGAATCATTTTGCAGATGTTTGCACTATTTTGTGACTATGTTATGTATAGTAATACTAATACATACCCTCATGTGCAAACTGGTATGTGTCAGTAGAATATTCTTCTGAATATTTTGACGAGAGTATTCTGGATATTCCAAATAAGTGGATATGAGTTACTTGGCCTTCACTATTTTGAGCTTTTGAATATGAAAAGCACTGGTTCAGATACATCTATTGAGAGAGAGATTATTTTTATTATTATTATTATTTTGCACAACTGCACAAAAGGCATAACCTAGCACTTTCAGTAAACAAACATTTATTCCAGTGGCCACAGAAGCAGGTCCAGTAAGATAGAACATGTTATCATTTATTTAAACAAAAAACACCCTGCAGTTTATAGCCCTTGGACTTATAACCTGAAAGTATTGCACTTGTTACCTCTCCCTTTTGCTATTTCTAATGTTTCAAAGAAATTACACTGTACATTTTCCTATTTACTTAGTGAACTTCAACTATAAACAGTGAACCTAAGCACATTTATTAAACTGTTATTCTAATGTCTAGTCATGCTCTTTAAATCTCTTCTACTAACTGAATAGCCCCCTCACAACTGTTCATAGAACAAGCATCTGAAGAATATGCACTGTGTTACAGCCCATTAAGTGGAAAAATGCTGTAACTATATGACATATCTCTTTCACTATCACGTTTGTATTTTCCTCCAAAGCATTGCACTTTTGTATGCTTTATTTTGACGTTTCTAAGAAAGATTGTACGTAATTATACAAGTAGCATAAAAAAGCTGTAGTAAACAAAACAAAACACCCAACTCTGACCTATTTCTGTATAAAATAAAATAATATGGGATTATGTGGTCATTGTTTTATGTATGAAAGACCAGCTCATTTCTTAGGTAAAAAGTTTTTTTCTCCATGCTTTTTTGTGAGTGAACATTTTGTAATAAATGAACAATTAGTAATAAAGCTTCAGGCCTGTAGCTTGATCATACGAGTGCCTGGAGAAAGCTGTTGCTACACTACCCTTTGGACCAGTCTGATATGAAGCGAACGTGAAACAGGTGGTGTTGGACAGCCTGTGGATTGTGGTAGCCTGATGCTTGCTATGTGGGCTTTTTGCTTGCTAACCTTTCTCTTCCCATTTGCCCTACCCCATTCTCCATTGTTTTACAACCTGTTATGTGGGTATTTGAGGGGTGTGGTCTGTTGCAGTGCTGTTTATGTCAGCATATGAAGTGTTCAGCATGTGGTATGGTGCTTGGTGAATTCAAGTGACTATGACAAGGGGCAACCTATTGCAGCATACACACAACTGTTTGGAGAGAGGTAATCCATAGCATCTGACCACATAGTGAGGAGAATTTTACGACACCTCTGCTCCTAATCATCTATCTCAAGAAAAGAGATGGAAAGTTTCTCTTATTGTGGGTAGGCTGCTACAAAAAAGTACACGAGGCCGTATGCAATGCATCCTGCAGTAAAACACTTCTTTTGTAAACCATTATATTGTTACTTGCGTGCTCTGTGGGGGCTGGTGGACCTGCAGGTCTTTCTACTTGGTATTGTTTTTGAATTACATTGCCTGCTGTGTTGCTACAAACTCATTCCATCTGTGTTGCTACAAACCCATTGGCACCAGTGCACACAACAAAGGCTTTGTGCAACAAATGATCCCAGATGGGGATGCACATGCCCTTTCAAATCAACAAGCTTGACATGGTCTGGGTGAGCATCACAATTTGGATGTTCATTTTCCTCCCATCGGTCCCTCCAGAAAGAAATGGAATGACTGTAAGCAGACACTAAGAGAGAGGGAAGCAGAATTGTATGCCTGCTTAAAACAATCCTCTGGGAATAACAAGCCATTATACCTAGTGAAGGAAGAAGTTGATGCCTGAACCTTTAATCTAGAATTTGGCTCCCTCTCAATCTCACTTTTTATAGGGGTGCAAATCAATTATCACACATTAGAAGCTTCATAACAAAAGTCTTGCAGCATCTTAAAGGTAAATTTATTATGTGAGTTTCTGTACACAAGATTCAAGATAGTTTATTTTACTACAAGAGCATGGCCACTGATGGGAGTTGTAGTTCAAAAAAAGTAACTTTTCCAAGCTGTGGCTCTTGTCGGAGTTTCTAGCGAGAGCTGCGGAACGGAGATTACTGAGCGAGCTTACGTGTGTGTGTTTGAATCTTTGCTAATATTCTACCTTCCCTGCAAATTAGTCAGACAGAGTCTTTAAGCTTTAAAATAAGAAATAACTACTTTATTCTGGAAATACATATTTGATAGGAAAGAGTTCTAGATCTAGCTAACTAGCTATGCTGGAGCAGCTTGCACTGGTCCCAGTACTAGCCCTCATGGTGGTGAGAGGGAGAGACAAAGCAAACATGTCTGCTCCCCTCTCGAGAGAAGAACTGGGAAGGTGGGAAGGAATTGGGATCAACATCCTTTGCATATCAGTCTAGCAGGAAGGGAAGAGACAGCAGGGGGATCAAAGGACAGGTATCGCCTAGCAACCAAGAGGTCTGCTGTCTCGCTAGCCTTTTTAACCCCATGCACCCTCAACCCACAAGTTGGAGTTGAACCTCATACATTCCAACAGCTCTAACCCCACCCTTTCAGGATTGTAGCCAATAGTGAAGCCAGGGTTGTGTTTTGTTGAGCCAGGCGGTGCTTAGACTTCATTGCAACGTCAGAAAATTTTGAGATTCTGTTTGAGTAAGTAAGAATATGGCTTAGATGTTTTCCTCTTGTGTGCAACTTAAGAGTCAGACCCTGGGGGCTACTGAAGAGGGCAGTGCTTTGAAAACCTTTGCAATATGAAAGTATTTAATCCAATACTTGCTTTCCATGTACCTGGAGTAAACTCCATTGAACTCCATTAGGAATTATATCCCACCTGCTCTGAGCCCGTGGTTCTGAAACCCACTTTGCCAGACAGTCAACTCAATCTCTCTCTTTTAATCAGAACTATTTTATTAAACCAGAAAACACAAAGGCACACAGAAACTTCAAAGAAAGCGTACAGTCTCTAGGGATGGTGAACTCTGGCAGAGAAATATCTTCTGAGAGAGAGAGATAGGTAAAAAAGGAGTGTTGTCCTCTGAGGCTACTAGGCCTGCTGCTAGCTTCACTCATGCCTGAAACAAACTGAGGCAGGTTTGGGAGGGAAAACTAACTAACCAATTAAAGACAGGGGTGATGTCACCTGATAGGAAGTTACTGTAAGGCTAAGGGAGCATAGAGACAGACCGATAGAGTTCCATAACTCTAACCTAATAAATGCCTTGTTTAGCACAACAGAAGGAGTCTATATACAATTCTAAACCCTATGGAGGCAGCACACCACCCTTCCTCTCAGTAGGAGCCCAGGGCGGCAAACAAAAGCACTAAAAACACTTTAAAAATCATAAAAACAGACTTTAAAACACTAGGCTCCTTTCTTCACACAGAGGCTTTCTGGTGACTGGCCTAGCCTGAAGGCACTTAAACCCTTCTTGCCTAAAGCAAGTAGATTAGATTGTTTGTGCAATTTTTGCATAATTTTTGTTATATCTTATAAATTTCTGATATTTTACTTTTATTTTATATTTTGAAGAATTTTATCATTTTTAAGTAATTCATACATTATTGTTTTTTATGTATATATGAAATAGACCGTAGTTAATTGGAGGTTATGTAATACACACACAAAGTGAAAATGCTATTAATTTTTAATCTTACAGTCATATCTTAATCTTATTTAGAAAATTGAAGTTAGCCATTTTGGGTGGGGGTGCAAGTAGTTAGCCTTGCCTAGGGCACAAAATAGCCTGGCACCGGCACTGGACGTGAGCCGCTCGTTGTCTCTCCTCGCACCTCTAGCTTGCAAATACGGGAATCATGACAAATGCAGTAATACTAAAAATGTATTTTTAAATGTTTAAAAACCACATTTATCACACACAGTCAGGCTTGAGCTGGAAAGAGTATGAACTCCTGTCTTTTAGCACCGAATCACAACTATAATAAAAACCGTAAACTCTTATGACCACCGGCCGCTCCTCACCTCGCTGAGTGAGTGAGCGTGCGACTATATTTTAAAGCGTCTCCGAGAGAATCTGCCCCGCCCTCTATCGACACCACTTAGGAATCGGCGAGTCCTAACCGTTCGACGTATTTCCTTTCATCTTTCCTACCTCTATGGTTGTTCCGGGTTCCTAGGTTTCCTCCCATAATGCCCCGCGCTTCCCTTTCCGGTCTGGTCTTGAGCAGGGTAGGTAGGTGCTCTTTGAACTGTTCTTGTTATCCGACTTCATCCGTCCCTGTGGGCCTCGTTATTGTCAGAGTCCGGGCTGCTCTGGATGTCTGTAGCGGGCACGCTTATCGGGGGACGAGTATTTCTGGGCCTGGGCTTGAAGTCTCGTCTGGTGGGACTGAGATTCTTCTCCCTCCCCCCGCGGCTTCCACCCTGGCCTAAGCCTGATATTAATTAAAAACGTTGTGGTAACGGAAGTAGCAGGAGATCCTAAGGGACCACTAAGTCAGCTATCGACTAGGAAGAAAGAAAGGCAGTTCAGAAGGGCTACACCTTGAATATACATATTGTAAAGGGCACGGGGAGCATGTGTTTACCGTCTCAAAAACGAAGGGCTCGGAGCTGAAACGCTCTGGGAAACCCCTTTTATATACTGTTAGTGAAAAGCGGTGTCTGTGTGGAACTTTTGCTTTGATTTCCATCTTCAGGACTAATGAGTAAAACAAGTGGGGACCTAGAACAAGATATTGGAGCGTATCTTCGTCTTCTAACAGGAGTGGTTCTTGAAAGTTGTAGGTAGTTGGCCATGCCTTCCTTCAAGGTACTCAAGATGCAATGAGCTCGAGATTCTACTTCAGGACTGCTGTGTGGTATAATATAGGGCAGATCCCCACCATATAGCTAAAGCACATCCCGTGCACATTTAAAGAACCTTGGGAACTGCAGGCTTCCCCTCAGAGCTACAAATTCCCACCACTCTTAACACACCACAGTTCCCATTATTCTTTGGGGGAACCCACGTGCTTTAAATATGGGTTGGTGTGTTTTAGATGTGTGGTGTGGATCTGCCCATAGACTAAAGATGGTGCTGTGTCATAGTCCTATATATGTACCCACTTACCCCTCCAGCTTTTCATATATTGTTTTACAGGTGTTTCAGTTGCAACAGTTGTTGCACTTGGATCCTACTTGTGGCCTTTTGATAGCCATCTGCTTGGCCACTGTGAGAGCAGGATGTTGGACTATATGGGTCCTTGGCCCAATCCAGCAGGGCTCTTCTTAATATCTTAACTGACATTAAGCATTCTGTGGCTACTGAATGTGCTTGTGCCTCATTGGTTGGGTTTTTTTTTTGAGGGAGTGTACTTTTGCAAACATTAAGGTTCCCTAGAGCATGCTGATACCTGCTTTTGTTTCTCAGTGGCCCCGTTTGGTTCTTATCCTGTTGGTACTTTCCACCAGAGTTTGCTATTAGCAGGACTAATTCATACTGGAGAGAACAAAGGCAGGGAGAAAAGGGTGCAAAGGCTTTCAGAATAGAAGACTTGCTTTTTTCAGTGCAAGGGCTGCAAAGCTTTCAGACTGTGGCACAAGTTATAAACAATCTTCCTTTTTAAATTAGGTCTAAATTAGGTTTAAAGAAACACTTTGGAGTTTTGGCAAAATCAGCTGCTTGTTCTGTAGGCATACTGATTTTAGCAGCTGTGCAGAGAGTTTCACTGCCAGGTAGGCTGGTAGAGAAATAATGAATTGGCATTAATCAACTGGAGTTGTGTAGTGATAAAACATGTGAGCCAGGAAATCTAAATTTTATGAACTCTTAATTGGTGGACTAAGGTAAGCCACTCTTTCTGAATTTACCCACCATTGAAGTATGATAATATTCACCTGGTTCACAGACTTATTGTTAGCATTCATAAGGTAATGTAATTAAGTGCTTTGACATGCTACAACCACTGTGTATACTGCATAATCAGAAGTAGGTGGTTTTATTTGTGAGAAATGAGTGTTTTTTTATCTGTGTATGTTGTGTGTTCATGCATATGAATGGTCTGAGATAAGAGTCATGGATGAAAGGGACTCCTTTGTATTATTAGGATATGTCTTCTTGTGCTTTCAAAACAATGATTTCAAAGTTTTGGTGTTGTGTGCAGATGGCCCCTGCAAAGAAAGGTGGTGAGAAGAAGAAAGGACGATCAGCCATCAATGAAGTGGTTACTCGGGAATATACTATAAACATTCACAAAAGGATCCATGGCGTGTGAGTGATTTTTCTTCCTGGCTTTCATTCTTTGCCTGCCTTTTATGGAAATGTGTATACACTGATACCCAGTGCAAGAGTGGGTTCAAGTGGCCGCTGAAGGTGGGTTTGCATGAGACACTGTAATCTCACTGAATTTACCTCACATCTGTGAGGTATATCACCCAACATTATTCAAAAGCGAATATCAGGAAAAGGTAATACCTTATTAGAAGTGCCATCCCTTTTGTTTTTATGTGCAGAATAATTTGTACCTTGGAATATCCCACATTCTTTTGTAGGCAAAAAATGCTGATGATCTTTAAGGGCTTATCTAGGAATGTGGAAAGGAAAATTCAGTTCTACCAGAGTTTAAGTTAAAGAGCCAGAATCAGCGTTAGAAACGGTTATCTGATACTATAGTTTACATGAATCATATTCACAGGTTTAAAGAGAGCATTTGATGGTGAAAGATTTATCAAGTGTGAATACTCATTGTTCGCTGAAAAAATGACAAGACCATTTTTTTTTAAAGGTTCTCTTGTGTTTTGGCCTGCCTCCCATAGATGCTCATTAATGAGTAAAAGAAAAGGGCAATGTTCTGAGGTGTGTTTGACTAGGGTGTGTGGGGGGGAGGCAGACAAGTAAAGAGGCGGATAGAAACACCTAAGACTTCAGCCAATAAATAAATGCTTATGATGAAGTATAGTAACTGCTGTGCCAAATAACAAATTTGTTGACACTGCAGTTGCAATTTAGCACAGTGGGATCCTTTTTTTGGATTTGGGTGCAAGGTCACTTTTAAAATCAAGACACGTTTGTTCTGTGTAATGCTGGCACTTGCATTGAGGGGGGAAATAGTCTAGTGTATTGTTGATGTACAATGGAACAGGTTTGTCGTTCTTCCTGTTTATAATGGGGAGTATAAGTGTGGTGAAGTGATTTAATCTTTCTTTGCTTTCGTCTGCGGCTGACCTGGGCGCCTGTAGTTTGTGTCTGAAGTATATTAGAGTGGGGAGAACAGAAATTAATGGAGAAGATATTTCTCACAGTAATATAGTCAGATCTGACTTTTCTTAGCTTTGATTTTTTTGAAAAAAATCCAAACAGTGGGCCTCAGAAGCTGGATATTTAGAATGCAAATAAACAGATCATCTAATTTATAAGCTCAGCTGAAGCTCAGATTTCAGAGCTCAGATTTCAGATTCTTCCATCTGTAAGCCACCTATTGTTGCTGAAATTACTTCTAGACTTCCCCATCAAATGTTACAGATAGCATAAAAGGAAAAGGCTTAACATTTTCTCTCCAGCTGGATCCTGGTAGTTGATTTTATGCAGGCTTTATTCACTGTCTGTGTGTGTTGGGGAACATTTTTCAGCGTGAGGGCTGATTTCCTTTCAGGAGCCACATGCCAATAGCTGGTGGGACCAAAGGCAAAAATGGGCAAAGCAAGAGATGTTTCTTGCCTTTGTCGAGTAGGCTATATTCCAGCACACAAAAATCGAAGGCCCACACCCAAACACACACCCTACTCCTCTCCAACCTGGCAAGCAAGAGATGCTATCATAGTTTAAGGACACATTTCAGCCAGGCAAAAGCACTTGAGGTGCAGGGATGGTGAGGGATTTGGCCCCTGGGCCTAAGGTTCCCCACCCCTGGGTTATGCTATTCAAATCCTGACATCTAGGCACAAATATGGGTACTTGAGGTTTAGGAGCAGTAATCCCTTCAGTTACTGGATGTTTTCTGTATTCTCAGGGGATTCAAGAAGCGAGCTCCTCGTGCTCTCAAGGAGATCCGTAAATTTGCAATGAAGGAGATGGGGACTCCTGATGTACGCATTGATACCCGCTTGAACAAAGCTGTCTGGGCAAAAGGAATAAGGTATATTTCAGATAACACCTGTCCTTTGCTCAGTGCAAAAGGACACCAACAAAGAATTGCTGCACTAGTGCACATGTGATTAGGATATGGTGTAAGACATCTATACCATACTGATGCAATATTTCAAAAATGTGCCTTTTTCCAGTCATATCTTATTGATAGTTCTGATGCAGCTGGGCATTACTTCTGCTTTAATAATATCCACTGTAGCACTGAGATGTGTGATGGGGAAACAGTAATCATTACATGGTCCAGAGTCTTGTAAATAAGCCCATAGACTACTGGGCCAGTGACTAAATTCAGGGTAGGTACCATAGTATAAAAGAATGAAATTTTAAACTATGGCTAACATGGCTCCCCCCACCCCCGGACCTGAAGAACAGTCTTAAAGTAAATTTGCAAATGTGATGATGATTATAGAATTGGAAAGCAAAGAGGATTCATTCTGTTGGGGGGGGGGGCTAAAGATATGTTAGGCAAGTAAATACTACTGTTGAAATAGTCAAATGAACATGCTTTTCTGATTGTAATGTAATCACACAAATGTTTATAGGAATGTTCCTTATCGTATCCGAGTGCGTTTATCCAGAAAACGCAATGAAGATGAAGATTCACCCAATAAACTGTATACACTGGTTACTTACGTGCCAGTTACCACTTTCAAAAGTAAGTTTGTTTTCTACATGTTTGTAAAATAATGGGTAGGGATCCACCTTTGCTGCCTTGGCTAGTATATCTATAAATGTTAGCCAAAAAAGTTATTTTTTACTACTTCAGAAAGATTTTATAAAATCTGTGGATGGATGGTATCTATTTGGTGTTGCCCCTCTGCTGATGGAAAGGCCTATGTCAGGATCAGGGAGGGAGGCAATTCTTGGCACATCCCTTTCCCACAATCAGAGCTGAAGTGTTGGGGAACCTCTGGACTTTGGGAAACTGCCTTTCTCCCTTTTCTACCCTATAACCTGAAGCTAATGCAGATTTTCTTTTTTTTGCAGGTTTACAGACCGTTAATGTGGATGAAAACTAATTTTTTCTTAAAATAAAAATGATGTGGTATTACTATCTTCAAGTCTCTTTGAAGTTTGCTGTGGTTCCCAAATTATCAGTTTCAATATTTGTTTATTAGTAGTTTGTTAGAAACAAACATAGAACGAGTCTTTCACAGAACTGTTGACTTGGGAGTTGTAGTCAGTAACAGCAGGAGCCCTAGAGAAAGATATTCCTTTGATGCTTCTGGAACAGATTTCCAAACAGTCCGTAAACCACCAGTGGTCTACAAGCTTCATTCAGGTGGTCCACAGCATGTCCACAGCAAGTCTCTACATTGATTTTTAAGTATATTTTACTGCTTCTCTTAAGCAAATTGTGTGTGTGTTGGACTGCCTTCAAGTCGATCCCGACTTGTGGCGACCCTATGAATAGGGTTTTCATGGTAAGCGGTATTCAGAGGGGGTTTATCATTGCCTTCCTCTGAGGCTGAGAGGCAGCGACAGGCCCAAGGTCACTCAGTGAGCTTCATGGCTGTGGGGATTCAAACCCTGGTCTCCCAGGTCATAGTCCAACACTCTAACCACTATGCCATACTGGCTCTCTTAATACAATAAAATACAGGAAATAAAGGAAGCAACAAAAATACAATTAAAAATCATACAGCATCTACCACAATTGCTACAACAGGCAGAAAAATCATCAAGTGGTCCACCAAGGCTCTTAGCAATTTTCAGGTGGTCCATGGGAGAAAACAGTTTGGAACCACTGTTCTAGAAACAGGCCAATGAAAGCAAGAGTGAACAGAATGCCCTGCAAATTGCACAGGAGTTTGGAAAGTCATAAGGGGCTCAACTGACTAAAGGTTCAATTTGAAGGTACTATCCAAAAAGCAAGTTACAAAGGCATTTTTATTGAAAAGTGCACATATCCACAGACATGAAAAGCACAGTCCATGTACACTGAACATTAAGCAAGACATACAAATCGAATATATTAACGGTTTCAATTTCCAGCATTGAAACAAATATTCAGTATTAGTGCAAAAAAGGCAACTATACATAAAACCTGCAAGTCAGTTGAAGCCAGACAACACTTTCAAACCAGGAGTTCAGCTTTTTGTTTTTGTAAAGTTAGTTAACACATCTGTAGCAGCACCTTCAAAGTGAAGATGGCATTTTCTTTTAAACAACACTCAAGAAGAAAACAAATCCTGCCAAAACCACATTATTTGTGTTTTGGTTTTAAAGCTCTCCAGTTGAAATTCAGACCAAGTAATCAATAGTCCAAAAGCCTTAACACTACAAGATGCGCTTTGGTGTAAAAACTGCCTTGGACATTTGCTAATGTACACTTAAAGGTTCAGTCTCTCCCCGCGATGGCTGGCTGGTGCCATTTGTTTTGAAGTTATATTGAATTAGCTTTGCATTCTCCAGTTTTGATTTCAGTTCTAAGGATTTTTCAAAGAAGTTCACAAGTGACTGTTCAGTTAATAGTGAAGCCAAGATATGTTCAAATGAAACAATCCAATCTCCATCAGTTATTGGTAAGGACTGTGTATTCTTTGGGGTCTTCACAGTGTCGTTAAAGAATACATCTTGATCAGAGGTAGATGCCTCAGTCTGGAAGTTCTCAGTCAGTTCATCTGAGCCTGAGCTGCTGCTGCTTTGGCCCACTTCTCCAATCTGAAGTAACAGAGTAGTCACTGTGGCAATGGCTTGATACAACTCATTCTCCTCTGGATCTTCATGAAATATGCTGTACAAGGTCTTACAGAACTGGATGAATTCTCGCTGAAAGACAAAACATGCATTATTTACATGCAGTCTTAAAGGCTTATACAGGGAGGGAAGACTTTTCTGCTTGGAAGGGGAAGGAATGAATGTTGTACACGATGGTTCTTCATTTATGATCCTCAAAATGATCATAGAAGCTTGGTGGTTTGAACTCTTGTTTACCAGCAGTTTGTTGGAACAAACAGAGCAAGCATTAAAATGTCACCTAATGGAAGAATGTAAAATTGGGCAGGGCTGCCAAATTAAAACAACTATAGAAATCTTGTACTAATTTAATATTTCTGGGAGCTGCAGTAGTAAGTCCCAGAGTAAATTCAAATACTACCCTAACTCAAAATGTTCCAAGATACTGCTACTTTGTTATGGTATGACAAGCACACTGGCACCTTTCACATTTCTGGAATTCTGTTCACGAGTCTAGATAAAATATTGTTTATAAAGGAAAAGTAATATCAAGGGTCCCTCTCCCCACCCCTGCTGAAGCAGCTACTTCATAGCCCACTTCATGTGTTGAGGCGAAGCAGGGCTACACTGCTGGGCCCCTCTCATACTGTGTGCCGCCCCAGATTGAGTGTGGATATGCACAGGCTTTTGTGTGACCCAGAATTTCAACTGCACAAGGTTCAGGGCATGTGGAAGCCTCCAGGGGCTGACGTCTCTTCAGACATCCATACTCATTGCAAATTCTGGGCCAGAGAGGTGCATGAATTAATTGTGGTTTGTTTGCATATCTGAACTGGGGCAAGCTGGTTAAATTTTAACTATGGCACAGGTGTGGAACCTGTATCACTTCAAACATTGTTGGCCAATGGGTTCCCCATCCCTGGATGTATGGTTGGCTAAACAAGCCAACTTCCTTTGAGTATAATGACCCATTTATTCCACAAAAAATGAAAACGGCACCAAAGGCAGAAGTGGCTTTGGGAGATGGATAAATCCTTACAACATTTTCTGAGCTTGAACAACCCAAACGATCATATCTTACCTGGCTCATTTTTGGTAGTCCTTTTTCAGCCTTGGCATCTTTCTCTTTGGCTAAGTCCTTAAGCATCTGCTTCAATTGCTTCTGATAATCTATGGTGTCACCTGGACAGTAGGATATAAAGGAAGTTACAATCCATTTCAACAAACAAGGAAATAAATGAATATAAGAGCCCCCTGGTGGATGAGAACAAAGGCCCATCTCGTCCAGCATCCTGCTTCCCACAGCGGCCAGCCAGATGCCTCTTCAGAAACTCACATGCGGGACATGAAGGCAATAGCCCTCTCCCCCTCTAGTTCTAGAGTAACATTCAATAGCATACTACCTCTGAACTTGGAGGTAGTATATGGAAGCCACTGACAATTAGAATTCATTCAGCCTTTTAAAGCCATTATCAACATATCTTGTGGGCAGTAAATTGCATAGGTTAACGGGTGAAAAAGCAGATACCCATTTACGAATCAGATCACTTACCATTTGATTTTCCAATTACTAGTGGCCTTGAAGTTGACAATAAAGGATTCTTTAGTGGTGATTGGCAGTCCCTATCTTTTTCTGTGAGGGCTACAAAATAAAATGATACTGATAAGCACAATGTATTTTATTTTAGGCTTAAGACTGAAACAGCTGTTTTGGGGTCCGTACTACCTTTCAGCTGTAGCTCCTAGGGCTGTGGAAGAGGCTCATGCTAACCACCCTGTGTGCTTCACTTACATGTTTAGGATCACCATTAACAGCTTCTTAAAGAAGGAGTGTCCTTGGTTCATACAAAGGAAAGGCTGCAGCTGTTACAGGGAAGACTGCAGGATATCAACACTGAGTCACTTCATGTACAGAATTGCCATGTAATGGTTAATCAAGTGTAGGATGATGCAAGCAGTGCAAAAAGGAGGGAAACAAATTCAAATGCCTTAAGACTTACCAGGAGGAATGTGCAGCTTGTACAACAGTTTTATCTTTTCGTTCATTTCCCCATTGTACATAATATCTACATGAAGAAGAAAGTATGTCAGAGGCTTGACCTTCCCACTTGAAACACAATAGAATATGAAAATAGACTTCCGGGAAGGGTGACTTCGCTTGTGCCTGCTTTTGAGACAGGCTCCCGCCTCAGAAGACGCTTATTCAGATATAAATCAGTCAGAACATTTTTTTTTGACTGATGAAATTTCTCCCGGGCAGGGAGAAACGTAGAGATCAACCTCAAAAGCCTGTTTTTGTTGGGAGGACTGGATTTCATTAATTTATGAGAAAAGGTCCAGCCAGCAATGCCGGACGGACTTCCGAACAAGCTCTATCTGATTAATGCGATACGTTTATCTTTTCTTCAAAGAGAAAACGGACTAACAGGCAAGCACCCTTCTTTCTATTTTTTTTTTTACTTGGTTTAAATTGTTGCAGCAAAAAGATTTGTCAAATGAATCAGCTTTAAAGAACTTCTGGGTGAGCTATAACTCTTCTCTGTTATTCACGAAATTAACAGCTTATCTCTGTTTCTATTGCAAAAAGCTGTCCTGGAAGTGCATTCTAAAGATATAAACAGAAGAGGGATTTCTATTCCGAGGAGAAAAAAATAAAAAATATGAACTTTGGAACATTATATTGTCTGGGACTATTCTCTTTTTGGTCTATTTTATTTTGACGAATCTGCTTCTTCACGACGCCACTAACTGTTTTGATGTTGGGAACTCCTAGAATTAGGAGTGAGCAGTGAAGTGGCCAAGTTTGCTGATGACACTAAATTGTTCAGGGTTGTTAAAACAAAAAGGGATTGCGAAGAGCTCCAAAAAGACCTCTCCAAACTGAGTGAATGGGCAGAAAAATGGCAAATGCAATTCAATATAAACAAGTGTAAAATTATGCATATTGGAGCAAAAAATCTTAATTTCACATATACGCTCATGGGGTCTGAACTGGCGGTGACCGACCAGGAGAGAGACCTCGGGGTTGTAGTGGACAGCACAATGAAAATAATGACCCAGTGTGCGGCAGCTGTGAAAAAGGCAAATTCCATGCTAGGGATAATTAAGAAAGGTATTGAAAATAAAACAGCCTATATCATAATGCCGTTGTATAAATCTATGGTGCGGCCGCATTTGGAATACTGTGTACAGTTCCTCCAAAAGGATATTATAGAGTTGGAAAAGGTTCAGAAGAGGGCAACCAGAATGATCAAGGGGATGGAGCGACTCCCTTACGAGGAAAGGTTGCAGCATTTGGGGCTTTTTAGTTTAGAGAAAAGGCAGGTCAGAGGAGACATGATAGAAGTGTATAAAATTATGCATGGCATTGAGAAAGTGGATAGAGAAAAGTTCTTCTCCCTCTCTCATAATACTAGAACTCGTGGACATTCAAAGAAGCTGAATGTTGGAAGATTCAGGACAGACAAAAGGAAGGACTTCTTTACTCAGCGCATAGTTAAACTATGGAATTTGCTCCCACAAGATGCAGTAATGGCCACCAGCTTGGACGGCTTTAAAAGAAGATTAGACAAATTCATGGAGGACAGGGCTATCAATGGCTACTAGCCATGATGGCTGTGCTCTGCCACCCTAGTCAGAGGCAGCATGCTTCTGAAAACCAGTTGCCGGAAGCCTCAGGAGGGGAGAGTGTTCTTGCACTCGGGTCCTGCTTGCGGGCTTCCCCCAGGCACCTGGTTGGCCACTGTGAGAACAGGATGCTGGACTAGATGGGCCACTGGCCTGATCCAGCAGGCTCTTCTTATGTTCTTATGTTCTTAACTAAATTTGTTTTGTATTCTTGAACATAGAGAGATAAGGCAGGCTGCTCTGTTTATACTGTGATGTCATCAAGCCTGGAATATTAACCCAATTGTTGCTGAAATAAGAAGTGGTTCTTCTTTATTTTTGTTTTGTTTTGTTTTCATGGTTTTAAAAATGGCAATCAAGAAAGTGGCTGAGAATCTGGAAGTAATTATGTTTCAGAAAATAATGGATGAGATTGAGATAACGAAACAAACCCTGCGACAGGGCAGTAAGGACCTGAAAATTGAACTGAGCAAATGACGCAGGAGCTTAAAGAAATAGGGGATCCTGTGAGAGAGGAGAACGAGATCAGAGATGAGAAAAGAAAAAATAAAGGGAAGATACAAGCCCTGGAGATTGGAACAAATGTGGAATTGGAAAAAGATCTGGAGTTTATGGATATTAGAAATAAAATCTACTGTTTGGAATTTAACGTTATCTCTGAAGAAATTAATGAAGATAATAGAGATAAAGTTATCAATGACTTGGATAATTTTCTGGACTGGAATAACGTGATGGAGCTTGATATAGAGAAAATCTATGGAATTAACTGCAGCCATGTGACAATGGAAAAACTCTCAAGAGATGAGCCAGTGCATTTTGTAAAAAAGAAGAACAGAGATATGACTTTACAACAATATTTCAGCAACTTATTCAGAATCGATGGCAAGAAAATATTTGGGATAGAGGAAATTCCCATCAGACTCTTATTATATGACTATGGCTATGACAGCAAGATTATTATGGAATACTGATAATGGAAGATTGGACACTGAAATTACTGGACTTAACAGGACTATTGAAGATGGAAGATGGAATTAATATGGATAATGGAATAATGGCTATTGAAATTATTGGACTTAACAGATTAGATGAGATGGATTAATCGATATGTTTATTTGGACTATGGTTATGACAATAAGATTATTATTATTATTAACGAGATGGATTAATCGACATGTTTATTTGGAGAAAAATTGATAGATATATTTCTTAAAGAACTGAAACCTCTCTTTGACTTTTTGTGGAAAGAATAAAGTAATGTCTATGAGATTTGATGATTAATTAAGATAACTACTGGAGGAAAGTGATTTTATAATATAATTTAAGAGACAGGATTGTTATATATTGTAGTATAACTGATCTGCGACAAATGGGAAGTCAACATTTTATTTTTTTGTTTAATCATTTTTGTTTTGTTTTTTGTCTTTGAATGTTTTATGATTTTGTTTTGTTTGTTTTATGGAAATTTGAATAAAAATTATTGTAAAAAAAAAGAAACACAATAGAATAAAACACTTCATGTGAAAAACCACAGGGAAAGAAAATGCCTACATATAAACTTAGGGTGATAACAAAATGTTCAGAACATACTGAAACAATCTATTGGTTTAACACTCTGGGGTAGAGTATCAAGTTACTTTACTAGAAAGAGGGGGGAGCTTTATTAAGAATGCCTAATGTCCCAACACAGCATCTCAAGTGAAATTTATGGCAGTTTGAGAGACCTCTAAAATTTACATCAAAATCTAAACAGCAGGTTAATCTCCAGAGGCTACCGGATATAAAGACAATAGTGCAGAAATACTTCATGCTGCAAACCAAAACTTGCAGACTTTAAAGACCATCTGTAAGGAAAGCTACTTCCTATCAGACTGAGATTTTAATAGATCTACAAGAAGAAATGGTGATAGAGGACTTAAGGCAATTTGTATAAAAAAGGATAACTTCCACTATTTGTACACAGCATAATAGGATCAAATGCAAGGGTGTCACAAAAGGTTTTGTGACCTGGAAGAATTCTAAAAAGACCCAAATTACTAGGAAAGCACACAGAGCATGATATGATATGCACTTATACATCCCCTTTAGAGAAGCCCCCAATGGCAGTTGGATCTTTGGAGACATAGTTACCAAAGCAGCCAGCAAATGCTTTGAATTCAATGAGATGGTCCATGTTTTCATCCAAAAGCCGAAATGTCCTTTCTGCCAGAACCTCAGTATGTTCACCACACGTCCAAGGTGAGACAAGTTTATACAGGTTAGTGAATTGCCAAGAGTCAATTCGGTATTGCTCGGCATAAGGTCGGCTTGGATCGTGGCGTCGAATTACAACCGCACTATTCCATTCCCAGTAGCAGCTTATTAGATGTTCTTTCTAAGGAGAATTAGAAATAAAACAATGAAACATTAGGGTGAAAAGATCCAAATACATTTTTTAAAATGTACATGAAAGAATCACTGTGTTTTTGTTAGTGGCTTCCTTTCCTGTGTAAATACAAAAATATATTTGTCAATATTGTACCTCTGCTATTGTTTAGTAGAGCTGTGTACACACACACAGACCAGACCTGGGGCCTCAATCAGGGGGCTCCTCAATCACCCCTACCCAACTAGGCTGAACCTGAGACCACCCAACCCAACTTCGATCCATCCCAATTCAATTCAGGGAACGGGGCTAATGCACACATCAGGAGGGGGAAAGAGTCACTGCTTTTTGTTCTTTCTCCGTCCCCTCCCTATGGCATGTTTAATCAGGGGGTTTTAAATCCTGGAGGGGAAGGAGGAGGACCCAAGGCAGACAGATGTGAGAGCAACTGCTGCAACTCCGTCTGACACTTTAGCTATTTCCCCCCTCTTAGCTGCAGGATCAGTAGCCTGAAGTCCCAGGAGGGCTGGGCTGGGACTAAAGCAAGGCTGAGGAAGCCTACTGTTCTTGCCAGGGGAGGAAAAAACCCGGGGTTAGAAGGAGCTGCATCTCCCCCCCCTCCCCGTGCTCAGGCTGAAACAAGGCTGAGCAAGAGAAGAAACTATCAGTTCATTCCTCATAAGAGAAAAAGCAGAGGGTGGCTAGCATCCAAATGAGAATTCAAAAAGTGGAGGTCAAAGACCAAGATGCTGAAAAAAGGAACTTTTATTTTTGATAAAACCCAAAATTTATAGTAGGGGAAGAAGCTCAAATTTCCCTTAGTCCCTCATTTGTTCTTTGCATCCAGGTGTAAGCTGTTCCTCATGCAAAAAGGAAACAGTATTGCATTCACCTGTACTTCGCTTTCGACTGCTTGTGTATATATACAGACAATCCATTGTATTACTCATTGAGACATTTGATATTGGCACAGTACAGAAAGCGATTTGCTTGTCTTATAATCTTATAAGCTATTATGTGAGTATTACTGTTCAAAAGATTTATATGCACTATGTATATGTGTATGATTTTATATGTGTGTAGAGTTAATTTGTCCTTTTCGTTTGGTTTACCATAGCCCCTGATGAAGGCCTGTAGATAACAGGCTGAAACGCGTTGGGTTTTATCAAAAATAAAAGTTCCTTTTTTCAGCATCTTGGTCTTTGACCTCCTTTTTCATTCCTCATAAGAAACACACTTCCCATATTGTTAATCCCAACAACCACACTTCACGGGTCATCACGGTAACCCCCTTGGCTGCTTATGACCTTAGGAGCTGATAGCTCCTTCTCTTGCTCAGCCTGGTCCTCATTTCAGCCCAAGCTGGCAGGGGAAAGGAGATGCTGCCTCTCCTTTCAACACCCCAGTGGAAAGATGCTTTAAACATTTTTCTCTCTCTCCCAGCAGGAACAGTAACTTTCTTCAGCCCCATCCCATCCCTCCTGGGACTTCAGGCTGCCAATCCTACAGGTGGCAGGCAAAAAATGGTTAAGAGTCTCTCTTTTCCCCACTCTCTGCTGCCTAGGGCTTCCAAAAAAGCATCATGCTGGGGTCTGCCCAACTCTCCAGCCTTCTTGCGGGATACCCTGCCCCGATAGTCCCATACTGCTTGGGGGGGAGGGGGGGAGAATGACATTCAACCTGGTGCAATCTTGGGCTGTCTTAACCAGACTCAGCCAAAGCCTGGAATCTGCCCAGATCAGTCCAATTCCATTTGGAATTCAAGCTTCAGCTGAAACTGATGCACAGCCCTACTGCTTAGTACATAGTGGGCATATATAAAAATAGGCACCCTTATGTCCTATTTAAAGTTGAGTACCAGCCTTGGGAGAGTGCAAGTGGCTGTGGCTGCATTCCTCTTCTGCTGCTAGGATGTATAACAAGCACCTTCTTTGTTCTTAAACTCCTCTCTGGGATATACTACTAATTCTCTTTCATGAGTACAAAGAGGATACCCAGAGTATCCTCTGCAGATTATGGTACCATGTCTTTGAAAGTTATGAGGATTGGTAAGGTTATGAATGCCCCCCCTTTTTCCCTAAAAGGGCAAAGCAAGCAAGTGATCCCATATGCTTTTTAAAAAACAGATCCCAAGGGTGAGAAACTTCTTTCCTTCAATGGGCTTCATGCTAGGGGTGGGTGGGACCAGACCCAATAAATATTACCATTGTACAGAAGGCTACATTCCAGCCAAATAAAAGTTAGCGGTTTTTACCACCACAGCCCTCTCCATCTTCCATCCAGGCAAGTTAAGAGACATCTTCAAAGTTCAAGGACAAATTTCAGCCAAGTAAAAGCACCCAGGAGGGTGCAGAGAAGGACTGGTGAGGGGCATGGCCTAGTGAAAGTCTGGAGGGCTGGATAGAGGGGCCAGGGGAGGCAATTATAAATTACGTCCCTTGGGCCTGCAATTCCCCACCTCTGACTTACCCCATAAAGTTATGCTTTGTTTGTTTTTTGAAAATAAACTTTGGCATGCAAAGGTCCCAGTTTCAAAGACTCAATTCAAAGATTCCTTTAGATCAGGGGAGGGAAATCTCACCCTCTAGATGATGTTGAACTAGAATGTTTATCATCCCTAATCATTAGCTATGCTGGCTGGGCTGATGGAGTTGTGAGTCCACCATCAGGTGAAGGCACGCAGGTTCTTCCTCCCTGCCCTACTTCCTTCAAACAACTACCCAAGCTGAAAATGGAATGCAAAATTAAAAGCATGCCAACAAACATGATTCGGTTGATTTCTAACACATGTCTATCTGTTTATATACATTTAGTAACGGCAAGTTATATTCTTAAACATACCTTGAACAAGTCATACAGTTCTTCTAAGTCTTCTGGAAGAATGGAAACATCTGGAATGACAACTCTAAGCTTAAGAGAAAACAGGAATGAGACTAACAGCAAACGGCCATTACTGCTGCTGATAGTACTTCTCATGACAACGTAGGGCTGCCAAAACCTGGATTAATTAGGAATTCCACTCTTCTTGTGTGTTACCTTCTTGTCTTGTTTTAGATACTTAGTCCTTTCATCTGTTTTATCAAGTCATCTCATGCCCACCCAACTTTGGCTAAGCAACATCAATCTTCTCCTGTTGCCCAATGAAACTTACATTCTCCTACTATACATAGGAAGCTGCCTTATACTGAGTCAGACCAACGGTCCATCTAGCTCAGTAGTGTATACACTGACTTGCAGTGGCTCTCCAAATTTTCAGGTAGGAAGTCTCCCCCAGCTTTACCTGGAGATGCCAGGGATTGATCCTGGGACCTTCTGCAAGCAAGGCAGATGCTCTACCATTGAGCGATGGCCGTTCCCTGAAGGGCTTATATTCCAGCACAAAGATGTCATAGCATCCCTATTTTCAGTAAGGTTACTGCTCCGTGTTGGACTAATAGTCCACAAACACAGCCGCCAAGTGAAGATGCCTACAGTCATAGACTTTTGTCCCCGTGCCCTGCCTGTGGGACAGGTAAGCGGAAATGGCAGATCTCAAGTGGCTTAATTCCTCTCTTTTTACAAGTTTACAGCTGAGACAGCTCATACGGATTGTGCCATTCACTTTACTTAATAATTTTGTATTTTAAGGTGTCTCATTCTGTTCCTTTTACAAATTAAGAGTTAATTTTTAAGTAAGTTTGAATATGCTTCGATTCATGAGCGCTGTAGAAACCTGTGTTTATGGTATGAATCTAGCATGGTCTTGAGCTCTGAATTTTGAGTACTCGTACCACATTTTGTTTAGTGGTTTCTTCGTGGCTTTGCAGAACACGAATCCTGTGTTTGTAGCGCATGTGTTCAATCTGCTCCACAGAATGGTCTCCAAATTTCTATAACATAAGAATGAATTTTTGCTTTAGTCTGCAACTGAGCAGTGTTATCTAAATGCACATGTTTAAATACATAACACAGTTGGCATATTTAAATCAGAACTTTTGTAATGTCTACCAGCTGTGCTCTGCATTTTGACTCAAGTAAAATAAAATAATTATTTAAATTAAATACTTGAAAGTTCTGGTTAGAGGTCACCAAACTACAGGTTTCATTATTACCTCATAAGAATCTCGAATCAGGTCTGCTATTTCCGTTATAGGACAGGGTTCCATATCATCACTGAAAAAGGCATGCTGATTTCCAATCAGTGGCAAAGGGCTTTCCTCATTCTTAACATGATCTAAAAACCTGAAAAAAGAAATATTTCAATCCACTTTCTGTTATTGCATTCTACTACACTGATACAGGGGTTTAGTTCCTCAGCAGGAAGGAGCCCAAGTTTTTACTTCTCAGTTTTAAAAACACCACCTTATTGAACTAGATCAGGTTAGTTCTCTGCCTGAAATCTGTTCCCAGAAGATCATATCACTTTATGAAACCTGCAACTGCAAGCTTCTTGTTGTCCGGAAGAAACTGAGAGTAACAATGACTTATCAAGTTTCTGGAAGATCTAGTCCTTTAAAAAAAAATAGCTACTGAGAAGCACAAATGTTGTCACTGAACATTCAGAACTAGTTTTCTGTTCTCTGCATCATTTTATTACTATTAAATAAGCAACAAACAAAATTTCATTTTTTTAAGCAGCAGTGTTTGATATGACAACACTACAGTCAGTATGGCAACTTAACAGTGAAAACAATACCTGCTAAGAATCATCAAGGCATGCCCATCATCCTTGCTGTTGCACAGTTCTACGGCATTGGCTTCAAGGACAGCCAAGCCAAACTGGAAAATGGCTTTGATCCCATCAAAGAAGAAACAGTCAACGACATTAACCGCACTTTCTAGGGGCATGATACTGAGAAAGAGAGTAAGGAACCATGACAGGGAAACAGAAGCCAGTGTGGATAGGTCTTTCATATGTTCAGCTAATTCTGGAAGCCGCTCTTTGATTAGCTCTTCAAATACAGACTGGTCCACCTGAGCACCTGGAAATCACAGTAGATAAAGTTAGCCAAGGTCAAATTAATTAGTTACTTTGGGCAGTATTCAACCACAGGTTTGCACTAGTGCTAGGATTAGCATAGCACAAGGGACCCCCTTCCCCGCTCACCCTGCACTGCCCCAAATCTGCTCTGGAGGGTTGGGGGAACCTCTGAACAGATCTAGGGGATGTGCGGGGGGAGGAGAGAGGGAGGTCATTCTATTGTGCATGGAGATCATCTGTTGCACTGATCAAACAATCTGATAAGCACTACATTGAATACAATCCTTCAACTTTACAATCAAATACAATTCACTGCTCAACACAGTACAAAACAAATCTGACTATTAGGCGTAGCTTATTTTATTCATTCAAGCCTTACTCCTCCTCTCAACAGTAAGCTCAAAATACTGAGTTGTCCAGTATTTCATGGCTTCTTAGACTTTAAAAGGGAGGAAGGAAAAACATGTGCCACACACTTTGGGGACCTTTTGTGGAATAATATTATTAGCTGAACCTGACACTTCAAATCTAAAGAGCACAATAAAATTCAGTACTATCAGAAGCAGTTGTCAAAACAAAGTAGCAACAAGTGATTTCTGCAATAAAAATAAAGCACATAATGTTTCCCTCTGGCCTACGCAGACAATACACCAACCAATCTCAACAATGAAAACCAAGCTGAGGAGCTGTTACTATACTGACCAATATAAGGAATCGAAATGCCCATATAAAGACTTCCAGAGAAGAAAGGGTTTGATATAGAACAGTTTGTGCTACGAAATTCATTTAATAGATGGTATACAGCAGGCATTAGAACCTACAGCTTTCCAGCTGTTGTTGGACAACAACTCCATTATCCCTGACCACTGGCCATGGGAGTTGGACTCCCCACAACTTCTGGTGGGCCACAGATTCCTGAGCCCTCATACTCAGTATGCTGACTGACTTATCTCTCGGGGAATCAGTACAGAGGATAAGAAGTAAATGGAAGGTGACTCTCACCTATTACCCGGTGATTAAAGTAATCTGGAAGCATCCTCTCGCACACAGCAACGAGCAACCAAAATGCTTCCTCCTCTTTGGCATACAGCAACAAAACAGAGGTTAATATATTCATGGACTGTTAAGAAGACAAAGAAGAAAACGTTAGTTTCAGTGACACACTTTAAAAAACAACAACACTTAATATCTTTTAAAACACACACACACACACCCCTACCTACGGCCCTTTTCAGGTATTATTAGACGTGGGGTTTAATAACTGATGTAGGGGCTGTGTGTACCAGCCCCACTGCTCCAGCATTCACATCCCCACCAGCCCACACTTCCACATGCAGTGCAAAGGTCTCCAGGGCACTTCTAACCATATTCAGCTGAACATCCTTAGAAATCTTGCTGGAATCAGGAACCTCTCCCCTCCCCAAGAGTCAGATTGTCCTCTTGAACAATGTGGGACAGGGTGCCAGAGGCTGCCAGGAAAGCGAAGAATTACCAAATATCAGGAAGAGAGATCTTCTGTGAACAGTTTTGGACAAGTCTCCCCACCCTCAGCATTCCTTGCACTGCAAACCATTCTATTCAGCAGGATCCTCTGGCGATCCACAGAGGCTGGGGGGGGGGAGGAGCATAGGCAGCATCAGGGAAGAGGAATCATAGAATCAGGGAGTATTCTCTTCCATGAACTCTCTCGCATTCACCATAGGATCCAAGCCCACAGATTAAAGATAATACTACACTGAACTACTGCAGTCCAACCAGAATCTCTCTTAACTTGTATATTAATTTTTGCATATTAAGTTACACTTTTTCATGTTCAAAATACAACAGACTGTTCCATGCTTAGTTATTTTCCCCACTTATTCTCTCTACACTTAGGCAATCCCATTACTTGAGTGAAGTGGGAGTGACTTCTGAGCAGACATTCATAGGATTACAAGGCTAAACAGAAAAGTGGCTTGGATCCTAAGTTGCTCTTTTGTTCATGCAAAGGGTGTGGGATTTCTGTCAACTCCCTTCTCCCATCTGCAGCCCCTTACACCACATCTCACACAAATCCTAAAGATTTCCCAAACCCAAGGAACAGATTTTCAGGATGGTGCAGGGGGCTGCCCAGGGAAGGAAAAGGCAGACAAGCCCTGTCCTGTGAACTCTGTTTCATTTATGGAAAGGAATTTAGAGCAAACTATATAGGCTTGGATCCTAAAACCCCACCAACACCTAGGCAAAGAAACAGTACAGAAAAGGCTCTATGCTTATGAACTGGTTTTATGTTAAAAGTGGGAGGGAAATCCTTAAGATTTATCTGTACTAATTAACTTCTTATGGCCATATTAACTTCTTAAGGGCCTTTTGGCCAGAAGGCGAGGTATAAATGAACAACAACAACAACAACAACAATAGCTTCTAACCTACATGGAGAGGGATGTCTTTTAAGTAAGAGTTTATATAACAACGGAGATGTAATGAAATAGACAACAGACAATTGTTCTATAACTGGGTTCTCATTTCCTTCAATAAGGTTCTGAAAGTGACAGAAATATGGTGTGGGTTTCCTTGGCTGTAGCCTAAGATAAAAGATCTCCTCAAGGAGAAGGGCCGTAGCTTAGGGACAGAGTACATGCTTTCCACGCAAAAGGGCCCAGGTTTAAGCCCAGCATCTCCATTTAACTGAGGAAGCAGAGGTGGAAAAAGCCTCGGTCCAAAGCTATCTACAAACTGAAACCCACAGAAGCAGAGAGGCAATAATACATTGTTTCCATATTGGCCTCCCATATTGCTAATGACAAAAAATAAGTGAAGCATAGCCCATATGATCTATCTAAATTGCACTTATTTTAAGAGAGTGAGCAGTCATTCTCCCTTGTGGCCCAATTACACTTCATATAAAAAGTGAGACTGGGGAAGTGGTCAGATGGAAGCTCTTGCCTTTTCTACTGACCACTCAATTGACTGAGTGGTCACTACCTTAGTGAATCTCCCTTAACTTTTTGAGCCTGAGATTACCGAGTGCACTTGTGTACTAACTGGTGGCATAACAGATCTGTTTTTACCTGGCAGTACCCAATTTTGGGGTTTCTATGTGCATAAGCTGTCAAAACTCTTCTCAACGCGGCTATGCCGGTTTCATTCTGGAAGGCAGGGTGCTCTGGTAATGAGCGATGTAAGTCACGTTCTATTTCCTCTGTTGCTATGCAACACATGCCCATGGACACCTCCACTAACTTTTCATAGTAACCAGGATGGGAATGCAAATCTGTCACAGCATCTGAAGCAGAGGAAAAGGCGGAATTGAAGATTAGTTATGAGTTGAAATAAGTGATTATACAGCCATGAAAGTGGCTGTATACTATAGTCAGCCAGCATGGATTTTTCACATTGCGCGATGTTAAATTGAAAATACCCCACATGCCATTCTCATGCTTCCCATAAGCTCATTTCAAAACAAAACCTTACAAAACTTATAGCCCTGAACTCAGAAACACTTGCTTAACAACCCTCTAAATTTTCAAAACAGTCAGAAAGAATCAAGAGTTCAAAGTCTAAAGAGAGAGAGAAAAAACCCAGCTGCCTTTTGGACTTTTTTCTCTCACAGTTCTCATAATCTGTTGAAATTAATCAAAAATCAGCCATGTTCACAGACTACCTGTAATCCTGTTACTGACCTTGCCCCATATTCTGACCTTCATCGTCTGCAGTTTAAACGTTAAAAAATGTCTGGCTGATTTTTAATTAATTTAAGAAATTTTGGCTGGAACTCGATGATAATGTCGGGCATGCTCAGTAAGAACCAATTGTCAGTGTTCTAAAAGCCAGACTCACAGCTGCTGGGCTTGCCTAATCAGGGGGCCACACCCATACCAGACTTTGATTTCATGTGAGACAGCCATGGCTTCCCTCAGAGAATCCTGGGAAGTGTAGTTTGTTAAGGGTGCTGAAAGGAGACTCCTATTCTTCTGACAGAGCTCCAGTGGCCAGAGTTCTTTAAGAGTCAGCCACTCTGATTGAAGGTCTGTGAGGAGAACAGGGTGTCTCCTAGCAACTCTCAGCACCCTTCACTAACTACACTTCACAGGATTCTTTGAGAGAAGCCATGACTGTCCAAAGTGAAATAAAGGCCTGATGTGGGTGTGGCCAGGGACAGCTTTGGTTTAAATTTGGGTGGGAGGCTACATGTGCCTGCTGTAGAATAAAAAGGTGGGGGAAACACTGAAAAGCGATGATACTATTCACAATGTTTTCCTTTTGGAAAGGAAAGGGGCTTCCCTTCTGCCCAGTGCCTGCCCACCCACCCAATCTCCTCCCCTCCTCGTACCCTCCCTGCCCCTCCCCCAGGTCAGTGTTGGACTATGACCTGGAATACCAGGGTTTGAATCCCCACACAGGCATGAAGCTCACTGGGTGACCTTGGGCAAGTCACTGCCTCTCAGCCTCAGAGGAAGGCAATGGTAAAACCACCTCTGAATACCGTTTACCATGAAAACTCTATTCATAGAGTAGCCATAAGTTGGGATTGACTCGAATGCAGTCCATTTCCATTTTCAAACATGGTTTCACAGAAATAAATCCTACTGAACTCAAAAAGTATGTAACTGATCAAACCCACCCTCACTTCTCCCTCTTGCCCCTTCCCTCCCCTCCCCTCCCCTCCCCTCCCCTCCCCCTCCCCATGGTCAGTTTTACCTTTCTTAAGCATGATTGTATGGGAGTAAATACCATTGAACTCAATAAGCATGCAAATGATCGAACCTGCTCTCCCCTGCCCCTTCCTTTGCCCCTCCCCCTTCAATCCCCTCCTTCCCCTTCCCCCACCTTCCACTCCTCTCTCCCCTCCCTTTCTCCTTCCTTCTCCTCTACCATGTTAAAGTTTGATAGAAGTATCTGTGGGCTATAGGTACGTTCTTAAACCACAAGATTTTTTTGCCTATTAGTGAATATAAAATTCATTATCTGTCAAAAGAATAATCACGGGGTGGCTACTTTGTCAATAGCTGTGAAACTAGATTCTGCATATCCAACATATTCTTGAGTCAAAATAACACTGGAACATACAGTTGCATTTTTGTAATATGAAACACTACGCAGAAGAGGGAACATGAGTTTTAAAAGACTTCAATAACACGTCTTGCTATATTGCAAAACATACTAATTTACGTATCTATGGGTCAGCACTATAGGATTCTCTGTCTTAAATCCAATTTCAAATGGATGGATTTAATCACGCAAATGCCTATACTGAATCACAAACACCACACCAAAGACTGTTATCTTAGTCAACAGACCTGCTTTTAGCTTGTAACAAAGGAAACGACATAGGAAGTCTTAAGCTTTGTTTTAGTTATTTGCCAAGTATAACATCTCAGCAATGTCTGCTGATATTAAGAATATTTATTACTTATCTTGTTTCTAGTTTAAATTATTATTTCAGCATTTTAAATACTTCTGCTCTACAAAAGAAATGACTATAATTTAAATACCTTAGGTAACAGAGGAACATTTCTCTCTCTATGGGCTGCATACAACTGTAGTCTTACACAGAGTAGATCTATTAAAATTCACAAATAGGCAAAAAGCCTTACAGTTTAAGAACATACCTATAGCCAACAGATATTTCTATCAAACTTTAAAAAGCAGGGAAACTGGGCAGCTATAGTGAATGCACCAGGGGCGCAGGAGACTTGACCTTGTCCATGAGCTAGAGGGAGCCCCCAGCTGACGAAGCGTCAAGGCGAGTTAAGCAGCAGAGCAAGAAGAGGGTAAATAGCACCCATTTATTTCATTATTTAATTGAATTAAAACAGCTCAAGGTAATAAGGGCAGCCTAGGGTCACCGTGAGATAGGAGCCAAATCCTGAAAGAACCTATATCTTAGGAGACAGATCCTAGGGGTAGGAAGCCTATAGAAAGCTAGTTTTCAACACCACCCTACCAGGAAAGCTCCAGGGGACACTGTAAACAAGGATAAATTCCAGTTCAAGAGAAGGGGGAAAAGGAAACTCCACCAATACATACGGAGAGTCAGCTCAGTTCTTACTAAAAAGGGCAGCTTTAGCCTTCCTTAAACACAACCACAAGCTCTGTTGCCCTAGGTTAAAGAAAGGTCAAGCTGTTCTAGGTGGGAAAACAAAAAACAAAAAAGACTCGCCTGGAAGTCTCAGCCCCCTGCTTAGATTAAAAGCAGCCAAAAGCTAGCCTAGTTTGTCCAGGCCAGAGTGCAAGGCACCACTTAAAACTACAGGGGAACTTGCACTGATAAAAGTGGTTGTTGTCAGCAAATAAAATAAAAATAGAGTAAAAGCTAGTTAACCTTTCTTAGTACCACTAGTTAAAGTCCTTAAACAGCCCCCCCTCTAAAGAAGGAAGCCTGCCTTCCTGCCTTCAAAGGAAGGAAGCCTGAGATAATCCTAAAGAGTTAAGCCCCAGCTAATAGTTGAGCCATCAGCCTCAATTAACACATCACTGGCTGGCAGCAGTAGCTGGGAGGGACCAGCCACACATATAAATTCAGAGCACCCTAGCGAGGGAGCCTCCAGCTGACAAAGCGTCAAGGCCCCAGCTGACAAAGCGTCAAGGCGAGTTAAGCAGCAGGGCGAAGAGGCCAGGGCCCCCCACTCTGCCTGTCTGTTCCTTGACCTCAACTAAACCGCAGTTCCCAACCCATTAACTTAACAAACCTTAAACAAAACTATGCAGGTTAGAAGCCAGCAGGGGTGCGGGGGCTTTCCAGTGTTTTGCACTGCCTGCAGCATGTACAATGATCTGCCTGTTGGACAAAAGTTGTGGGTGTGCTCTCGGTGCAATGAACTCATGGCTCTCCAGGAATGTCTTCATTTCCTTGAGGCCAAGGTGGCTGACCTGGAAAAGCTGAAAGAGGCAGAGAGAGGTGTGGAGGCCCTTCAAGGACATTATAGCTGTGTCCCACTCTGAGGATGATAGCTCTCCTGCTATCATGGAGAACAATGGTCTTGGGGAAGGAGAGCATCCAGCCGAGGAAGAGGGAAGTGCTCCCTTAGAAGGGACCCATTCCTTGGGGGATGAGCAGCTATCCTCTCGTGCCGAGGATATATCTCCAGGGGGTGGAGGGATTTCTGCAGTGGGAATTTGATCATTAGGAACATAGACAGTGGGGGGTGTGATGGGTGAGCGGACCGCAAGGTGATTTGCCTGCCTGGTGCGAAGGTTGTGGATATTGCCCGTCGCTTTAGATAGTTTGGTAGACAGTGCTGGGGAGGAGTCAGTGGTCGTGGTGCACATTGGCACCAATGACACGGGGAAATGCAGCCGTGAGGTCCTGGAAGCAAAATTTAGGTTGCTAGGTAGGATGGTGAAAGCCAGGACCTCCAAGGTAGCTTTCTCTGAAATGCTACCGGTTCCACGCGCAGGACCAGCCAGACAGGCACAGCTTTGTCGTCTCAATGCATGGATGAGACGATGGTGTCGGGAGGAGGAGTTTGGATTTGTTAGGTACTGGGGAACATTCTGGGACAAGCCCGGCCTGTACAAAAGGGACGGGCTCCACTTGAACCAGAATGGAACCAGACTGCTGGCACTTAAAATTAAAAAGGTGGCAGAGCAGCTTTTAAACTGACTGAGGGTGGAAACCCGACAGGAGCTGAGAAAGGTCCGGTTCAGAATAAACCTCCCCCCTGGGATAAAGACCAAAGAAATGATGAAATTTTAAAAGGGGTAGGCCTAGAAGTAGGCATTGTGAGAGCAGGAGCACAGGATATCAATTCAGAAGGGCAAAATTACCACAGGCCAAACCACAAGTGCCAAAGACACTTGAAGAGAGACAATGCTTACAAGTATCTGTAAGCTAGAAGCCTCCAAACCAAGATGGGAGAACTGGAGTGCTTGGTCTTAGAGAAGAGCATTGATATAGTGAGCATATCGGAGAGCTGGTGGGATGGAGAAAACCAGTGGGATACGGTTATCCCTGGATATAAACTATATCGGAAGGACAGGGAAGGATGTATTGGTGGTGGTGTTGCTCTATACGTGAAAGAAGGCATTGAATCCAGCAAGCTCAAAACCCCAAAAGAGGCGGACTCCTCCACAGAATCGTTGTGGGTGGTGATACCATGCCCCAGGAGGGATTTAATACTGGGAACAATCTATCGTCCCCCTGATCAAAATGCTCAGGGAGACCTTGAGATGAGATATGAAATTGAGGAAGCATCCAAACTAGGAAATGTGGTAGTAATGGGTGACTTCAACTACCCGGACATAGACTGGCCGCACATGTGTTCCAGCCACGACAAAGAAGCAAAATTTCTAGATATTCTAAATGACTATGCCCTAGACCAGTTGGTCAGGGAACCGACCAGAGGGACGGCAACCCTGAACTTAATCCTCAGTGGGGACCAGGACCTGGTGCGAGATGTAAGTGCTGTCGAACCGATTGGGAGCAGTGACCATAGTGCTATTAAATTAAACATACATGTAAATGGCCAATTGCCAAGAAAATCCAACACGGTCACATTTGACTTCAAAAGAGGAAACTTCACCAAAATGAGGGGATTGGTAAAAGGAAAGCTGAAAAACAAAGTCCAGAGGGTCACATCACTCGAAAATGCTTGGAAGTTGTTTAAAAACACAATATTAGAAGCTCAACTGGAGTGCATACCGCAGATCAGAAAAGGTACCGCCAGGGCCAAGAAGATGCCAGCATGGTTAACGAGCAAAGTCAAGGAAGCTCTTAGAGGCAAAAAGTCTTCCTTCAGAAAATGGAAGTCTTGTCCGAACGAAGAAAATAAAAAGGAACACAAACTGTGGCAAAAGAAATGCAAGAAGACAATAAGAGATGCTAAAAAAGAATTTGAGGAGCACATTGCTAAGAACATAAAAACCAACAACAAAAAATTCTATAAATACATTCAAAGCAGGAGACCATCTAGGGAGGCGATTGGACCCTTGGATGATAAGGGAGTCAAAGGTGTACTAAAGAACGATAAGGAGATTGCAGAGAAGCTAAATGAATTCTTTGCATCTGTCTTCACAGTGGAAGATATAGGGCAGATCCCTGAACCTGAACTAACATTTGCAGGAAGGGATTCTGAGGAACTGAGACAAATAGTAGTAACGAGAGAGGAAGTTCTAGGCTTAATAGACAATATAAAAACTGACAAATCACCAGGCCCAGATGGCATCCACCCGAGAGTTCTCCAAGAACTCAAATGTGAAATTGCTGATCTGCTAACTAAAATATGTAACTTGTCCCTCGGGTCCTCCTCCGTGCCTGAGGACTGGAATGTGGCAAATGTACTGCCAATCTTCAGAAAGGGATCCAGGGGGGATCCCAGAAATTACAGGCCGGTTAGCTTAACTTCTGTCCCTGGAAAACTGGTAGAAAGTATTATTAAAGCTAGATTAACTAAGCACATAGAAGAACAAGCCTTGCTGAAGCAGAGCCAGCATGGCTTCTGCAAGGGAAAGTCCTGTCTCAGTAACCTATTAGAATTCTTTGAGAGTGTCAACAAGCATATAGATAGAGGTGATCCAGTGGACATAGTGTACTTAGACTTTCAAAAAGCGTTTGACAAGCTACCTCACCAAAGACTTCTGAGGAAGCTTAGCAGTCATGGAATAAGAGGAGAGGTCCTCTTGTGGATAAGGAATTGGTTAGGAAGCAGAAAGCAGAGAGTAGGAATAAATGGACAGTTCTCCCAATGGAGGGCTGTAGAAAGTGGAGTCACTCAAGGATCGGTATTGGGACCTGTACTTTTCAACTTGTTCATTAATGACCTAGAATTAGGAGTGAGCAGTGAAGTGGCCAAGTTTGCTGAGGACACTAAATTGTTCAGGGTTGTTAAAACAAAAAGGGATTGCGAAGAGCTCCAAAAAGACCTCTCCAAACTGAGTGAATGGGCAGAAAAATGGCAAATGCAATTCAATATAAACAAGTGTAAAATTATGCATATTGGAGCAAAAAATCTTAATTTCACATATACGCTCATGGGGTCTGAACTGGCGGTGACCGACCAGGAGAGAGACCTCGGGGTTGTAGTGGACAGCACAATGAAAATAATGACCCAGTGTGCGGCAGCTGTGAAAAAGGCAAATTCCATGCTAGGGATAATTAAGAAAGGTATTGAAAATAAAACAGCCTATATCATAATGCCGTTGTATAAATCTATGGTGCGGCCGCATTTGGAATACTGTGTACAGTTCCTCAAAAAGGATATTATAGAGTTGGAAAAGGTTCAGAAGAGGGCAACCAGAATGATCAAGGGGATGGAGCGACTCCCTTATGAGGAAAGGTTGCAGCATTTGGGGCTTTTTAGTTTAGAGAAAAGGCGAGTCAGAGGAGACATGATAGAAATGTATAAAATTATGCATGGCATTGAGAAAGTGGATAGAGAAAAGTTTTTCTCCCTCTCTCACAATACTAGAACTCGTGGACATTCAAAGAAGCTGAACGTTGGAAGATTCAGGACAGACAAAAGGAAGTACTTCTTTACTCAACGCATAGTTAAACTATGGAATAATGGAATTTGCTCCCACAAGACATAGTAATGGCCACCAGCTTGGATGGCTTTAAAAGAAGATTAGACAAATTCATGGAGGACAGGGCTATCAATGGCTACTAGCCATGATGGCTCGGCTCTGCCACCCTAGTCAGAGGCAGTATGTTTCTGAAAACCAGTTGCCGGAAGCCTCAGGAGGGGAGAGTGTTCTTGCACTCAGGTCCTGCTTGCGAGCTTCCCCCAGGCACCTGGTTGGCCACTGTGAGAACAGGATGCTGGACTAGATGGGCCACTGGCCTGATCCAGCAGGCTCTTCTTATGTTCTTATGACCTCCTCTCTGAGACATTGTACTATCCTACAAATCTGTCAAAATGCAAACACAAATTGGGTTGGTCTTTCACAGTCCAATGCACTTCCTGTGTAGCTTGGAAGAATTTGGTAACATGTGCCTCTGAGAATATGATAAGTGGTGGCAACACCTACCATGTCCAAAGATGGAGAATTACATTTTTGTATGTTTGTGGGTGTTCTTATTTTGCTTCTTTTCTGTGTTACTACTGTTTCTATTATTATTATTATTATTATTATTATTATTATTATTATTATTGTTGTTGTTGTTGTCTTTATTTATATACCGCTATCCGTCCAAAACTGGAACTCGCAGTGGCTTCCAGATAAAAAACACATATAATTAAAACATACAGAGTCTAGATTAAAATAAAATTAAACTAATTCCAATATTAAAACCATTCATACTTATAGCTAAAAGAGAATCAAAAAACCAGTTTAAAAATGGAGGAATTAGGCGTTAGCAAGCCCTATCTTTAGTTCTACAGAGAATCTAACCTAGAAAATTATATTTCTCTCATTATTCATCCTAGAAAACTGTGTAAAATTTATTTTTATTAATTTCAAAGCCTTTTTATTGGTCAATGTCATATGATGGTGAAGACAGCCTTTTGTGTTTCAAACTAGAGGTTATGCTCTATTACTATTTTGGGTGCATTACCAGTTGAATCTGAAACTGCGGTTTCATGTAAAATCAGACTGATTACAATGTGTAGCTTCTTAAGCAATGACTCTAGCTGTTGGAAAAACAAACTTGGCCTGCCCAAAACGCATGTTTTCAGCCTCCTATGCTTAAACTACTCCACTTAAGGAAAGGTGGGCATGGTCAATTAAAAACATAAAGCACACCTAGAATTTTGCTAGAATATATTTCACCTCCCACTGTTTTATCTTGTGCAAACTGAGACACTCCTCATGTCCATTAGAAACTATTCTACAGAATAGTCAGTGCCATTATTCCACAATCGTTCTTGGAGCTTTTTTTAGTGTTGCAAAGTGTTGCTGTACGTCACATATTCACAGAAATAGAAGCAAAAGAGAATGATTAACTATAGGAAACTTCACTAAGATTGCAAAATAAATCAAACATATTTAAAGTGACTATCTGACCTATATCAACTGTTTTAATATTGTTGTTTCATCCCTGCTAAAACAAGATCAGTACAGCACATGTCTTGTTTCTGTTATTTGGGCTGATTGCAGGTGTTGCCACCATTCACCATATGCTCAAGAGGCACATGTTACAAAATTTGTCCAAGCTACACAGGAAGTGGATTGGACTGTGAAAGACAATTTTGTTTGAATTCTGACAAATTTGTAGGGTAGTACAATATCTCAGAGAGGAGGTCAGGTCTCCTGTTCCCTTGGTGCATTCACTATAGCTGCCCAATTTCTCCGCTTATTAAAGTTTGATAGAAATATCTGAAGGCTATAGGCACGTTCTTAAACTGTAAGGTTTTTTGCCTATTAGTGAATTTCTCTGCTTTTTAATCTGGGAGGTAAGAAATGAGATCCTGTGTAAGTTTGCTGAGAATGGATTGATCATTTGCATGCTTATTGAGTTCAGTGGGATTTACTCCCCTGCAATCATGCTTAGGATAGGTGAAACTGACCACAGGGGATGGGAGCAGGCAGGAGGGGGACGAGGAGGACAGGTTTGATCATTTGCATGTTTATTGAATTCAGTGGAATTTACTCCCATGCAATCATGGTTAGGATAGCTAAAACGACCATGGGGAGAGAGACCTGGAGTAGGCAGGGGAGAAGGAAGAGAGGAGGGGAGGAAGAAGAGGGAGGAGAGGGGAAGGAAGGGAAAGGCAGGTCTGAACATTTGCATACTTATTGAGTTCAGTGGGATTTGCTCTGATGCAATCATGGCTAGGATAGGTAAAACTTACCATGGGGGAGGGGAGAGTAGAGGGAAGGAGGAAGGGGGGAGCAGAAGGGGGAGGGGGTAGAAGGGGATTGGAAGGAGAGAGTAGGAGGGGTGAAGGAAGGGGAAGGGAAGGGGCAAAAGGGAGGTGTTTGAAGGGAGAAAGAGGGGAGGGCAGATTTGATCCTTTGCCTGCTTATGGAGTTCAATGGGATTTACTCCCATGCAATCATGCTTAGGATAGGTAGGGGGCGGGGGGAGGAAGGGGGAGGGAGGTTGGGAGAGGATGGGGAGGAAGGAGAGGGAGGGGGCAGAAGGGAGGGAATAGCAGGGAGGAGGAGGGCAGGTTTGATCAGTTGCATGCTCTGAGTTCAGTGGGTTTTACTCCTGAGCAATCCTGTTTAGGATTGGTGAAACTGACCTGGGTGAGGGGCAAGGAGGGTAGGAGTGGGAGGGCAAGGGGGAGGAGATTGGATGGGTGGGCACTGTGCAGAGGGGAAGCCCCTTTCTTTTCCAAAAAGGAAACATTATGAACAGTATCATTCTTTTTCAGGGTTTCCCTCACCTTTTTATTCTACAGCAGGCACATGTAGCCTCCTACCCAAATTTAAATCAAAGCTGTCCCTGGCTACATCCACAGCAGACCTTTATTTTCCTTTAGACAGTCATGGCTTTTCTTAAAGAATCCTGGGAAGTGTAGTTAGTGAAGGCTGCTGAGAGTTGCTAGGAAATGCCTTGTTCCCCTTACAGAGCTTCAATCATAGCAGCTGACTGTTAAACCACTCTGGCCACTGGAGCTCTGTCAGGGGAATAAGAGCCTCCTCTCAGCACCCTTCGCAAGCTACACTTCCCAGGATTCTTTGGGGAAGCCGTGACTGTCTAAATTGAAATAAAGGTCCGGTGTGGGTGTGGCCCCCTGATTAGGCAAGCCCAGCAGCTGTGAGTCTGGCTTTTAGAACACTGACAGCATGCCCAACATTATCATAGACTTCAATGCAATATTTCTTAAATTAATTAAAAATCAGCCAGACATTTTTATAACTTTTAAACTGCAGAAGATGAAGGTCAGAGTATGGGGCAGGATCACTAATAGGATTACGGGTATGCTATGAATATGGCTGATTTTTAATTAATTTCAGCAAATCATGAGAACTCTAACAGAAAAAAGTCCAAAAGGGATCTGGGTTTTTTCTCTCTCTTTTTACACTTCAAACTCTCTATTCTCTCTGACTGTTTTGTGTATCGCTATGAAAATTTAGAGGGTTATTAAGCAAGCGTTTCTGAGTTCAGGACTATAAGTTTTGTAAAGTTTTGTTTTGAAATGAGCTTATGGGAAGCATCAGAATGGCATGGGGGTATTTTCAATTTAACATTGCGGAATGTGAAAAATCCATGTTGACTATAGTGTACAGCCACTCTTGTGGCTGTATAATAATGGGCATCACTACCTTAGGGTCTTTAAGGGTCTACACTGATAATAGTTTTTGTGCCTTGAAATCACCAGTGTTTCTTTCCTATTTCTAGAAGATTAAATGGGACCATAAATCTGGCCCATTTCCTTCTCATCCTTAGTCACAGTGCAGGGCAGTTCTTTCCATGGTGAAAAAACTAGCCAAGTTTCTTAGAAACCTTGTGCTGCAAAATTCTTACCTGAGAAAAGGAGCCACAGTTTGCCCCGTAAAGATTCTGGGATTCCCATAGCAACTAGTTTCCTGATTTTCTCTGTTCGGAACATACAGACAGTTCTGCCATACTCGTCAAAATGATCATTCCACAGGCTCACTTTGATTTGCTCCCTAGACTAAAAGGCAAGAGAGGCATGTTAAATCCATCATATTTATACAAGCCACAATGCAATCAAATAGCCTCTCACTCAAAGAAAACTGTTTGTCACCACAGAAAATGGGAACAAAATGGACCATAAAATGCTATCTCTATCAAATATATTAGTCAATATCTATGCAGTTCCAAAGCAACAGGAAGACAGCTGAAAATCTGTATATAATGTGGAAAGCCTGTATGCAAGCCATTATCCAGTTCTGCAACTCGTGAAACAACAGGGAAGAAGAAGAAAAAAGTCTCATTATGTTTAATACTTAGACCCTGCTTTTTCTTCTATCAGGAAGTCTAGAATTGCTGACAAAAAGTGAAAAATAATCAAAATATCAAAATCAATACAATTTTATCCTATACAATTGTATGTAAACAATGAAAAGGCAGTTCAGTTCAGAAATGGGGAACCAGTGGCCCTCCAGATGTTGTTGGACTACATCTCCTATCATCCCTTATGACTGGCCCTGCTGATTTGGGGCTGATGGGAGTTGGAGTCCAACAATATTTGGAGGGCCACAAGTTCTCCATCCCTGCCAACCGGCTACATAATGACAAACTAATAGATATCAATATTTAGCTAACAAACCATCACATCTAATCCAATAATAATTACACAACCGCAGAGATGGTTTTATTGTTTTTAGTTTACTGAGTCTGTAATATTTTGTATTTTATTTATTTTACACCACTTTGGTAGCTTTTGGTTATGAAGCAGTTTATAAAAATGTAAATAAATAAATAAAATAAAAATAAATAAATATATCATTATGATAAAATACACCAAATGAAATTCAGAAAATCACACAAAAATCTCTTGGGACTATTTCCTACATTACCTTTTTAAGACACTGTAATGAAAAGCACTCATAATAACTAATTATTAGATTCTCAACATAACCTGTATCTGTTTTGAGTAGGCATAACCACTCCTATAGTACAACTTGCAAAACCATTTCTGTTACTTGATATCAAAATCAAAATTCTGCCGCCCTGGGCTCCTACTGGGAGAAAGGCAGGATATAAATCTAATAAATGCAGAAATGGTCCTGGCTGAGATACAGGATCTGTGGTGTATGTTTGTGTGCCAGACTATATTTGCTCCAGTCTGCAGCATGTCCTGTATAATAAAGGAAATATATACTGTATAGACAGACAAAGAGATGGGCTGAGAAGACTAGATTGTAGAAGACAAGGAAAGAAGTCACTGATGTGAACAGAGTAAGTGTGATGTTTCTATCTTCTCTGAAGAATTTCAGAATTTCACACACAAAAATCTTTAATGTGCAAGGTTCGTATTAACAGCATGTCAGAGAACAAGGCGAGACTGTAAACTCATAGATGTCTCCCAACAACTAAAATCATGGCTTTACATACCATCCTAAAATCCAGGCCATCTGTTCCAGAAGGATGAAAAGCTGAACTCAGTGCCTCTGCATTCAGCAGATGTCTACTATTTCTGTCATTTTCATTGCTCCCATCATTGCTTTGTGAAGCTACAATTCCCAAGTTCCCAAATTCACAATTGGCATTTGTTGAATGAGAGTTCTGCTATACAAGAAAAAAAAGCAGAATAAACAGGACAGCTATTTTGTACAGTGTAGATCCAATAACAAGTAAATAACTAGTAAACCCATTTATCAGCTGACTATATTTTTTCTGTTTTAAGAAGCATCCAGAGCGAAAGGAAAACATGTTAACAAAGGATCCCATGAACTGCCTCTAATCAATGCACAAAATCAATAGGAAGTAAAAGGAATTTAATCCTTCAGTAAAGAAAAGTCTGTCTTGCCATCTCTTAAAAATAAATATTTCAATTATGCACACTGCACTTTTTTCTTCTTTTATACTTAGACAAATTAGGTACAAAGCTAATCCTGTGGTTTCTTGGAGATGAAAGCATATGCTCCTGAACCTAATATAAAGTTACAGCTTTATATTTACATAGCACTATAGGGGGTAAGTGAGCGGATACTACTAGCAAATGTAAAGAGCTCAACCACCAGCTTTTCAGCCTCATATCTTCAAAAGATATCACCCTCTCTTCTCTAGCTGGAAGTACATTAAGAATCAGGATCACCTTCCACCAGCTTCTTCCCTATGAGACCCACATTCCAAATTTCTGTAGCCTTTTTGATGCCACATCTGGAAAGTCAGCATGTTCAAACTATATAATATTTACTTCATCTTTAAAAAAATGTCGCCACCAATATATAGTTTAAAAGATACTAGCGAAATATATTCTACATACAGTTGAAACATTTAACACCATCTCTTTGCTTTTCAAACTATTACAGAGCGCTGGGTTGCTGGCCTTCATTTGTTTCAGTCTCAGAAGCAGATTCTCCACCAGGGTGTCCCTGTCCTTCAACTCAATGAACTGAAAGGCCATCTTGCTTTTTATACTAATAATGATGGGATTGGGAAGAAGGCTAGTGTCCTCCATCTTCTCAATACTAGCCACCTGTTAAAAATAATGTACATAATGTATTTATCTGTATCCAAGGTGTGTCCTAATACCAATGTGTTAACAGCATAAAACAGAAAACATTGTGTAACAGATACAGTAGATGCAGCAAATACATCTTAATGGGTCAGGAAGTGTAGTGGTTAACACTTAAACACCTACGTTTCTCTTCAGGTAGGGTGTGATAACCGTTATTACGACAAACACCAGGGTCTGGATCCAAAGGACTATCAGACTAGTTCCATTGCTCAAGGCAGCCTTAGGAGTAACAGCAAACGTTTCTTGAAACCGAGTAAACTTTGAAAATTAGTTTGATTTTGTATGGAGGTCTGCCACTCAAAAGACAAAAAATCCCACTTGCCTAAGCAGCGCTTTATATGTGCCAGGATCCAAACAAGATTGTTTAACACAAAGTACAAAGGTGCAATCCAGAAGAACTGTCACCCCCTATCTCCATCCTCACAATCTCTGCTTAGAAATCCCACTTCCCACATAAGCATGCACTGACACATTGGCTAAGGAGTGTTAGAAGGTAACTAGTTTGAATTAAGAAGTTCTACAGCATCTTTACATTAACTGGTGGTAAAGTTTGTAGCTATTACATTTTGTCGAGCTGCACTTTCATGATCAATAGTTCTCAGTGGAGAGAAGCCAATTACTTTTTCATGGGCAAACCCTAGGTTGACTGTTAAGTACCACACAACCACTTAATATTACCCGAAGCATATGTGGAACAGGGTGGGTACACAGCTCAGCATAAACAAAAAGATACAACTATCTTTTACTTGAGAGTTGTCACACTCAAGCAACTTTTTAAGCAGCAAAGTGGTTTGTCATAAGAATTACAGATTTTAAAATGAACAGGTAACAGTGAGAGACAGAAAGACTGACCTCTACAAGTGGAATAAGAACATTACAGCAGCCATCTTCTTTGCTAGCAAAACAGATATAGCTATCTGAAGCAAACATCTTTCCAACTGTGTGACAGCGGCTAAAGGGAGTCCACAGGGAACAATCAACAATTTCATGCAACTTTTCCTTCTTTGGTAGTCTGAAGAAGGCTCTGAAGTACTCATTCCGTGCTCTGGACTCAAGATCTCTTTTGAAAGAAAGGACAGAACAAAATGTATTTCAAGGCTGAAACTACAGCAATTTGAGTTGCTTTCTCATTTAACAATCTTTAAAAATAAAACTGTAATAGGCCAGTTCACATATCATGGTAAGCCATAGTCTAACTTTAAACAAATGATGGCTTGCCATGAATGAGCAACCATGCTGATGCACATGGCTCCAATGGTACCACCCTTCTCTTTCCTTGTGTTGCACCAGGAGGAAGCAAATCAGAGCACTGCCCTAGTGTTATATGCGAACCAGCGCTCATGGTTTGTTTCCTCCCGCATCTTTGGTTCCTTTTGTGATTTCCTTGCAGAGAAACACTTAACACTACACCAGTGTTCTGGGAGGAGAGGCACAACGTGATTTGAGCAGCATGCACCAACACACTTGCTCATTCAGGCTAAGCCAATGTTTGCTGAGACTACAGTTTACTGTTACATGAGAACCATGCTATGTGTCCTGAGTAAAAGTGATATATAAAAAACCACTCTGCTACCAAATCTATATATGTATTGGAGCTAAGAGGATAACATCTTTTTAATATAAAAAGCATGTTAGGCACTCTTTACTTATCACATTTGATACAATAGCTTATCAAAAGAACATTTTTTGGCACAAAATTCTAAAATCCACAGTTGGGCATTAGGACCAACCCAAATGTCACAGATTGTGGCAAGCTTTCAAGTTCTCCAGAAATCTTAATCAGGTATAATGTTATACAAAGCGTGGGGGATGATGGTGGTGGGGTGAAATACTAAATTAGGCTAGGTATTGTAGCCACAAGGTCAGCTTGTAGAATCCACTCAGAGATTGCAGGCTACAGATATCAGGTTACACAACTAGGATTCTGGATGGGATAAAGAAACTATGGAAGATCCTGTTTCTGAAATATTAAAGACTGGCTTGTAACCTAGAACTGTCCTACACTTTAAATTAAACACACAGGTTTCTGGATACGTAGAGAGCAGAAGTAAAGAGAAACATGACAGTCTTTAATTTCATAAGACCAGCAATTAAATGGGATGGTGTACCAGGTGGTAATACTGTAAGGTAGGATACAGAACTGGATACGGCTGGCGGGCCAGATCTGAAACTCCCCCATAGGCCATCTTGTCAGGTGGATAGGGCTGCCCACCAGATGACACATATCATCAAGTGATTCAACTTTAAAGAAACAATCAGAAGCGCATTCAGAATCAGAAGATTATTTCTTTCTTCCGTTGCAGCCATGGCTTGAATTCAAGTCACATCAGTGGCTTCAAAGGAAGAATAAGGAGCACAAGCCCAATTCTTCCTTTCTAGCCACTGAAAGAATTTGGCATTTTTTGAATTTGGCACACAGCAACAGAAAAAGTAGCATATTCAAAAAGCACTGAATTCTTTTAGCATCTGGAAAGGAAGAAGCAAATAGTGTATGCTCCTAATTCTTACTTTTCAGCTTGACCCTATAGATTTACCTGTTCTGTGTCTGATGTCATAGATAAGAGCTGATAGATAGGTGGTGTGGTTTGGACCAAACTATGTTGTGGGTCAAATGGGGAAGTCCAGCTGGCCTTATCAGGCCCCCGGGTCAGAGGTTAGGCTTCTGTGCTGAAAATATTATTGATATTTGGCAGAGGAAGGGGAGGAAGGAAAGAAGGATGCTCAATGCTGGACATTTTTGTAATAGGACAAAGTTGGTTTTAATTTGGCTAGGTGAAGGCAACTGAAAATCTGGATGCAGAGGAGAATATGTTCTCTCTCCCTTTCTCTCCCCGCCCCTTGTTTTCAAAAAGACCATCAAGTAGATTATTTCGCTGATAAGATCTGTAAGTGGACCTTTAGTGTAGTAACACCTACCCTTTGGAATTCCCTCCCCTTAAATAGTATAGAGGCACCATCTCTGTTATCTTTTTGGTGCCCACTGAAGACTTTCCTCTTTCAGCAAGGCTTGTAAGTAGAGACCTTATCCCAGTTTAATAATATAATAATAATAATAATATTTAATTTGTGTGTCGCCTATCTGGCAGATAGCCACTCTAGGCGACGTACATTAAAATGGGATAAAATACAATAGTATCAAATGCAGTCACATTAATCTCAATAAATAAAATACTGGACCGTCATCAGTACATTTATAAAAACATTTACATATACAGCATATAATAGATGACAAAATTTGAGTCTGCGTCGGAATTACGTTTTAATATGTTTTTGTTTTAATTTAATTTTTTTTAATATGCTTTAAAAATGTCTTGTTTTAATGATTTTAAAGGTGTTTTGTTTTAATATATTTTAAAGTCTTTTGTTTAAAGAGTGTTTTTGGTGTTTTTGTTTGCTGCCCTGGGCTTCTTCTAGAAGGAAGGGTGGCATATAAATTTAACAAACAAGCAAACAAGCAAACAAACAGCTAATCAGTTAACTTTGGCACTAAGCTCCATATTTAACAAGCTAATGGCACTCAGCATGTCCTTAGCAGATTCTAGCCAGCATATCCCAGGCATTTTAGCATGCGTTTTACATTGTTTTAAATTTTTAAATTGTGTTTTAAATTGTTTTTAAAATATGTGTTTTAAATTGTATATTTGTTTTAATGTTTTTAGTTGCTGTAAACCGCCCAGAGAGCTTTGGCTATGGAGCAGTATACAAGTACAATCAATCAATCAATCAATCAATCAATCTCTGAACTGCAGTCAGTTCAAATGCACCCCATTTCTACCTTTAGCCAGTATTTGAAACATTCTGGGTTGTATCCAACACTACTCACATGGAGCTTCCCCAAAATCTGCTCCAGAAGGTCCCCATGTGACTAAGCAAGTGGACATGCACATACACATATATACTCCCACCCCTCCTTAAAAGCCCTCAACACAAGCTAAATCATTCATAGGCGACCTGATTCTGGGTCAGGGTTTCATACATAGCGAGCAGCTCCCTCACTGCAATCTATTGAAAGTCAGCCCTTATAAGCAACTCAACAGTAGGTATGGGTACCTATGAACATACCGGTTTGTCAGTTAACTTCTACAGTTTTCTTCACAGCACATGATCTCTTTTTGCTTAAAAAAAAGTTCACTTTAAGAAAGAAATGCTTCCCTCTCTGTTCCAGTGAAAGAATGCAAAGCGTGAGCTAAAGAATCTAAGGAGTGCCTTCTGACATCTGTGCTTTATTTGACAGCAGAAATCCATCAGACTCCTCCTGTTCAAGTTGTTTAAGAATTTAGAATGCCTTTTTCATGTGATAAACAACTTAATAAAATGATAGTGTGGCACATACTTTTCTTAGTTATAGAGAGGAAAGTTTTGCAGTCGTTTAAAAATACAGGATAGACTGCATGGTCTTCTTAAGCAAGTTTTTCTGAAACAGGAAGTTTTCATTTTGTTTAAAGATGAACAACTGAAAACTGAATTCAAAGGAAGGCACGGTTGTGTTAACAATCCAAGTTTCCTTACAGAAAAAAATCTGAGAAGGCATGTAATGATCTGTTAGTATGACTAAGCTTTCAATTGGCTCAGCATGAAAATATTTTTCCATTCTCACCAAAACAAGAGAGGAATCAATGAAAACACCTCCAGTTCATTTTGTAGAAATCTCTTTGCCTATGTATATTGGAAGAGAGAATTACTAACCACAGATAATGGTTTTTGAAACGCATGTGCTTGAAAAGGCAATAGATAACACAGCATCCATTGTATACTCTCTATTAAAATGTACATATGCATGTAAAATTCATCCATATAGTACCTTTTTAATTCAGGCCTTTTAACAGCACTGAGCTGATAGAGGCCACACACCTAACAAGGCAAAAGGTACTGATACTGATAAGAAATAACCAAAATGCTTAATATCTATGACTCCCAGTACCATATCTATAGAGCATCCAATGGCCCATATCTTCCAATGTTCTCTTCCTTCCTTGTCAAAATGTAAAAAAATTCTACCTATAAACAGTAGAAGTCATTTAATTTTAAGATATTTTTTTTAAAAAAGCTTTATGTACTGTATTTCCAGAGGGAAGAACTTATTGCCTCTGTCATTAGAGGCAGAAGTACAGCACAAGGGGACAACCCCCTGCCTCCCAATTGCCAAGCTCAGGAAGAGGGCAGGAGCTTGTTGGGCTTCCTAGGCCACTACCTTAGAAAGTGTAGTCCAACATGAACTTTGTTGTTATGTGCCTCCAAGTCTACAACTTATGGAGACCCTATGAATCAGTGACCTCCAACAGCATCTGTCATGAACCACCCTGTTCAGATCTTGTAAGTTCAGGTCTGTGGCTTCCTTTATGGAATCAATCCATTTCTTGTTTGGCCTTCCTCTTTTTCTACTCCCTTCTGTTTTCCCCAGCATTATCTTTTCTAATGAATCATGTCTTCTCATTATGTGCCCAAAGTATGATAACCTCAGTTTCATCATTTTAGCTTCTAGTGATAGTTCTGGTTTAATTTGTTCTAACACCCAATTATTGGTCTTTTTTGCAGTCCATGGTATCAGCAAGGCTCTTCTCCAACACCGCATTTGAAATGAGTTGATTTTTCCCTTATCCGCTTTTTTCACTGTCCAACTTTCACATCCATACATAGAGATCGGAAATACCATGGTCTGAATGATCCTGACTTTAGTGTTCAGTGATACATCTTTACATTTGAGGACCTTTTCTAGTTCTCTCATAGCTGCCCTCCCCAGTCCTAGCCTTCTTCTGATTTCTTGACTATTGTCTCCATTTTGGTTAATGACTGTGCCAAGGTATTGATAATCCTTGACAAGTTCAATGTTCTCATTGTCAACCGTAAAGTTACATAAATCTTCTGTTGTCATTACTTTAGTATTTTTTGACATTCAGCTGCAGTCCTGCTTTTGTGCTTTCCTCTTGAACTTTCATCAACATTCGTTTAAAATCATTACTAGTTTCTGCTAGTAGTATGGTATCGTCTGCATATCTTAATTATTGATATTTGTCCCTCCAGTTTTCACACCTCCTTCATCTTGGTCCAATCCTGCTTTCCGTATGATATGTTCTGTGTATAGATTAAATAAATATGGTGATAAAATACACCCCTGTCTCACACCCTTTCCGATGGGGAACCAATTGGTTTCTCCATATTCTGTCCTTACAGCAGCCTCTTGTCCAGAGTATAGGTTGTGCATCAGGACAATCAGATGCTGTGGCACCCCCATTTCTTTTAAAGCATTCCATAGTTTTTCATGATCTACATAGTCAAAGGCTTTGCTGTAATCTATAAAGCACAGGGTGATTTTCCTCTGAAATTCCTTGCTCCTTTCCATTATCCAACGTATGTTTGGAATATGATCTCTGCTGCCTCTTCCCTTTCTAAATCCAGCTTGGACGTCTGGCATTTCTCGCTCCATATATAGTAAGAGCCTTTGTTGTAGGATCTTGAGCATGACTTTACTTGCATGGGATATTAAGGCAATAGTTCGATAATTACTGCATTCCCTGGGATCCCCTTTCTTTGGAATTGGGATGTATATGGAATGCTTCCAGTCTGTGGGCCATTGTTTAGTTTTCCATATTTCTTGACAGATTTTTGTCAACATTTGGACAGATTCAGTCTCAGTAGCTTGTAGCAACTCTATTGGTATGCAGTCTATTCCTGGTGATTTGTTTCTTCCAAGTATTTTAAGACCAGCTTTCACCTCGCATTCTAAAATTTCTGGTTCTTCATCATACGGTTCCTCCATGAATGAATGTGCCATCCTGGCATCTCTTTTATAGAGTTCTTCAGTGTATTGCTTCCATCTTCCTTTTATTTCATCTCGGTCAGTCAGTGTGTTCCCCTGTTGATTATTCAACATCCCTACACTTGGTTTAAATTTCCCTTTCATTTCTCTAATCTTTTGGAAGAGGGCTCTTGTTCTACCCTTTTTGTTGTCCTCTTCTATTTCTATACAGTAACTATTGTAATAGTTCTTTGTCCCTACATACTAGTCGCTCTATTGTTGCATTTAGGGTTCTGACTGTGTTTCTATCTCCTTTTGCTTTTGCTTTCCTTCTCTCTTTAACCATTTTAAGAGTTTCTTCAGTCATCCATTGAGGTCTTTCTCTCTTTTTAACTAGAGCTATTGTCTTTTTGCATTCTTCCCTGATAACGTCTCTGATGTCTCTGGTTCTCTGTCAACTAAGTTTAAAGCCTCAAACCTGTTCCTTATTTGATCTTTATATTCTTCTGGGATGTTATTTAAATTGTATTTTGGCATTAAGATTGCTTTGTTCTTCTTCTTTAGCTTTACTCTGATTTTCGATATGACCAGTTCATGATCTGTACCGCAGTCTGCTCCTGGTCTTGTTTTCGCAGAAAGTATGGAACTTCTCCATCTTCTGCTACCAATTATATAATCAATTTGATTCCTATATTGACCATTTGGTGATGTCCACGTGTACAGTCGTCTTTTTGGTTGCTCAAAAAATGTGTTGGCAAGAAACAAATTATTGGCTTCACAGAATTCAATAAGTCTTTCTCCTGCTTCATTTCTGTCTCCTAGGCCCCATTTCCCCACAATTCCTAATTCTTCTCTGTTCCCTACTTTTGCATTCCAATCCCCCATGATTATCAGCACATCTTGTTTGGGTGTGTGATCAATTTCTTCCTGTACTTCTGCGTAAAATCTCTCCAATTCCTCTTCTGCATTTGCTGTCGCATAGACTTGGATGATGGTTATGCTGATAGTTTTCCCGTTTAATCTCATTGATATCACTCGCTCAGACCTTGCATTGTAGCTCCTAATTGCTCTTGCTACATCACTTCTCACTATTAAAGCAACCCATTTCTTCTTAATTTCTCATTTCCTGCATAAAATATTTTGTAGTTGCCTGATTGAAAATGTCCCATTCCCATCCATTTTAGTTCGCTCACACCAAGTATTCTAATGTTGATGTGTTCCATTTCTTGCTTGACAATTTTGAACTTTCCCTGGTTCATGCTTCTCACATTCCATGTTCCTATTGTGTGCATCGTACAACTCCGGACTCTCCTTTCGCATCTGTGCGCATCAGCCTCTGGGCTTCCGTTCGGCTTTGACCCAGCTGCATCATTAGTCACAGCACTACTCATGCTCGTCCTTCGTAACTTGGTGAGTGCCTTCTGACCTGGGGGTCTCATCTTCCAGCACTATCTCATGTTGCATTTTGGATACTCTGTTCATAGGGTTTTCGTGGTAAGAGATATTCAGAGGTGGTTTACCATTGCCTTCCTCTGAGTTTGGATGCATCTTAGTCTGGTGTTTCAGCTTTGACCATTCCGCCTTGGGTGCCCCTGCTAGGAGTCTAGCCTCTTGGTCTAGACTCCTGTCGGCATTGCTCTTAGCTTCTTCAACACTCTCAAACCCCCTCACCACGTTAAGGTGTGCATCCTAGAGGGGGCAACATGAACTAGTCCTAGGCTATTCCCAATCTCGGGGCTGGGATATTTCTTTGAGGGGGGGTAATTCCAGCATTGATGCAGCATTCAATTTCAGAAACACAATGAGTCTCAGATCTCTCAGAGTCTAGGGCTATCTCTCTGCTTGCACTGAGCCTTTAAGGTGCTCAGAGCACTTAAAAAGGATCTTTCACCTTGCTCTCCAGGTCGAAGTTCACTCTCACTAGAGGTGGGAGGGATGCTGAATGTGGCAACCACACTTGTGGACCCGTTTTTAGGTGGAGGTTTTACCTAAAGTAAGGGAAGTAAATAAAATCTATGGTGCCACTTTAGAACAAATTTATCTTAAAGAAGTAGATTGCAAATGTATTATCCATATTGTTGCATAACTTCTTAAGTAGTATAGTCTTTCAGAATACTGTTTCTTCAGAGCTGGTTTAAATTGTTTTGCACCTACATTTCCAGTACATAATGGGTTGTATCCAACAAAGTAATCCTGTTTGTGCAAGGACTTTCCCTCCCTCTCCTTGCCCCCCACATCTGCTCTGAAGGGTTGGGGGAACCCCCAGAACAGATGTGGGGTCACACTGGAGGAGGAGAGGGAGGGAAAGTTCCGTTGAGCAAGCGGAAATCCTTGAGAAAATGGAACGACTTTGTTGGATACAACCCAGATGGATATAGGACAACTGTGGCTGGCTTGGATCCTAACTAATAGAATCAAACTTTCCCACCTCCCTCTTCCTACTTCAGCCCCACAAAAGCAAACCCTGAGGGCAATGGGAACTTCCAGAATAGCAGGGAATGAGGAGTAAGGGGCTTCAATGGGAAGGAGAAATCAGCAAAAGTCAGGGATGTCTTCTTGCAGAAGCGGAAGTGCCTTCCACACACACAAGGAGTGGACACCTTTGTAGCTAAGGCACTGTTTTTAGAGACTTCAGTTTGTCCAAAATGGTAATGGATATGACCAGCACCATTATAAGGAATGTGTTTACTTTTGTATTTTAGCACTTTTAAAAAATAAAAGCTAGCAGAGCTAGAAATGTGTTGGGCCAGCACATATGAGTAATCCTTTATAGCACCTTTACCTAGTAATCCTTTACTTAATTCCATAATTCTTTATCCACTTTGTAAATGGATCAAATCTTTGTTAAATCTAGACTTCAGAGGAAGAAATTAATTTGAAAGCCTTTCAAGTACCGCCCCATATGGTAGCTGTAAAAAAAGAAGATGAGGTGGTCTGCAAAGAGCAGCCAAAGTGGGATAATGAGAGTTAGGACTGAAATGTTTAAGAACCCCAGGTATCTCACATAAATAGTGTACTATACAAAGAACTCAAATGATTAAGATTGTATTTTGTTTAATACAATATAAACAAATGCTTTAAATTTGCACAACACTTTTCATTTATTCCTAATACAGAATTTCAGGGGAGATAAACAGACTTTGGAGAAAGAAAGCCAAGCTCTGTTCCCAAACCATTGTCTTCAATACACAATTCGTTGGAGTGTGGTTGCCTATTACACAATATGCTGCTTGTTAACATTCCACTAAATTAAACACACTATAAAAATCCAGGGAAGATTATAAGAAAGTAACTGCTCAGCCATGCAACTCAAACCAGAAAATTTTCATTACTGGTTGAAATATCACGTATGTAGCAAAGAACTTGCTGCCAACTGCAAAATATAACACACCAGGGTTTCACGCTTTCCGTATTCTAACCAAAGCAGTCACACAAAGCCCATTAAAATAGCAGGACATTTTAAAAAGGCTCATATTAAGAAGATCTTGTGTCTGTTGAAAGCATTTCAGGCCATTTATAATAAACAGCTTTTGTGCTTACATCATACTTCAATATTTGCTTTTGGGAATGAATGTCTGTTAATTCTTTTGTACTTCACTGCCTGAGCATCACCCTTTAACCAAGGGGCAGGAAACCTGTGGCCCTCCAGATGTTACTGTACAACATCTTTTCAACAGCAAGTAAGCACCATGTGATACTATCCTGTGATATAAATGCAGCATAACAGGATGGCTCTGCCACCCCACCTCTCTACTGGAAGAAGCCAGCATAGCTTAGTAAAACTGTCGGTTTGCACTGCAGCAGCTCAGTCAGTCTCTTGGCCACTTTCTCATCTACTAGGAAAACAACCTAAACTTATTTTTTGCTTCAAGACTTAATTCCTCTGACTTTTCAACACTTGAAATGAATAAGGAAGAGGAGTGGCAAATTCAAAAAATAAAAATAATTAAAAGCAGAAAAGACAGACACACATACACACCTCTTCCCCTGCAAACCCATGCACAACCCTTCCACACTGTTCCAAAGGGTCACCACACATTCCAAAGCAAATTTTGGGAGACATCTGAGTTTGCAGGGGGAAGGAGGAGTTGCTACAAATTGCCTCCTCCCCCTTCTGCCCCTCAGAGCGTCCAATTAGCAGACTTCTGCTAAAGACAAGCCTGTATCCGATGCAATGTGTGTGTTAAAAAATCTGGAAAATTCATCAGCAAGGCAAGATATTACACAACAAAAGGGGGAAATGATTTTGCTTCAAAAATAATGTAAAGTGTGAAGTTGTATAACAAGGAATTATAGATCTCGTGCAAATTAAGACTCCCTTTTAATCCACTAATGCAGGGGTGAGGAACCTCAGCACGAGAGGCTGAATGCATCCCTCTAGGCCTTTCTATCCAGCCCTCTGGATTCTCTACAGACCACAACCCTCCTCTGCACCTTTCTTAAGTGCTGTTTCCTGATGGAATGGGTCCTTGAATTGTGACAATCTCTCTCTACTGAAGTGTGTGTGTGTGCGCGTGCAGGTGCACCCACACTTGTGTAGAAATCTCTTACTTTTGTGTGGCTGGAATGCAGCTCACTGTATAACGGTAAGAGTCTCAACCTTTGCTTCATCCACCTCTGGCCCCACCCACCACTGGCATGTGGCCCCCGGAAGATTGCCTACAATGGAGTGAGGCCCTTGGGCTGACAAAAGTTTTCTGTCCCTGCATTAAAGTAAAATCCTGACTGACTTTGAATGACAAGCACAAGAGTCACACAACTTACTTGATGAAAGTTTTTTTTATATTTTGTTCCCCGCCCATTCCTAGATATATTTGGCCTTTATCAAACTTCATGAAACTAATGAAACAAAGGTAGTGTGGTAACTACTTAATGCGAAACCATTTCAATTTTTTTTAAAAATGCAATTTCACTATTTACCTCTTGGTGATCAGAGTAGGATCTTGCAGACCTGGCTCCAGTTCAAAGATCTCATTATCTAGTAGCCTGCGGAGAGTTACATCTGCCAACTGTTCCATTATCCTGAATGCCTCATCGATATTAAGGAACATAGAGAAATCACGTTCTTTTCTTTGAGTGGTGATACGGATAATGTCAGTCATAAGGATATTGGAGGTTCTTTCCAACTTCTGGACATCAACCCAGGGAATGACAAGTTTTACTGACATCATGGAAAGACAAAAAGATCTAATGAAGTAAACAGCAGATTCCAGAATTTCCGTCTCACACACAAACACACACGCAGTTTCTCTGCATGTTTACTTGGACATAAATCCTGCTGAATTCTGCAGACTTAGTCCCAGTTAAGTGTGTATAAGATTGCAGCAACAGTGGTACAAAGAAAGCCAAAATGTGTGTTGTGTATTTTGTGTTCGCTGTACTTTACTCCAACGGTCTGTAAAACAATGTTACTCCAAGTAAGCCATACGCAAATAGTGATTAATATGCAGCCCCTGAAGGCAGAGTTTGAAATAACATTTTACAATGAATTTAAAAAGTAAAACAGCCATGGATCATGCCCTTAGGCGCTGGCAGAATGGTGGTGCAATGTAGAAAAATTCATTCTGCTTCTGGGGAACCCATAATAAGGACAGGCTTAGAATGTAAATGACTACCTGTTCTGGTGATTGACAAGAGAACAAATTATCAAAGAACTAAAGTATCTACGAGGCCTGACTGTACTTCTATCAACAACTACTGATGTATTGATTTTTCACCAGCAGATTTAATGAAGAAAGCCAAACAGCAATGCAAAACACATGATTTCCTAATGTCACAAGGCCTGAGCTATCACACTAAGTAATATTCTTCAGCTTAACTAAGATAATGAATCCTTTGTGGCAGGTCGGTGCAAAGTTGTCATAAGATAAAACTAGAGTCATCATGTCTATCATACAAATTTTGCTACAGTAGCAGCACAGTTTTTAAAACATATGCAGTATTGTTTCACACTTTCACAACTAAATGAACTTGATAAATGCAGTTTTGAACAAGAAAATGGTGAGCTCTTCTCAGCTCCTCAGATACACCCAGAAATTATATGTTCTTTTAATCTCAGGCTTGGAAAAGAATCCCAACCCCTTACCACCAGTCCTAGTCTGCCAGTCCTACACCCAAAGCATCCCCTTTACTTACTGGTCCAGCAGTGACAAGCACAGAGGTGATGCATGGAGAGAATTTTGCCTTCCTCCCCTGCCGATCTTCCTTCCATCTGCAATGGCAGTAGCCCTTTGAAGGACTACAAGTCCCAAGGGTGACCATGCCAGGGCAACAGAGAGGGCAGAGGGGAAGCTCAGACCTCCCTCATTCCGTTGCACCATGCTGCCTGCATCACTAAGTGAAAGGTAAAGTAAGAGGAGAATGGGTTTTGCAGGGTGAAGGCAGAGAGGATGTTTTGGCAACAAACAGGGCTGGTGGGGAGGGAAGCCAGAAATTGTTTTTTGACTTTGATTCTAATTCAAACTGGAGAAGAATTTACGGGGTTGAAAAGCTTGCCTCTCTTTCGTGGTTGACTTTTACAAGCCCCAAAATAAAAGGGCTTCTTGGAGCCCCAACTTGGAGAAGTCACAAAGATCTCTGTTTTGACACGCAAATTAGAGTGTTTTCTCCCTGTTCCCATACCTTCTTAAGTTACTCTACTGAGAAGGAGAAATTACAGCTTATCATGCACAAAACTGATTTCTCCGGTAATTCTTTTAATATATTTTGACAAGAACAACTGCAAAACATATAAATATATTTGGATTTCTAGTTTGCCCACCATTAGACTTTAAATACAGGCCAACAAAGACATATTAAGAACATATGTTTAATGCTTCTAACCATGAATTGTAACCAAGGTTTGTTCTTGGTTTACATATTGTGGTTGTTTGGAGCAAGACAAACTACAAGCCTACACATGACACACTGAGCTAAACCACAGCTTAGCTCATAGCAGTGCAGCAGCAGCAGGACCAATCAAGCGAAGCAGCACTCTTCTCTGGGAACCCACATACTTACGTGTTCATGCTAAACCATGGTTTGGCTTCATGTTAAATGCAAACGGAGCCTTAGTTTAGAACAGGGATTCCCAAACTGTGGCCCATGGACCACCAGTGGTCTGCAAGCTTCATTTACATTCAATGTTCCACATTAAATATTCATACTGACTTTAATTGTATCTCATCGGTTCTTTTATTTCTTATATTGTATTTTATTGTATTACAATTTGAATTCTATGGAATGCAAATTGAGAGCCAGTGTAGCATAGTGGTTAGAGTGTTGAACCATGACCTGGAAGACCAGAGTTCAAATTGCCACTCAGCCATTAAGCTCACTGGGTGACCTTGGCCCAGACACTGCCTCTCTGCCTAACCTACCTCACAGATAAAATGGGGAGGGGAGAACCATGTATAACTCCTTAAGCTCCTTGGAGGAAAGGTAGGATAGCAAGTGGAAGACTAGTGTGAACTGTGCTGCACGGATGGAAAGCCAGAAGATTTCTTCATAATCATAGCTACTGGAAAAGTTCTCACAAAAGCAACTCTTTTTTGCTCCCCTTTTAATTACAAATATTCTTTTTGGCTTTAATCAGGGCCAGCACCAGGCATTCTTAGGACCTTGGGTACCAGCCTACCCCAGACCCGTAGTGTCACAATCCCCAACACCCCTTCCTAATGCAGATGGCATGGACTTAAATAGGCCCGCCTGCTCCATCTACCTCCTGTGTCATTGCATCAGCTCACTAGTGTGCCACACACGCATGCCTAACTTCATCCAAGATGGCAGCGAGGGCGTCAACCCCTTAGGGATGCTCCCGCCACCATACTGGGTGATGGGAATTATGTGCATGCAGTGGTCTAACCTGGGAGGTAGGTGGGGCAGGCAGGCCTATTTAAGCTGCGCCACCTGTATCGAGCATGTGTATGTTGCCTGGGAGCTCCCACTCTGCAATCCACAGCAACATCAAGTTGCTGGGTCCCACAACCCGACACTGGTGCAGATCACCAAGTGGGAGCTCCACCCTCCCAACCTAAGGAAGGGCCCTTCAGGGCTGCAGGGGCCTTTGGTCAGGACCCAACCTGGTTGGTCGCTGGTGCTGGGCCTGTCTTTAATCACATTTTAGTAACTTATTTATATGCATACTAGACATCCTTTAAAAGAGGATTAGATAAATTAATGGAGGATAAGGCTACCAATGGTTACTAGCCATGACAGCTATTTTCTACCTTCACTATATGCTTCTGAATACCAGTTGCTGGGAATCAATAGAGAGGACAGAGCTGTTGTACTCAGGCCCCATTTGCGGCTTCCTACAGCCATCTTCCTGGCCACAGTGAGAACAGGATGCTGGACTTGATGGGCCTTTGGAATGATCAACCAGGGCTCTTCTTATATTCTTATTCTGAACTTCCAAAGTTAGAACAGGTTGTAAATCCAAATAAATGGTCTCTTATTAAAATGTGCCTAGTAAAAATAAAACTGGTCATCTCTGATTTAGCCAAAGGATGACACATCCTTCACTTTAACTTTTACTTTAGGGAAACCTATTCAACTGTTTGAAAAACCAGTGTACAAATCAATGAAATGCATTATTACTTGCTCATACTTACATTCCTTGCCGAGAAAGAAGGAATAGAAACAAAGGTGATTGATGCTCAGGTAAAGCCATCCCTGCCGAGGAACTTTGCCCTTCCAGCAGCCACAGGAGTAATAGGCTATCAGTTTCTCTGCCTCAGGGAAGTTAAATCTGGTCTCAAATTTCACTAGTGCTTCTCTGAACTTCTCAGGCTCCTCTTCCTGCTCAGCCAGCTTGCTGCTGGTTTCTTCAGCTATTAACGCCTAAGTCAATGACACAGGAGAACCGGGAAGTCTGCATGCAACTTAATAAGTGTAAACGACCAAATAATTTACAAGACATAGTAATGATGAAGAAGAAGATTTACTGCATATTTAATCATAAATATTAAATTAATACTTGGTATTTGCATAGTGCTTTAAAGCAGGGGTGCCCAACTTTTAGCCATCTAGATGTTGGTGACCATAACTCCCATCGTCCCTGACTACTGGCCATGCTGGCTGAGCCTGATGGGAGTAGGTTCTAAGAACATGTGGACAGCCACTGGTTCCCCACCCCTGCTTTAGAATGTTCAAGGTGCAATACGTACATTATGATGTTATAATCCTTACAACAATCCTGAAATTATTAGTATTATCATATGTTGCAGATGGGGGGTGAGGCTGAGAGAAGTTAGTTCCTGGCAGAGGCAATGTTCAAGCTAAGGATGTTCTGATTTGTAGCTCATTCTCTTATCTAGTAAACTACATCAGCTTAGTTCTACATTCTTTAGCTCCCTAGATTTCAGTGGAATTTCAGTGACTATATCACTAAATGTAGTCTCTGATGCCCATTTCTATTCACTTCACAATTTTGTAATTGATTTATTAAAAAAATGAAGTGAAAAAGACTGTTATTCAGCATGAAGCAACAAGGAACTAGAATTTATTAACTAGTAATATCATTTGGGGGGGAAGTGAGGAGACAGAGAAGGCATAAAAGAGCCAAACACACAGTTTGCTCCACACTCTGTTGTCAACTGCTTTAGCAGCCCTTCATCCTAACCACTCTCATGTCCACTATCAACCCAATGAAAACAAGGTAGTAAACTGCAAGTAACATGATGTGCTGCTGGGCAGGGGTGTAGGGAGAGGCCTGTCCCTACACCATTCTGCCCACTGCTCTTTCACGCCAGCTGCTTTCCACTGCCATCGCTGCTAAGGCCACTTGGTTGGGCAGGGCTGGTGAGCTGAGACAGAGACAGATTTTCTCCAAGCAAAAGCCAGGCTGACTCAATCATATCTAATCTGTCTGTTTGGCTTTTGCAAGCAGTCTCAAAAGCCAATACCAATTTAGTCACCTCCATGGCTACCTCTTAAGGCCACCCCTTAAGGCCAAGTTCAGTTGGGCTGATCTTGAGGAAGGACAAGTCTGACTGTCACCTGAAGGCCAGCCTAACTAAGCCATTTCCCTGCTGTTTGCAGGGGCTGACTCCTTGACGTAGATCATTCCATGAGTCCACAGTGAAGACAGCTTGGCACCGCTATCCTGTGGCTGCACTAGACGTCTAAGCATATGTACACCAGAAGGTCAGAGTGACCAAACATACTACTTCGAAACTGTTTATGAAAGACAATGGAACCAAATTTGCAACAATACCTTAAAAGAGAAAGAGAGAGACTTCCGGGAAGGGTGACTTCGCTTGTGCCTGCTTTTGAGACGGGCTCCCGCCTCAAAAGAAGCTTATTCAGATATAAATCAGTCAGAACATTTTTTTCTTGACTGATGAAATTTCTCCCGGGCAGGGAGAAACATAGAGATCAACCTCAAAAGCCTGTTTTTGTTGGGAGGACTGGATTTCATTAATTTATGAGAAAAGGTCCAGCCAGTAATGCCGGACGGACTTCTGAACAAGCTCTATCTGTTTAATGCGATACGTTTATCTTTTCTTCAAAGAGAAAACAGACTAACAGGCAAGCACCCTTCTTTCTATTATTTTTTTTACTTGGTTTAAATTGTTGCAGCAAAAAGAGATTTGTCAAATTAATCAGCTTTAAAGAACTTCTGGATGAGCTATAACTCTTCTCTGTTATTCACGAAATTAACAGCTTATCTCTGTTTCTATTGCAAAAAGCTGTCCTGGAAGTGCATTCTAAAGATATAAACAGAAGAGGGATTTCTATTCCGAGGAACATTATATTGTCTGGGACTATTCTCTTTTTGGTCTATTTTATTTTGACGAATCTGCTTCTTCACGACGCCACTAACTGTTTTGATGCTGGGAACTAAATTTGTTTTGTATTTTTGAACATAGAGAGATAAGGCAGGCTGCTCTGTTTATACTGTGATGTCATCAAGCCTGGAATATTAACCCAATTGTTGCTGAAATAAGAAGTGGTTCTTCTTTATTTTTGTTTTGTTTTCGTGGTTTTAAAAATGGCAATCAAGAAAGTGGCTGAGAATCTGGAAGTAATTATGTTTCAGAAAATAATGGATGAGATTGAGATAACGAAACAAACCCTGCGACAGGGCAGTAAGGAGCTGAAAATTGAACTGAGCAAATGACCCAGGAGCTTAAAGAAATAGGGGATCCTGTGAGAGAGGAGAATGAGATCAGAGATGAGAAAAGAAAAAATAAAGGGAAGATACAAGCCCTGGAGATTGGAACAAATGTGGAATTGGAAAAAGATCTGGAGTTTATGGATATTAGAAATAAAATCTACTGTTTGGAATTTAACGTTATCTCTGAAGAAATTAATGAAGATATTAGAGATAAAGTTATCAATGGCTTGGATAATCTTCTGGACTGGAATGACGTGATGGAGCTTGATATAGAGAAAATCTATGGAATTAACTGCAGCCATGTGACAATGGAAAAACTCTCAAGAGATGAGCCAGTGCATTTTGTAAAAAAGAAGAACAGAGATATGACTTTACAACAATATTTCAGCAACTTATTCAGAATTGATGGGAAGAAAATATTTGGGATAGAGGAAATTCCCATCAGACTCTTATTATATGACTATGGTTATGACAGCAAGATTATTATGGAATACTGACAATGGAAGATTGGACACTGAAATTACTGGACTTAACAGGACTATTGAAGATGGAAGATGGAATTAATATGGCTAATGGAATAATGGCTATTGAAATTATTGGACCTAACAGATTTTGATGAGATGGATTAATCGATATGTTTATTTGGACTATGGTTATGACAATAAGATTATTATTATTATTGAGATGGATTAATCGACATGTTTATTAGGAGAAAAATTGATAGATATATTTCTTAAAGAATTGAAACCTCTCTTTGACTTTTTGTGGAAAGAATAAAGTAATGTTTATGAGATTTGATGATTAATTAAGATAACTACTGGAGGAAAGTGATTTTATAATATAATTTAAGAGACAGGATTGTTATATATTGTAGACCTATAACTGATTTGATCTGCGACAAATGGGAAGTCAACATTTTATTTTTTTGTTTAATCATTTTTGTTTTGTTTTGTTTTTTGTCTTTGAATGTTTTATGATTTTGTTTTGTATGTTTTATGAAAATTTGAATAAAAATTATTGTAAAAAAAAAAAAAGAGAAAGAGAGAAAAATGCAATGTGCATTTTGACCAAGATTATAACAGGACAGAAGCCGCCAAAGTAAATAGTTCTACTGCATGACAGTTTGATTCATATGCTACTAGATAAGAGATTAGCCCTTTAAGAATTACTAACTTCCTAAGCTGACATCCCTGACAACAGCAAGGAATTACCCATAGCAATGAAGGTGAAAAAAGAAAAAAATCAGGGACTAAATGCTGATGTGGAGCTTACATAAAGCTAGCTTCTTTTCATTTCCAAGGACGAGGACGGCTTGTGATTTGGTAATTACTGGGCAGTTCTGTCTTTATGATGGGGCTTCAGATAAAGGGTTTTGTACTTTTTAGGTACCCAGTAATCATCTCAATAATGACATGTGTAAGTGCATATGTACAGAACATTCTACACAAAAGACTGAAGAGACAAATCTGGAAGATCAAACAGAAAACTTAATTGTACAGTCTGATGGAGTGCATTACATGCAGAAGGCCCAGGTTCAATCCCTGGCATTTCCAGGTAGGGCTCAGAATGTCCCATTTGAAACCCTGGCGAGTTAGATGGACCAATGTTCTGACATGGTATAATGCAGCTTCCTATGTTCCTATGAACAACTCATTAGGGAAAGGAAAATGGGTCAAGATACAGACATTAAAGATTACTGAGGATCTCATATCTGTATTGTAGGAAAGAAAACTGGAGGAACAGAGACAGTTGTTAAAGAATTCAAGAATGCATGTCCACTGTTCCTTAAGCATGGAGTCTAATCAGCTCCAAAAGATATCCAAAGGGAATGATGACTCTGCTCCACAACAGCCTCTTTTATCAATTTTAAAACTAGTGGAAAGGATGAAAGCCTACCTTTATTTTACCTTTGACAAAACTAACAATATCTTCTTTATTATCAAACACAGACAAGGTGTGGAGTAGGTTTTGTTCCAACCACTCCCAGTGATGATTTATCTCCTCAGTTGTGGCACCTGGCATAAGAAAGGGAGAGAGAGGACAAGACATCACTGAACAAGGTACCATTATGGCAGAAAATGTTTTCAAATTCAGAAGGAAAAATAACACAAATGTATATTAAAAACGGGAATCGTACAAATGAATTAAAACCAATCAAAGAATTTTCAATAACATACAACTTTAGACACAAACCAATTATTTTTTTCTGTTTTAGTATTTCTAGTTTCATGCCTATTTCAATAGCTTTCTGTAGATACATATCACCATATAATTAGGACAACAGAACCTGTTATTTCACTTGTGAAGATAGCCTATGTTATTGTGATCTTTCATTACTGAGCTGTTTCTCATGCAGCAACAGTAAAATACTGATTCAATTGATTTACTCAAACCATCATGGAGACATAATTAAGGGCATGGCTTCCCAATAAGAACATTCTGAAGCTGAAGCGTAACATAAGAAGAGCCCTGCTTTATTAGACCAGAGGACTATATAGTCCAGCATCCTGTCTGCCACAGTGGCCAACCAGATCCCTGTGGGAAGCCCACAAGCAAAGCATGAGGGCAAGAGCCCTTTCCTAATACTGCTCCACAACACTATTTTGGCTGTCAGAGCAAAACACTTAATGGATTGTTCAGCTGATATCTACTTAGTTGAGTTCAGTCTCTGATTTACTGAGATCTGGTCTATGGCTATGGTAGGATAAGTAGTAAGAGCAGACTTCATAATTTTATACGGCAAATGGGTGTGTGGGGGGGTTGAATACCATTATGAGTGCTCCCCACATAAAAACACACACACACACAACTTCCCCACAAGTAAACATAAAACAAAACTAGCACATAAGGGAGCAAGGTTTAGCCTAGGTCACTTCCTGTTGTGCTCATTTTCTACATGCACGGATTTTTTCACACAAAAGGGAGCATTCTGCAAACGGTACAATCCACTCTACCACCTCATTCACTTGTGTGTAGACAGGCCTCACATAAACTCTATCATGTCATAAAGCCAACACTGTAATGAGGAAAAGAACCCTACGATACGCTAGGCCTCTCCTTTCACTTCAGGAGAACTGAATATGTAGTACCTGAATTAGTGGTAAGCATGCAGCAAACGAGAAAGCAGTAGGAGTCTGGATTAGTACCTGCAGGTATGTAAATCAAAGGGGAGATTGTCTTATTTAAAACAATGCCAAATTCATAACCCTGGAAACAATCAATGTATCCCATTTCACATGAGCAAGCCCTATACTGCTTCAATGAATGACACTAAAGCAGCTGCCCTTTATATAATTCCTATACAGGTCCACATGAGTAGTCAACATACCACCAAGAAAAAGAGAGAGTGAATGTCAAGAGCAGGTCTATTAGGAGGCAAAGAAGCATCCACCTACCTGCAGAAATCATTACGGCTGCAATCCTGTAGACACTTACATGGGAACAGACCCCCACTGAACACAGTAGGATACAAACATGTACAGGATTTCATTGTAAATTAGGTGGATTATTGGAAAAGGAGGAAGCATCAGCCCCCTTTTCCAGAGAAAAAGAACATCTGAGGATGGCAGGGGGTCAGATAAACATAATCAAACACAAGCACAGCAATCATGAAAGATATTGCACACTGCTTCACACAAGAGATGATAAATACAGCTAAATATTTTTCCACTTTCCTTTGCTAGATTTCCCACAGAGAATGCCAATTGCTAGGGAAACTGTCCAAGAGTTAACTTCCTCAACAGGAAAACCTTGTGATGGATCTTGATAAACACTATTAATCAAGATAACTCCTGCTCAAACAAATGCACACACCCAAAACATTAGTATTAAAAACGGCCTTTGCTAGCTTTAAAAAAAGATGTGAAAGACTGCAAAATATTGCTATGTGGAGCTGTATCTGCCCATAGTTGGAGTCAATGACAAAACAACATAAAACAGAACTGCTGCCTCTTACATACAACTCCTTTAGACAAAGCTTTTGTACTTTAGAAAGGAGGTAAGATGGGGGACGTAAGCTTTCCTACTCAAGTAATTATACATGCGCCAGTGATACGATGACTCCTTAGTGTGAGCAAGAAAAAGAGTGGGGAGGGTTATTGTACAAGACAGAGAAGAGGAACAGGCAAGATGGGCTTACTCTTGACCGTCCTTAGACTCAAGACATACTACTAGACATACTGTATAATAGTTATTGATATTGATATGAAACATGCTATGATGATTGATATGAAACATTGATATTTTAGCTATTTATGTAATTTGTATTAATGACAGTTTTAAATTCTGTTGATTGTTCATCTCTGTAATCTGTTTTAAGTGGATATGATGGAGCATACATTTTAACTGAAATAAATTTAAAAAGCAGGGTCTTGTCTCCCTGAAGAACAGTGAGTTGTTTGGCTTACTACCATCTACATGAAGAAACAGTCTCCCTGTAATGTTCTACCTGTGATTTGAGATCTGCCGGGGGGGGGGGCTGTTGGTTATACTATCACCATATGAAGCTCAGGCTACCAGAATTCTCTGCAGTAGCAGGTGGCTATGGACAACCCTTCCACGACCCATAGCAAAGCCAGGCAGGTGTCAACTTTAATTAATTTCCAGGGCCAGGCAAAAAAAGTTCTTTTTCACTAGGCATTTGAGTGAACAACACTGACCGAATAATACAGGCTAAGATGTTTAAACTGACTGACACACGACAGTTATATGCTGATTTTTATGACCAGTTGGTTTGGAATTGTTTTATTTGTTGGTTTTATGTCACTGTATGTTGGAACCTGCCCTAAATTGATTTCTGATGAAGAATGGAATCAAATTTTTATAACTAAATATAAACATCTGCAAGCTACCTCTACTAGAGTCAAGTCTCTTTTCACTTTCTTTATGAGCTGAATTTCAACCACTTCTCTTTGGTCCAGATTTTAATATTGTTCTTCTTTCAGTTCCGTATGTGTTCTATTTGTTATCAAACAACCAAATTAATCATTTGTTTTCTTCCCTTATCTTAATGAGCAAAATATGAGAGGAAACAATGAGTAATTTCTACATGCAACACAGCATTCAAGATTACAAGCTGTAAGTAAAGTTTTTGTCTTCAACAATGTCTATCAGACAGTAAATGTGGGAGGATTGTGACATTACAACAACACTGTTACACTGAGTGGGTTTCCAGATACAGAAGCTGATCAATATTAAGCGTTTCCATGCGGTACAAAATTCAGACTTTTCTGTTTTATCTGTGTGGTGTGGCAAATCTCATTATGCTGGCAACAATAATGATGTTAGAGCAAGGATTATACACAGAAGGAAAATACACAGCTGTATTCAGCATCACTGCATTGGTCCAGGGAAGAGGGGCATGAAGGACAGAGAAACAGTACAAGTAAGCAGGATGGGCAAGTGACATGTAAATAATTATTTACACAGCTGTCCTCATCTTGCCTCTTACAAAACCTTCTGTAGTCTAGCAAAGATACCAGAATGCAAGACACAAATGGACTGTGTTAAATATAAAAAGCTCACATATAACTCATTGTATAACCCTTAAAAATACATGCAAGAAGAGGCATGGGTCATTTCTGGCTTACTGCTTATATTTTAAAAGGAAAGTGGCTTCCACACATGTCCCAAACAGATACATATCTAAATCAAGCACAAAAAAAGCACCAAGGACAGTATATTTTTCTTTCTAGTCCCTTGCAGTGAATGCAAGAGACAATCTCAGTGCTTTTCCCTTCATTTTTTGCAAGAAAGTCAAAAAAGCAGAGTACAAAAATCAATCCTGCTGATTGCGAGAGGGGAAAAAAGGGGTCCACTTGTTGTTTTCCTGACTGCTATTGTCAAGCCTAGGAGAACCAGTGTGGTGTAGTGGTTAAGGTGTTGGACTGCGACCTGGGAGACCAGGGTTCTAATCCCCACATAGCCATAAAGTTCACTGGATGACCTTAGGCTAGTCACTGCCTCTCAGCCTCATGAAAACCCTATCGTCATAAGTCAGAATCGACTAGAAGGCAGTACATTTACATTTTATTGTCAAGCCTAGAAAGACCATTTCAATGCTGCTGGTGGCAGCATGCAGTGGCAAGCCAATTTAAATAATTTATGATCCAACTCCACAGTATCTTATGAACCTAACTTTATGTAGCCACAAAAATGCTTTGGCTGTACACTGCTAATCGATGCAACATTGATCCTACAAATATCAATTATTATCCCACTAGCTAGACAAATTAACTTATTTTATTGCAACCTTCAAGTTCAAGTGAGGAGAAAGACAAGACAGGAGGAGATTTGACTTGGAAAGAGTACTGTAATGCAACATGAGGAAGCTACACACTCTAGGGAGAAGTTACAAAAGCAAAGCAGAGTGGGTGCTTGCATGTCACTCTAAGCCAGGGTTGCTGGTTGATTGTGCATGAGCAGCATTCTGGTGCATGCTGCCTAATCGCTCCCACTTCACTCTTCCTCTACTGATACCTGTGGGAACCAGGAAGCCGCAATTGCGCCATGATTTTCATTATGCCTGAACCCAGAACTGTGGCTTGTTGCTTCCTAAACAAGCTAGGAGCCATGGTTTACGGTTGGCTAGTGATACTGGCTTGTTAACGTGGAATAAACCACAATTCCAGATTTGAACATAACAGGTAGCCAAGTTTAAGTGCAGCTTTCTGGTTTGTTTTTGCTACTTGCACCAGGGGAGGAATGAAGCAGCAGTGACTGGGCAGAGTGCACCAGCACACACCTCATACACAATAAAGCATGATAAGCTAGCAACCCATGTGAACACTGCCCTTGTACAAGAGGCAAGGGAACCGAATGTTGTCAACGTTGCTTTCAAATGCCTTTCAAAAAAGAAACTGAATCATGCTAGTACCAAATGTGGCAAGTCAAGGAATCCTCTTAAACCCAAAGAAAACAGTAAAATTGCTCATGAATTTAAAGATAAACAAAACTCTACTCTGCTAATCAAAGGAGTCAGGTAGTTTTAAGACAAGGAAAATCAGAGTACACTAAACCCACTTTCTCCATTTTAACATTGTCACAAATAAGAGTGGGTAGTATCCAACGCTGTTGTTCTGCATCAGACTTCCACTTGTGCAACATAAGGTTCCTCTCCTTTCACCTGCAGCCCTCCATGCACCCTCAAAATCAGCTCCAGAGCATTAGGGAACCCTCCAGAATAGATTTGGGGGGGGTCCTTGGGGAGAAGATAGAAAGAAGTTCCTTTGCACAAATAGAACTACATGCACACAGCATTAGATATAACCCAATGACTTTTGAGAGTATATTACTTGTCTAAAACTGAGAACTGCTATTCTGAAAAATAAGAACATTCTGCACTGCTCCCAAAAGTGACAAGCCCTGTGCAGTTCTACCCAAATTCAATACACAGCCCTTTCTTCTTCAATCTGATGTACCAAGGCTTATCGATGGATTTCCAGGATAGTTTCAAGCCAGAGGTAATCTAACATACAACAATAACATCCATTCAGAAAATACACAAAGCATGATACACTAAAGCAGCCAAGTTAGAAGCCCCATGTGATGTATCTTTTGCCGATCTGTAGCATTTCAGACTGCAAGAAGGGCTTCCAATGTTTAAATGCTACCAACATAAAATACCCAGTTGCCCATGTATACAAATCTACCATGCCAGGGGAAAAGTTATAGGGTTTTTGTTTTTTTTACCTTTTTACTCTTTCAAAAATTTCCAGGATACAGGAAAAGCATGTATACCACAGCATAAAAAGCCATGGAACTGTTTCCCACAACTGAATGCCTTGTGCACTTTTAATGTGTTAACAAGCATTTATATTACCTATATCTGGAATAGTTACAAATTATATTTGGGTTGTTAAATGAGCCCTTATCCACGTAGCAATGTTATTAATTTGTGTTACCTTCAGCTTCTTCAACATGCAGACCACAGCATGCTCAGACTTAGATCACAGCATGCTCAGACTTCAGTTTTTGTTGGTATGCAACTCACCCATGGCTATGGCCCAGTAAACGTCTGATCCATTCAATAACTCACCACAAGCTACGGCAGAGTAAGTAGGTGATCCTGGCACTTGAAGCAAAATTCGAAATGGAGCAACACGTGCATTAGAATCAAGTACTGCATCCAAAGCTCCTACCAGACGACCTGAACAAAAAGACAAAATAAAATAAAATATGTTTTAAAGCTAAATTATTCATTCTCAATATAACCCATTGCACAAAAAATATATTATGGTCCTCCAAAACTGATTTGCCCAAAATAAATATGGACAGAAACAGTCATAAAAGAAAGTGAACCAAAAAAACTGGTGAGTGAAATTTATATTATTTCAGTCAACTTGCAAGGAAACATGTGGTTTAAAAGTTTAATCAAAGTTTGATAAAAGTCTGATCCCCACTGTCCCACACAGCAAGCCAAAATATCTCACCATCTCACCATGGGTGGAGGAGAGGAATGGTGCACAAACTCCCATGCGACATGGTGCCTCTTTTTCCAGGGAATATGCCTGTGCTTCTGGTTTGGTGATAAAAGACTTAATCACCACCAACAGACAGGCCTTTAAGCTGAATAGGAATTACTATTTATTATTATTGTTGTTGTTGTTGTTGTTTTGTTATTGTTATTGTTAAATTTATATCTCACCCTTCTTCCTAGAAGGAGCCCAGGGTGGCAAAGAAAAACACTAAAAACACTCTAAAATATCTTAAAAACAAAAGACTTTAAAACATTTTAAAACAAACATCTCTAAAACATATTAAAACAAAACATCTTTTTTAACAAAAGTTTTAAAAACATCTAAAAAAGTAATTCTAACAGAGATGCACACTGGGACAAGGCCTACTTAAAAGGCTTCTTTAAAGAGGAAGGTCTTCAGTAGGCACCAAAAAGGTAACAGAGATTATTCCTATCTAATATTTAAGGGGAGGGAATTCCAAAGAGTAGGTGCCACTACACTGAAGGCCCATTTCCTATGTTGTGTGGAACGGACCTCCTGATAAGATGATATCTGCGGGAGGCCCTCACCTGCAGAACACAGTGATCAACTGGGTATATAAAGAGTAAGACAATATTTCAGGTATCCTGGTCCCAAGCTGCATAGGGCTTTGTACAACAAAACCAGAACCTTGAACTTGGCTTGGTACCTAATGGGCAGCCAGTGCAATTCTTTCAGCAGCAGGGTAACATGTTGGCAATACCCTGCCCCAGTGAGCAGTTGCGCCACCACATTTTGCACCAGCTGCAACTTTGGGACCAACCTCAAGGGCAACCACACATAGAGCACATTACAGAAATCCAGCCTGGAGGTTACCTCTGGTCAACAGTGGTTCGGGTATTGTGGTCCAGAAACAGCTGCAGCTGTCTTATCAGCCAAAGCTAGTAAAAGGTACTCCTAGCCACTGAGGTCACCTGGGCCGCTAGCAACAAAGATGGATGCAGGAGCACCCCCAGACTTTGAACCTGCTGATTCAGAGGGAGTACGACCCCGTCCAAAGCAGGCAATTGACCAATTATCTGAACTTGGGAACTACCAACCCATAGCACTTCCGTCTGGCCAGGATTCAGACTAAATTTATTGGCCCTTAGCCAGTCCACCACTAAGTCCAGCCACCGGTCCAGGGCTTGCACAGCCTCTCCAGATTCTGATGTTACAAAGAAATAGAGCTGGGAATCATCAGCGTACTGCTGACACCTTGCCCCAAATCTCCTGAAATAAGAGGACTTCATATAGATGTTAAACAGCACTGGGGACAAGATGGTACCCTGTGGCACCCCACAGCACAATTGCAAGGGGGCTAAAAGGTAATCACCCAATGCTATTCTCTGAAAATGACCCTGGAGGTAGGATTGGAACCACTGTAAAACAGTGCCTCCAATACACATCTCACCAAGTCGGTTCAGAAGGATACAAAAGCTACCGAGATATCAAGCAAGTGTCTGGAAGATTTCAGCCAGAGATATAGATCCCAAGTCATATGAAAATACCTGCACTAGCTTAGGGTGGGAAACTAAAATCCACCTCACTGTGGAATGCATACATAAACTCAGCTAAAAGTATGAACAATTACACAAAACAACAACAAACCTTTTACAATAATTGGAAACAATTCATCAAAATTAGTATTTTCCATGCCTCTCAAATTATTATAGCCCCCCCCCCCCAGTTTAGGAAATCAATTGCCAGGCAGCCACTGCCAATCTGCATGAAATGTAGGTACAAGATCTATCACCACTTGTCTATATGACCTTACAACTTGAACTTAAGAATGCAGCTTGACAAATATCAAAAGTGAATCCATCACAGAGTCTCTCTGTCTCTCTCTCTCACACACACACATATATATACACTTCTTGTTTCCTCGAGTGTTTAATTCCTCTTTCTCTTCCTGAATCACTGGTCTCAGCAACCAGTTCCTCTTCTTCTTTTTTACTTCAAATCCATCACTTACTTAAAACCTCCAGGAGAAAAGGAGCTCTACACAGTGCACAGAATCTGAGTTTGTTTTCTGATTCTGTTGTTTTAGTTTTCCCACTTTCCAGTGAGCAAATTTTATAAATGATTTTGACATGGTGAAACTTCCCCAAATTCTTTCCACACATCAAATCTAAGGTGTAAAGAATCATGCGAGAGGACAGTAACACTTCTGAAAATGAACTTCTGGATTGGCTCTTTACCCAGAAGAATTGTTCTAGTTTCCCTAAGATGGGCAGTGCATTCCTATACTGACTCCCAAATAAGTTTGAATAGGACAGCAGGCTTACTGTTGTAACTAATGTAGCATTCATGCAAGGACAACTGAATTCCCCACCCTTCCTCCCTATGTAACCCCCCACAAATGTCTCCTGAAGGTCAGGAGGGTGAGGTATGAGATGAGGGGAGGAGAATTTCTCTTGCATGAGCATTTTTGCATGACCGCTACAATGGACAGTGCACCGTATATTTTTCTAGCCCAATGCTCATGCAGTTTACTCAGAATCTCTAATGCAGTGTTTCTCAAACAGTGGCCTTGGGCATATTTCAATGATCAGGGTGTCCCCCTTCCTAGCCAACAACTCTCTGAAAAACTAGCTGGGTCCCAACTTAATCCAATTTAAGGATCCTGCAGATTAGAAAATTGAAATATTCACATGTAATCATAACTGGGCAAAAAGGCCTTTCAAGACCGTTATCATGTCAACTAGGGATTTACATAAAGTGCTACTTGAGATTAGTTCTCTAACTGGATACACAGGGTGGACTTGGACCCTAAGTTGTGCTTACTGACAATGTTTATAGGAGATAATGCTGAAATAACATGAAAACCCTTGGTAGTGTATTTATCGGTAGCTGCCTGTCTGATTATTGTGCAGGGATGGAAGGATCGTATTAACATCACCATGGACAGATAGTATGAAAATGTTTTGTACATTTCTATTTCTGAAAAACTAATCCATCATTTGAAGATTTGAAGTCAAGGGTGGGGAACCATTTTTGGCTCTGAGGGCTAGTTCTTCATCTGGCACCACCCCATAGGCAAACTTTGACAGGTTGGTGGGATGACACACCTGTCAATCATATTATGACATTATCACATAATTAACAAAGGGGTTGTCCTGCCCACTTGTCAAAATCCCTTGTGCAGTATTCCCAAGGAGTTGGCTGTTGGGCGCTTGGGAACCACAGCACAAGGAGGCTTGCCTGGCAAAGCATTCCTTTCTGTCTTCCCCATCAGCTTGCCTTTTGCGAGCATCAGGCTGCAAGTGGGAGAAGGTTGCCTTGGCTGTGTGCACCGGCAGGGAACAGACATACATAGCCAAACTGAGCAGGATTTTTTAAAAAACGGTCACTTGTCAGCTGGGAAGAGGCATGCTCAGGCAAGGCAGAACTGAACCCTGCCCTTCAGCTGATGTCATGAGTGACATCAGCCAATGGGCAGGTGGGCGTGATTTGGGGGGAAACAACCTCACAGGCCAAACTGGATTCCCTGGCAGGCCAAGATCAGCTGACAGGCCAGAGGTTCCCTTCCCATTCTAAGCAGTGCAGCATGCCCTGAAGATTTTTTTGCCATCTGGTAGACTTTTATGACACATATGAATACACAATTACTCCAGACTTATATATTGCCTAAATAGGACTATCTGGTGGAACCTATGAGTATTTTCTTGTCTTTGGAATATAGCCTGAAGGGTACAGTCTGGTCCTTGTCTCTTTTTTTCCACTTCTTGTCTCTTCCAATGAAATCTTGCTTATTTTTACTTTACTTAAACTACACTGTAACCTATTAAACTTCACCGTAAAGAACACTGTTATATGGTTGTTTTTTATAGTTTATGATTATGTTCATGTTTACATGTATAGCATATCCATTAGTTGTATATATATGGACATTGGAATAAAATAAAGAGGGAGAACAGTGGGCTTTGGGACCACAGAGGGCCTAACACCAATTTCAAGTGGGCTTCAGTGCCACAGCCCACCCAGTGCCTCCCTCCCTTGGCTATCCCATCCTCCGGCCGTGCCATAGCCTTCTGGTTGGATTGATGCCAATCAGCAACTTCCCAATCAGGTGGCTGACTGCTAAGAAAAGTTCTGGTGGGGAGAGAAGGGGGTCTCCCTGCTTTGAGAGGAAAGGGCAAGAGCAGGTGTTGAAGGAAATTAGAGAGATAAAAGGTCAATTTAAATACATAAATAAATAACTAATAAACGAGGAATAGAAAGGAAAGAGATAAGACAGCTGTTATAGGAGGAAGGAAGGAATGTAAAAGGAGTGAGGATGAACGAAACAAGACGGGTTTTTTGAGGGGTGAAATAGGGTTAGGTGTGAAGGAGAAGGGGAGAAGAAATGAAAGGAGATGGGTAAAAATACTTTAAGTAGCATGTTTGGGGGGAGGCAAAGATAAAATAAAATGCCTTCTTCATGTAAAGCCTCTGGCTCCGCAAATTCTGCCTAAAATGTGAATGCTTAGTTATAATACCTCCAGAGCCAATGTCTGCACATTCACAATGTCTGAAGAAAGCTGAACTATGGAACTCTATCTCCTTGCCACAAGGAAATCACTGTGGCGAAGAATTTGGCAACTACCAAATAAAGATTAGAAAATCCTTATCTGAAAATTACTGAAAATGATGCCAGTAATTGCCAGTTGATTAGGATAAACTCTGTCTCCATCTGCCAACATTTTGTTACTGGCTCTAACCCTGCACTACCGTTTTGTGACTGGTGGGTTTCGGTAACTGTCAGCGTTTTCCAGTGGGCCCTAGGGATAGAAAATCTGAGAAACCCTGCCCTTCTGAGTGCAGTGGGACTTACTTCAACTAACTGCACATAGGATTTCAGTCTTGTTTTGTTAATCTGAACTCAGTAAAAGGTAACCAAAAATCTAGAAATCTCAGTTGTATAACTTATTACATAAGATACCTGGTTGACGTATTGTGATTCTTTCATTATTGCCAAACTGCCAGGGATTTGAATACTTTAATAACAAAGTTGAGAACTGTGTATCAATTATATTGATTACTCCATTTGCAAAATTCTGATGTCTTTCAACATAATTTCCTGAGATTTCACACATGCCTGTTGAAAGACTTGTTTTATTTCACCATCCTCATTTGTATCCTGAATATTCAAGAAAATTGGAAATACAACAAATCCTCTAAAACAAGATTGACACAATTCTCTTTTCTTTCTAGATATTCTGTATTTTCAGATCTTTCAGAAGTTCTAATATTTGAAGCAGCAACATTTATACATATTTTGCATTACCAAAATCCTGCAAACCATACCACACGTTAAATTATCTATACATAAACCTACAAGAGAGAGAAGGCTATTTACAGACCTTGCAACCACATAGACAGCCTCTGTTTTACAGGAAGCTCCATGTAACCTGATATGCTACATAACTGCCTGATTATGTCTGCTTACATTTTTTAGCTGCTATGCTAGAAAGCTGTGGCTGCATGCAGCCCCTTGCATGCAGCCTGTGATGTCCTTATATGTTAAAAACTGTAAATATGGTAAATGCGGGTTTATATAGGGATATATGGTAAGTGAATTGAGTAAGAGGGGGGAGTACATGGGCTGGAATGCTGGAGAATGTTGGATGATGATTGGCTGAGTATTTGAATGGCTGAAGGTATAAATGAGAGGATGACAGTTGAGTCAGAGAGGTTGTTGGGGGGAGTTGGGAGAAGAGTGATTGGAAAAGGAGTTGAAGTGGGAGGCAGTTGGGATTGAGTTGACAGAGTTCTGAGATAGGTTTGGATTTTAGTAGGCTGATATTTGGACAGAATATATATAACTGGAAACATAAGAGTGACACTATATGAAACCATACGCTTGTTAAACATTCCTAAAGTAATCTTGTTATTTCCTAGTGTTATCAAATAAATACTTTTATTGGTTTACCAAAAGCCTGATCCTTGGCTGGGGATATACAGACCAGAAGGGAGGGCACGGTTTTACCAAGGCTGAAGGGAAACTGTATCTAATGGTGACAGCGGTGAAGGAAGAAATTGTAACATCGTCAAGTATCCAGAGCAACCCAGGATTGTATGCTTTATAGACAAAGATACAGGGGGGTTGTGGACAGCAAGGGCACCCAGACACAAAGTAACAAGCCATAGGGAGACTAAGGCCAAGTCTCTAGCAGTATTGTTTACAAGGAGTGGCTGGTGGTGGGATCTTGAGAGATCTGTGCTAGAGCAGAGTGAGAAAAAAATAAAAACGAGGATCCTGACTGGTGGTGTCCTGAGGTGGTACCTTGTGAAAGGCGGTAGCCACAAGCAGGTGGGAACCTGACAGGTGGAGCCAAAGGAGGGAACGTCACACAGCCAAAAGGAGGAAAACAGTTGAATATGTCTTTGAAGTTTGAGTGGATGTGGCAAGAGACTGAGTGACCAATAAGCAAGTCCCGTTTGATTTGTGCCTCTGCTTCACTAGATGGCCTTGGGCAAATTATCTCTCTGTCCTCCCATTTGCAATATGGGGAATGCTACTACTTACTAATCGTCCAGGGTTGTTGTAAGGCTTATAGCTAGATAATGCACATGACATGCTTTGTATAGTGTTTCCAAGTACTCACTTGTTAAGCATTATTATTTCTATTGCAGCAACTCACACTGTTGAACAGGCAAACTGGTTTGTAGTAGCTTGATTGTTCAGCTACATGCAGCAGCAGGAGCTTAAAAGAACTGCTAGCACTGTATGCAGTTCTTCCCATGTGTACACATGGCTTTCTAAGAATCCAACCAATGAGTTCTGGTGAAAATATGGCTGCACAGTATCTCTTCATGAAAAGAAGAACAAGAACACTTGACATTTTATTTGGATAAATTCCAGAATGGTAGGATCATAGATTAGTAGAGTTGGAAGGGGCTATAAGGCTATCGACTCTAAACTCCTGCTCAATGCAGGAATCCAACTTAAAGCATACCCAACAGGTACCTGTCCAGCTGCCTCCTAAATGCCTCCAGTGTTAGAGAGCCCACCACCTCCCCAGATAATTGGTTCCATTGTTGTACCACTCTAACAGTTAGGAAGGTTTTCCTGATGTTCAGCCGAAATCTGGCTTCATGTCACTTGAGCCTATTATTCCATGTCGTGCACCCTGGGACGATCAAGAAGAGATCCTGGCCCTCCTCTGTGTGACAATCTTTCAAGTACTTGAAGAGTGCGATCATATCACCCCTCAATCTTGGCTTCTCAAGGCTAAACATTGCCATTCTTTCAGTGTCTCCTCACAGGGCTTTGTTTCCAGTCCCTGATCATCCTTGTTGCTCTCTTTTGAACCTGTTCCAGTTTGTTGGCATCCTCCTGAAAGTGCGATGTCCAGAACTGGGGGCAATACTTCAAGATGAGGCCTAACCAGTGCTGAATACAGGGGAACTAGTACTTCACACGATTTGGAAAGTATACTTCTGTTAATGCAACCTGCATTATGGGCTCCTGCTGGGAGGAAGGGTGGGATAGAAATCAAACAAACAAACAAACCCAAAATTGCATTTGCCTTTTTTGCAGCCACATCACACTGTGTGCTCATATTCAGCTTGTGAACAACAATTCCAAGATCCAAGTATCCCCCATCTTATAACTGTGCACATGGTTTCTTTTTCCTAGGTGTAGAACTTTGAACTTATCCCTCTTAAATTTTATTCTGTTGTTTTCAGCCCAGCCTATCAAGATCACTTTGAATTTTGTTTCTGTCCTCCAGGGTATTGCCTATCCCTCCCAATTTTGAATTGTCTGCAAATTTGATAAGCGTTGCCTGCACCTCCTCATCCAAGCCATTAATCAAAATGTTGAAGAGCACTGGGCCCAGGACCGAGCCCTGCAATACCTTGCTCATTACCTCCCCCGTTTGAGAAGGAACCATTGATAAGCACTATTTGAGTACAATTCTTTAGCCAACTGTGGATCTACCCCATAGTTGTTCCATTCAGCCCACATTTAGTTAGCTTGCTTATCAGAATATCATGGGGCACTTTGTCAAAAGCTTTGTTAAGTCAAGATATATTATGTCCACAGCATTCCCACAATCTACCAGGGAGGTAAGGTTAGTCTGGCAGGATTTATTGTTGACAAATCCATGTTGGCTTCTAGGAATCACTGCATTTTTTTCAAGGAGCTTATAGACTGACCGTTTTATAATCTGCTCCAGAATTTTCCAAGCTATTAATGTCAGACTGACTGGTCTGTAGGTTCCAGGTATCTCCTTTTTGCCCTTTCTGAAGATAGGGACAACATTAGCCCTCCTCCAGTCATCTGGCACTTCACCCATCCTCCATGATTTCACAAAGATAATAGACAGTGGTTCCAAGAGTTCTTCTGCCAGTTCCTTCAATACCATAGGATGCAGTTCATCGGACCCTGGAGATTTGAACTCGTTCAAAGTGATTAGGTATTCCTTTACCATTTGTCTATCAATTTCAAGCTTCAATCCTGCCCTTTCCATTTCCCCCTTGACCTCCCCTGCTGAATTCCACTGCCAAATGATATTTGTCTATTTCAACAAAGAAACAAAAAACAGCACAAATCTAGTGGTACCTAAGACAAACAAATTTATTGTGGGCCAACACCTATTACATTAAGTATTTTAAATTAAAAATTGTATACATATATACACAGACACACACCAACAGAAGGAGAGGAATATATAATGTTAGAATTACATTATTTGGATAAGATGTCATTAATTTTTAATTTTGCTTTCAAAAGACTAGATTCTTCAATTTGAAAAGAAATGGTGCATCTTTACTCATACTTATCCTACGATGCTAAAAAGAATAAGACAATTATAGTTCATATATCTGACAATCATGTTTCTGAATAATTAGCTGCATGCATGAACTAACATCTTTTCACATAATATTTTAAAGCCCCTAAACCCAAACAAAGCTCCCAACTCTCTAATAATTAAATTTTCCTCCTCAAAAAACCCCCATTATTAGCTAACCACATTTAATCTACAAAACCATACTTTTGTGAAATTCTCCATAAGGCAGTATGAAGTATGCACAGTATGAAGTATGCACTACTATTTGAATACAAGGGAAAACCAGTTCATGTTGAGAGGTTTCTACATATACAGGAGATCAATAACAAGCTTTTTTCCTTCTGTGGACAGCTACTGTCTACATTTGAATGACAGTCAAGGTAGCTGCTGCATTCCCCAAATTCTTAAACTTTGACATACCGTGCCTTAATCTGGAATCTCAACATACTTACTCATAATTATCAATGCAATTATTATGAATGCAGCTTATCCTGAGTACCAGACATATATTTTAACATCACCATTCAACTCACTTTAGCAAGGTATTTTTTGGTTTGAAAAAGAACAATTTAGTGCTCAGATTATAGGGGAAGGGAAACCCTTAAGGAAGCCTCCCTGACTCCCCACAGTTTTAACCAAAATATGCACTAAAATAGACTATTAAAAATAGCAGCTAAATATAACATATTTAACAACTCACCTGGTAGCCAAAGGTGACCAGGAATTCAATGAAAGCAACCCAGAGAGCTGGTGAAGTAGAGACAGATCACTCCACTCTCACCTGCTGACCCATTGGTTTCCTTGCCAACACAGAGGAAGGACAATCCCATCCACAAAAATGCAGTAGGCTGGTGGAGAAAGATGGATCTCCCCTTGTTAAAAGGCAATGCAATAACAATAACTGGCCTGTCAAGAGGCTAATAACTTGCGTTTCCATGCTGGCTGTGGTTGAGAGGGCATTTTGCCCTTGCAGCATGTATGAAAACATAGGCTGTGGGTCTCTTAGCAAGTTAGTAAATTTCTTTCGCAGGACAGTAACTTTTGTCAGCTTAATTATAAGGCTAGACTAAAGACAATATCCCCAAGGTAAGGAGAGCCCTGTCATTTGGGTGCTGGCACAATCTGTATTCGTGACAAACTGCTTATATTATCAGCTCATCTTAAGCAAGTTGAGTTCAGTCTAATAACAAGCAGTCTCACCCCAAGGCCAAGGGCAATCTGACTCAGAACTCAGGGTCAACTAGAACAGTGCTTCCCAAACTGTGGTCTGCAGACCACTGCTTTATTTAGGCGGTCCGCAGTGTCTATGGATTTGTGGTTGAACGCGGGAGACAGCACATTCATTGTTTTAAATATTTGTATTGATTTTTAATTTTAATTTTATTTCTTATATCCTGTATTACAATACAATTGTACATTACAATACAATTGAATTACAATACAATACTATTGTAATACAACTACAAATTGTATTACAATTTGAATTCTATGTATTTCAAATTGTAATACAATTACAATTGCTAGAACAGGCAGAAAAATCTTTAAGTGGTCTGCCAAGACCCTCAGTAATTTCCAAGTGGTCTGTGGTTTCACAATAACTGTACTTGTACATTACTCCCTTATCATAGCATATCCATGCATTTTACAAACAAATTCATTTTTAAATGGTCTGCAAGATAAGCAACTATCTAAATGTCATAATCAATAGAAGAAAATGAGAGAAAGTAACTAGGATTTTCAGGGTTACAAAGGAACTCAAAACTCAGAAGCAGCACCAAAACCTTCCAGTCTTAGCCCCATTTTTTTCCACATCAACAGTGAACTCAGAAAGCCAGTTTAACCAGCTCCCTTAGTCTTACAAAAGACAATACACTGAAACTTGGCCCAAGGGGTGTGTTTGTGTGGGAAGCCACTATGGCTGAGATGTTAATGGGATTTAGGACTTATAGATATTTTAAGATTTAAAAGTCCCCACACAAAGTTTTTTTTCCTAAGGACCTATAATAGCAATGTCTGCAATTAAGTTTATGTTGTCATACGTAGCTCTTCTGTGGTAAAAAATTGTGGGTGGATTCGTCCTTTTACTATAGGTGTATGCCAGGTGTTTTGTCACCCTACTGCTCACAATTTTTAAGTAACATGTGGAACCTGCAATGAAATATTCCTTTATGTTTTCCATTTACACATATGCACACCAGATACTCAGCATTCTGTAGCTATTAAGCATGCTCAGTTCTCAGTGGACTGGTTTATTTGCATATGTTGGGGGGTGTACTCGGGTTTTTTCCTATAGAATTTTTTTCACTAATGCAAATTTTGGGGTTTCTCTGAACATGCTGATAGTTCCCTCTTGTTTTTCAGTGACTACATTTTGGTTAAAACCCTGTTGGTGCCCACCTCTTTAAGTTCATTTAGAGGGAGTACAGTAATACTACAGTTAAAGTAGATGCATTCCTGGACATTAAATCTTTAAAAGAAACTTTGGTACCAGAGGTAGGAATGACATGGAAAGAACAGGGATAGGTCCCTACACCCGCTCACAGATGGTGAGGGCAGCTTCAACAAGGGCTTTAAAGGGTGCCTACCCAGCACCCATCCACTCCCCCTTTCTCCCTCTCCCCCCCTCCTTCTCCTCCTCTGAATTGTATTGGATCCTTCCCTTCCCAGCCCTGAGAGAAAGCAAGAGGTCTCTTTAATGCAAAGCAAACACACAGGCTCATGAGTTTCACCCTAGCAAAGCAAAGGCACAGGTTTATCAATTTATTGATAGAAAAGCAAAAACACAGGTTGGTCAGTTTCACCGTAAAGCAAAGGCACAGGCATGAAAGTTTATCCACAGCAAAGCAAAGTTGGTCACTTTCACCTTTAAAAAAAGCCTACTTTAAAAGGAGCTTGCTTCCTGGACGATTCCTTAATTGATGTATTACTGTAATGAAAGTCCTTTTGCTTAGTAAAGCTAAATTCTGCCTGCTTTCATGTTTTCAAGTGGTGCTTGGAATGAGAAGGGACTGCGGGGCAGGAGCTGGCATTCACAATGTTTCTGACACTCTCAGAACTCATGCTACAATGCTCAGTAGGATCACTCTTACCAGCTTTTTGCATATAGAAGCTGTAGCGTAGGAACCATATTTCCAGGACAACTGTGCAATAAGTATCATATGTGGAGAATCATAGCCTTCCCAGGGTAAAAGAAGAGGGAAGGGGAATAAAACCAAAATGCCTGAAAAAGGCTTTTAAAGCAAACCTTAGTTCTTAGACATGTGTTAGGGGAAAGGTTATTGTTTATTGAACAGCCTGGGTACAAACCAGTAGACACACAAATTGCTTGCACAATGTGTTCAATGGAAGCAGATATGCTAGGCAACCAGAGCTTCCAAAGCCCAGCACAATTGCAGGGAAGACTCCTTTCTCAGCTAGAGAGGAAGACTGGCTTGTCACTATGGTGCTCAATTGCCAAAGCACTCTGAGTGCCTATGTGACAAGAGGGAGGCAATTCTTTAATAAAAAAGAATTGCAGCCACTACCTCTGTGACAGAGCTTGGAAAAGTTACTTTTTTGAACTACAACTCCCATCAGCCCCAGCCAGCATGGTCACTGGATTGGGCTGATGGGAGTTGTAGTTCAAAAAAGTAACTTTGCCAAGCTCTGCTCTGTGATCTCCCTGGCTTTGAAGCCAAAGGCATGTTAGAACTACAGGGTTTCTTTAGAGTAGGGCAGTAACATTCCAAGTCTGCTGGTCTCTGCCAGCTAGACTCAACTCCATTATTCCCATTCCCAAGTTGGATAAACATGCAAGGGAGAAGATTCTGAGTTTGCACAGAGATTAGTAACTTCCAGAGTTCTCTTTTCAGTTTTTTATTATTGAGTCAAGATAAAGCAAGAGAGAAATGATATGCTGCATTAAAATAAAAGATGAGACTACAATGCTTCTGAGATTAGTTTCAATGGTTCACTAGGTACACTAGAGAGAATGTACACATTTCATCCATATTTCCTTTGATGCAAGAACTCAGACAACATTTAGAGATATGTGCGTGATAGAGAAATAACTGGGATGGGGAGATATGGAAAACAGGATTCCAGAAAGGTGGTTCACTGGAGGCAGTGTTGAGAAAATATTTGCAGTAAAGTATGCAACACTTGTGGCTTTTTCTACCATTCTTATGTCATGTAAACTAAAGCCAACAAAGTATATGAGATATTTGGGTATCCTTCTAAACCGTTGTACTGTATGTGCTTTTTACTGCCACCTTTGCTGATGACAAAGTACTACAATTTGCACTCCAGCTTCACTTTATAAATTGCCAACTTCTTGGTGGAGAACTGAAGGAAAACAGGCACTCATGTTAAGAGGTAATTTTTAAGATGTTACAGTTAAAAGAAATAAATTAAAGAATGATTAAGGAAAGTATGCTCATTTCTGAATTCCAGTAATGGATTGAATTAACATTTTGATAGAAGCTTGAATGCTTCAAAGTTATTTGAAAGCATAATTTTCAGTGATGAGAGGAAAATACTATAACTCTTTTGAAAAGTGTCCTTGATCAGAAAATCAAGCATTCTGAAATTTTTAAATCAATTTCTACCAGTAGTATCACATTAAGTTCTCCCTTAACTTATGTAATAGCTTCATAAAAATAATAAACTGTATTAAAATGTTTTTGATAGTTTAAAATACTGGCAAGAAAACAGAACAATACTTGGTAATGACACTACTTAATTTTTGGAAAAGTAGTAAATGCATAACATGATTTTGGAAATGGTGAGAGGAGAGAAAAAAGAAAACAGCAGAGCCACAAAAAGGAAACCACAGAGAGGCAAGTCTCAAGATAGAACAAAATGATTCTATCAGAATGAAAATAATAAAAAAGGCTGACACTTTTCACTATAATCTTACTTGGGAGCAACAGGACCTGATATTCTGAGAGAGGCATAGAACACCTTCCAAAGAAATGCCCCCCATAACAATCTTTGAAGGAAATATAAGAGATACCTCTGCTCCCCAAGGAAGATTTTATTTAAATGTGCCGGATTCTTTATCATCTTAATTCTGGTAGAATCAAATCCAGCAACAGCTTATTTCAGCCTTGTCCCCTTTTTTGTGATTAACTATATTTATAATCCTGAAACTCAGAAACTGGGACTTGAGCAATGTATATCCACTAACTTCAACTGGACTAATATGTTGCTCAGCATTTCCATCACAGAATCAAGGCTGCTTCTAGACTGATGGCTTCTAGGACTACTCATTGCTCTTCCATTGAAAGCTACAAGTGGAATTGCAACTGATATTCCAAACTATCATCACACATAACCCTTGTGGTGGGTGCCATTTTATCACCCCATTATTTTTTAAATAAATCTTTTAATTAGAGCCAAAACACTTTTTTGCCTCTTTTATGAAAGAGAGGTATAGAATATAACACCATAATGGTCATTAACTTCTCATCTTTCTTCCCTGGCCCTCCCAGCATCTCTGGAATTTTCCATTTCTCCATCTTCTCACCCACTGCACCTATTCATGTTTGGATTCAAAATACCTTTCCTTTGTTGGCTGCTGGATTGTTTCTAACAGCACAATCCTATACATGTCTACTCAGAAGTATGTACCATTGAATTCAATGGTGTTTACTCCCAAGTAAGTGGGTATAAAATTGCAACCTAACTTTCATGGATGCAAAGAAGTGTCCCTAAGGACACTTGCAGGGGCTTTGGCTCTTAGTTCCTATTTATTTCTGCTTAGAGTACAAAAATTGACTTCACTGTAGACTGCAGTACTTGCTTTTTATCTGGACTTGAAATTTAATTAGACTGCAAAATAGGTTGAGAGTTGACTAGATCTTTGATCTTCAACTAGTTATTCACTCTGATATAAAATGAGTTTTACCACATCAACACTATTTATCTGAGTTTCTTTTTAAACTAGAGACACATGCGTGTGCATGTGTGTGCGCGTGCGTGTGTGTAAAAGAGAGAGCGAGTAATGACCAGATGCAAAGGACAAATTTCCTTTATCTTTAATAGTTTTCTAGAAGGTATCTTGGTAAGTGTGGCTTTTACAACTTCAACAAGCTGAAACAGCAAAAATTCCTGCATTTGCACTACTATTAAAAACATAGAAATCTTCCTTTACCTTTGGTCACCCTAAAGATAACAGAAAAACAATCATAAGTAAATAACATTGCACTTTGGAATTAAAGATGGTTCTTGGATCAGAGAAGCGGAACACTACAGGACTAAAGTATTGTTTATCATCAGCTATCTGGGTGTGGTGAATCCTGACATTGTATAATGATCTGGATTAGATTTTATCTGTGAAATTGTTTTCATCACTAAGGACATAACTATGATAATAAAAAAGGAAATAACTTCCCCAAAAGATCAGTTGAAATAAAAGGCACATATTATAGATATTTTTACACAGTAAAGATTTATGAACATAAAATTTGAAACCGTCACTATTAAGGAAGTATAGCTAGACTATCAGAGGCTTTGTGCTGAATTATTAAATCAGCATGCTATTCTGGACTTAAAAGTTATGGAGATATCAGATAAGATCTGTTTTCTCTGAGAATAGAAAACTAATAAGTAAATACAATGGGGGTAACTTTCATTCTCCATTTATTTACAGTATTAAATGATGGCAGGGATTCATTTTAACCTTTAATTGTTTTCTAGCGTTATGCTGATAAAAATAACTTTTTTATTCTATTTGTCTCTATTGTTGTTGGCAAATATAGATTTAAGGCACAGTCCAACTTGTATTTACATCTGGAGAGTTGTACGCAGTGGATCTCCAGCTGACCCAGCTGGGTCCTGGCTTAGCCGGGCTACGCCGGCATAAGTTCCTTACCCTGGGTCAGCTGGGACTGCCACAAGTGGAGCTAGTGTAACCTAGCATAAGGCCCGAAAAGAGGGTGTGTCAGAGAAGAAGCCAAGGTGAGGGAACTTAGGCCACATCCAACTTATATTCAGAATGCTCCTGTGTTCAGAGGTCCCAATCCAGGCAAAAGTTATGCCAGGGAAAAGGTCAGCCTAAGAAGATAATTGCAACAGAAGTTAATGGAGAGGGCTTATTCCCCAGTAGGGGCATTTAGGAGAGAAGGCTTTTACTTTCTGGGACTTTTGCACAGCTCCCAGCTGAGCTGGCGTTCAGCCAACCCAGGTACTCCTGAACGGCAACTGGATGTGGTGGAACTTTATCACGGCTTCTCTTGCTCCAGTACAACTTATGCCAGCTTCCACTGAGTTGGATTGCTTTGCTCGGCTACAATCCCAAACACTTGCTAGGGAAGACTTACAGTGAGACTTGCTTCTGCATTAATATGCATAGATTGTCCTGGTAACTACTCAAACATCTCTGTGTAAAAAAGAATGCCAGCAAGTCTATCTTATGTACTTTTTTTTATAGTGAACCCCAAAGCTGGAAAATATTTATGTTCCAGAACATTGCCACTGTTTTGTTCATTTAACTAAGTTTTCTTTTGTGGACAGACATAAACAAACAGAATGAAAGGGCAATTTGAAAAAAAAACATAGCTATAATCCATTTAGACTGCCTAAAACAAACTTTTATGTAGTACAGTAGGGCCCCACTCATATGGCGGGTTACGTTCCAGACCCCTGCTGAAAAGCGAAAACTGCTGAAAAGCGGAACTCATTGAATAGAATGGTGCGCAATGCCCGAAAACCGCCGTAAAAGCGGAACAAGCGCCGTATGAGTGGGGCTTTAGTCTAATTGCATCTAATTGAGACCACTGCATTAGCGAAGCGCCGTAAAGCAAAGTGCTGTAAAGTGGGGCCCTACTGTACATATTTAGCTTCCATTCCATACCAAAAAAAAAAGTATACTATGTTATTATCTATGGAAGCAACTTTTTTTTTCAACTTCACACCTGGGGAGATCTGCCTTTGAGGCTGTGAACACACTAATCATCAGAGCAAAGAGTTTCAATTAGCCATACCTGGAGGGTGATCAGTTGTGAAATCTTTTTGAAGCTGAATTTTTTTTTTTTAAAAGCACTCAAGCAGATCCCACCAGGTTTTACAGTAAAAAGGGGTGATGTTTTACTAGTGTTGTGTGCCCCTGTTTTCAGAAGAGAAAGGTGGAAAAGCACTGGAACCAGCAAAACAGTGAGTGTGTTTCTACCCTGAGACTCAGCAGCACAGTCATAACATTTGTGAATCACTGGTCAGGGCCTCACTCTAGCAGCTGAGGAGACTATTTTTAGGTCTGAAAATGAATCTCTCTCAACACAACAACAATTAAAAAGGGCAAATGGAAAAGAGACAACAAACAGGCAATCCCAGGTATTATTCAATGATAAATTTTAAAAGTGGCAAAAAATGGAGACCAGCCAAGGCATCCATTTGAAACTTGAGGTACTGTTAGGACTGGTAGTTCTTCAATAGTTACATCTCACAAAAGGCCAGGTCCACATATACTGACTCATATATACTCTATGAGACCACTAATCCCAAGCAACATTTCAATAAAAATTTGTCTCAAAACATTTTCTGATTCTACAAACATTTTTGCTGCACCCAGTTCATTGCATGTGAACTGTTAAGCGTGCAAAACATTGCTCATACATTATATTTCTTCAGTTTTGTAGCAATACACCCAGTGTCAAAACTGCAGTGTGAAATATGGAAGTCAGAAGGCAATATCTTTTATTCTTTTATTCTGAACCAATAAGCTCATGTTGAGTACTTCAGGAAAACCTAAAGTTTTGAAACCTAAATTCTAACAACCAAAAATTAAGGGCACAATCCAGCCAAAGCTAAGCATTATTATGTGCAATCAATTTCAGTCCATACCTAGGGTTGGGAACCTGTGACCTTCTCAGATGTTACTGAACTACACATCTCATAATCCTTGAACAAAGGATTAATAAAAAATGAATTTAAAGATGCATGATACTGGTCTTGCTCTGAGATATCTCAAATAAAATATGGTACAGTTTATTGACCATACTGTTTATTGCCGAATTTCTTCTAGCCAGTTTATGACACTATCATTTTCCCAAGTGATTTAGGGTGCAATCCAACTTGCATTTACACTGGACTGAGGGGAGTTGGATGTGGCAGATCTCCAGTGGAGCTGGCTGGGTCCCGGCTCAGCTGGGCTACACCGGCATAAGTCCCTCAGGCTTGCTCAGCTGAGGCTTAGCCAGGACCCAGCCAGCTAAGCCGAGACCAAAGAAGTGGAGCCAATGTAAGCTGGCGTAAAGCCTGGAAAGGGGCATGTTGGGGGTGTGGCAGAAGAGGGGCTGAGGTGAGAGGACTTAGGCCACATCCAACTCATATTCGAAGCGCTCCTGCAGGTCCCAATCTAGGGAAAAGGTCAGTCTAAAAAAATAATTTCAATAGAAGTCAATGGAGAGGGCTTACTCCCCAGTAGGAGTATTTGGGAGAGCAGGCTTTTACTTTCTGTTCCCTGCACACAGCTTCTGGCTGAGCCAGCATTCAGCCAACCCAGAGGCTCCTGAACAACAACTGGATGCAGTGGAACTTTACGCCAGCTTCTCTTGCTCCAGAACAACTTATGCCAGCTTCCCCTGAGTTGGACTGCACCCTTAGATTGCAAGAAGGAATTTCAGCAAAAATTATGTATTGGCTCTGTTTTATCTAGTTATGTGGTTTAACTCCCTTATCTCAACAGAATAACTCTCAAAATCTAAAATGGAGCACAAAGTAGTTCAGTCAACAAATTTTTGACCAGATACTGTCATGAGCATTGTATACAATGCTGACACTATAGAAATAACTTCATTTAGTGCAGTACATTATCTACAAGTGTGTATTGTGAAAGATCATTAGGAGCACATATGTGAGGCATCATGTGACATTTTCTCAATATAAATTATATCAATCTTCTCAAATCAGATCTTTGTAACTACAACATTGTGCATAATTCCAGGCATTCACTGCATAAAAAAGGAGGAAGTTTGTGGTCATGCCACTACAATTATGAGACTTCACAGCCACAACAGAGTGTTAAGCCTGGACTAGTCGTTACAGCAACCACATTTCCAATGAGTTATCTCCACTCATAAGGCACACAGGGTTACAAACCAAATGGCTAGAATCTCACCAGCACTACACTTTGCAGTATGTCAACCTGTCCTATAAGCAAACTATTTTTAACACTATAAAGGAGGAGAGAAAGGAGCAGATCCTGGCCCCCTAGGCCACCCCCAAACATGTCTGCCTGCATGAGAGAAGTCTAAAGGATAGTGCTGCTACTCCTGGCAACAGATTCTGAAGAGAGAAAAATGGGAATCAGGCTGAAAGAGACCAGCAGCAACAGATCTGGTATATACAGTAGGGCTCTGCTTTACAGCGTTTGTCAATTGCAGAAAGGCCCCGCTCCTACAACACTTGTTCCGCTTTTACGGCGCTTTTTGCTCGTTGCATGTCATTTTTGCGCAACGTGCACCATTATCTTCAATGCGTTCTGCTTTACAGCAGTTTTCACTTTACAGCGGGGGGGGGGCGAACATAACCCGCTGTATGAGTAAGTAACTTGAGATTTCTTTAAGGGGAGTGAGAATGGTTAATGGGAGGATTTATTGGAAAAAGATAAATTTGGATCTGGGAAGGAAATGAATTTATTGTTTGTTTATTTTTTATTTAATTAATTTATATCCTGCCCTTCCTCCCAGCAGGAGCCCAGGGCAGCAAACAAAGCACCAAAAAACTTTAAAATCATAAAAACAGATCTTAAAACACATTAAAACAAAACAGCATTACAAACATTAAAAAAAAAAGAACATAGGAAGCTGCCTTATACGGTGTCAGACAATTCATTCATCTAGCTTGGTATTCTTCAGTAGTCTTCAGGGTTTTTTAATAAAACATGCATTAGGCACCCCTCCCCCCATTTTTACCATATATTTGTATGGTGGTAGTGCTGCTGTTGCAGCCCATCTTAGATCAGACAGAAACCCAGTAGTGGGTCCCACCAAATGAAGAACAATGGTCTCCACTGACTGGCAGCAGCTCTCCAAGGTTCAGACAGTGGTAATTCCCAACCCTAACTTGGAGATGCTGAGCACTGAATCTGGGACCTTCTGCATTCAGAGCAGATGCTCTACTGCTGAGCTATGGCCCAGATGTGGTAGAATAGGTGGGACCTGTTATATCCCATATTTTGGAGGCACTAATGGCCCTGCTGCATATGCAGCGTACTGTAACTGCATTACAGTATGGACCTATAATGGGTCACTATTTAGAACTTTTATTTTAAAAAAATAATCTGCACTGCTTATTATTACTAGTATTCAAATTTGAAAAAGTCCCAGAAGTGTAATTGCCTGGACTCCTAAAAATGTGGTGCTGGCACTTCAAAATTAGAATTATTTTTCTAGCCCGATTGTCACACAGGCACTCTAAACCGGAGCTGGACCTGTGCTTGCCCAACAGTGGAAAATACAAGAGAGTTTCAGAAGGAAAGTAGTTTTCAAGACACAGAGCGGCCAGCCAGTGGACCATTATTTTCCAAAACACCACTGTATTAGCAGAAATGTCAACAGTATTAAAAATGCTGAAACAGTTTATCTTGAATATCAGCCTACATAATTATACTAAAATTATGTAGTATAATCCTGAATTAATTCACTAGAAGTTTAACAAGTGTCTTACAGTGCAATCCAATGCTTGTCTGCCTACGAGTAAGTCTCACTGGGTTATGTGGAACTTAACTCTCCAGTTAAGTGTATAGCACTACAACCTTACTGTTTATCTACGCCAGAGATGGGGAATCTGTGCCCCTCTAGATGATTTTGTAGACTCCAGCATGGCAACTGTCAGGGATGATGGGAGTTGTAGGTCAATAATGTCTAAGGGTCACAAGTTTCCCATCTCTGACCTACACACTCAAGGCATTCATTCTAAACAATAATTAATACTTTTTTGCACTCGCTCTACTCTCAAATTTAAGATTTTCCCCTTTTCTCCAACAATCTGTTTTATATGAAAAACAGATCCTTCCTAATTTGGGGTTTGTTTGTTTTTTACCACTCACCTTCTGTATTAAGCCACCATTAAACTAACTCAATGAAAACAATGCCTATTAGCTTTTTATAGCCATTATTTTATAGCCTTAAACCACAAATACAGCACTTTAAGCCTAGTGTACATTGTCTACAGTCCTGCCCATGTTGTTCCATATGGAGATTCCTAAATGCAAAACTCCTAGCAAAATGTCACATATTTTTGTTTCATGCCACAGCCTGGCTTAAATATATTGTCTCATTGCCTTCTAATTTTATATCTTACCTTAACTGATAAATTTCAGCAACTTAAGAACAAAGCTCGTCAGGTATTTTTCTCTATCTGATTTCCCCCTTTCCCTCCCTCAACTGCTGTCGGAGGCACCTGAACAACCTCCTGACCTATATATTTTGAATCTGGTTGCTTTGCAACAAGAGTTTTTTTTAAAAAAAGGTAAAGGGAGCTTATATTTACACGCAGATTACAGCTCCCTCCCCCACTTCTCCTAAATCATCAGACTTCCACTCTGACTTTTTCAACTATAAGGGGCGAGGGAGTGAATACACTATTTGCGGTAGGCAACCAAGCCCGGGAGTGGGGAGTGGAGTGGGGGAGAGGTAAGCATTCAGGTTCCCTGCTCTTTAGCAAGGGCCTCCTATCATGGCAAGACTGAACAAAGAGCCTTGTTTCTCCTCGTCCCTCTCCTTTCCCACCCCAGGATACAGTGCAGCAGCAAAAGTAGTCTCGCCAAAAAAAACCACCCACTCACTAGGGGTGCTTCCCCGTACACTAGGGAAGTTTCTTCCTTCTCCTCAGCCCCGCGTCCGATCAGTGAGTCGGACTGTGGAAGAAGCAGAAAACAACAAAGCGCCTTGTTGTGTGGCTCGTTAAGGGCGAAGGGATTTCTTGTGGCATAAGCTCTCACGGACTACAGCCCCACTACATGGGACAGATAGGGGATCGTCGGTGTGCCTCCCCATTTCTCTCTCTTGAGGGTAGCCGGTGGGGTAGGTCCTCCCAGGGCCAATAACCGGTCCCAGAAACCCATCTCTCCCCTTTCCCCTTTCCGATGAAAGGGGGCCAAAGGGCGACTTGTATTTCCACTCCTGCCAACCTGTAACGAGGCTGCCTGCATTTTCATCAGCCACGGTCAGGTCACCATCCTGCCTCACCGCGGCCCACTTTCAACCACCGCCTAAGCCAAACCAAACCCCAGCTCTTCGGAGTGGACTGTCCAACATCCCCCATCCCCTTTCGCTCGGTACCAGTGAAGCGGCCGCCGCTGTCGCCGTGTCCCCGCCGGCGCTGCAGAATGAAGTAACCGCTGCTCTTCTGGGTCACCCACAGCTTAAGGGCGTTTTTCAGCAGCACCTCCTCGGGCTTCAGCCACATCTTTCCCGTCGAGCTGCTGCGGGCCCGCCCGCCCGCCAGCCCCGCTGCCAGGGTCACATCACCCCGCCACCGCTGGACCCCATCAGTCAACTACCCGAGGTGGCAGGGTGAGAACGCGAGTCACCCTCTACCAACACCCGCCAGGGGGGAGGAGCTGTCGCCGCGGCTCTGAGGTTTCTCCTCTCGAGCGGCTGAGATTGCCTTAACCAAAGAGGCTTCAGCAGAAGACCCGGCCGACCCAGTGGCGCCCGCCTACTACTATAGCAGAGCTGCCCCTGAAGCCACCTCATAGGTGTTTCGTCTCCGAAACAGAAAGAAAGGAAGAAACCTGGTCTGACCGCTACGGGGGAGGGGGAGAGTAGGAGAGGCAGGAACGGAAAGAGGAAATTCCCCTGCCTCGTTTCCACACAGTCCGCCTGGCTTCTTCGTCCCAGGCCAGCTGACTGAGAACAGGCCCGCCCTGCCTTAGCTCAGAGGAGGCATTGATGGCGGGACACTTCCTCGTAGCTTTAGTCTTTCCTGTAGGACGTGTATTCTTATCCCCGGCTGTTGCCCTAGGATATATGGAGAAATAAATGGTAAAGCAAAATCTGCGTGAACACCGTGAAGCAAGAATAGCTTTGAGCACGTGCAGAATGTACTGAGTGTCCTCGTACCTAGGGATATGGGGAGGAGGAAGGCAGTGCTTCCAGGTCACAGAGAGGATATGTAGTTTCCAACCACTGGCACACCTCTGGTTTTTGGAAATGAGCCTCTGAAAATGTGTGTGTGTGTGTGTTATGTGCCTTCAAGTCGATTACAACTATGGCGATCCTATGAATCAGCGACCTCCAATAGCATCTGTTATAAGCCAACCTGTTCAGATCTTGTAAGTTCAGGTCTGTGGTTTCCTATTGAAATAAATCCATCTCTTGTTTGGCCTTTTATTCTACTCCCTTCAGTTTTTCCCAGCATTGTCTTTTCTAGTGAATCCTGGCTTCTCATTTTGTGGCCAAACTATGATAACCTCAAGCTTCATCATTTTAGCTTCTAGTGATAGTTCTGGTTTAGTTTCGTCTCCGAAACAGAAAGAAAGGAAGAAACCTGGTCTGACCGCTACGGGGGAGGGGGAGAGTAAGAGAGGCAGGAACGGAAAGAGGAAATTCCCCTGCCTCGTTTCCACACAGTCCGCCTGGCATCTTCGTCCCAGGCCAGCTGACTGAGAACAGGCCCGCCCTGCCTTAGCTCAGAGAAGGAGGCATTGATGGCGGGACACTTCCTCGTAGCTTTAGTCTTTCCTGTAGGACAATTACTTGTCTTTTTCGCAGTCCATGGTATCCACAAAGCTCTTCTCCAGCACCACATATCAAATGAGTTGATTTTTCTCTTATACACTCTTTTCACTGTCCAACTTTCACATCCATACATATAGCCCTCGCCAGGGCTAGCCGCCTTCTAATTTCTTAACTATTGTCTCCATTTTAGTTAATGACTGTGCCAAGGTATTGATAATCCTTGACAAGTTCAATGTCCTCATTGTCAACTTTAAAGTTGCATAAATCTTCTGTTGTCATTACTTTAATCTTCTTGACGTTCAACTGTAGTCCTGCTTTTGTGCTTTCCTCTTTAAATTTCATCAGCATTCGTTTCAAATCATTACTGGTTTCTGCTAGTAGTATGATATTGTCTGCATATCATAAATTACTGATATTTCTCCCTCCAATTTTCACACCTCTTTCATCTTGGTTCAATCCGCTTTCTGTATGATGTGTTCTGCATGTAGATTAAACAAACGGAGATAAAATTCACTCTTGTCTCACACCCTTTCTGATTGGGAACCAGTCGGTTTCTCCATATTCTGTCCTTACAGTAGTCTCTTGACCAGAGTATAGGTTGTGCATCAAGACAATCAGATGCTGTGGCACCCCCATTTCTTTTAAAGCATTCCGTAGTTTTTCATGACCTACACAATGGCAGGCGCTGCTGTAATCTATAAAGCACAGGGTGATTTCCTTCTGAAATTGCTTGGTCCATTCCATTATCCAACATATGTTTGCAATATGATCACTGGTACCTCTTCCCTTTCTCAATCCTGCTTGGACATCTGGCATTTCTTGCTCCATATATGGTAAGAGCCTTTGTTGTAGAATCTTGAGCATTACTTTATTTGCATGGGGTATTAAGGCAATAGTTCAATAGTCACTGCATTCCCTGGGATCCCCTTTCTTTGGAATTGGGATGTATATTGAATGCTTCCAGTCTGTGGGCCATTGTTTTCTTTTCCGTATTTGTTGACAAATTTTTGTCTCAATAACTTGTAACAACTCTATGGGTATGCCATCTGTTCCTGGTGATGAGTTTCTTCCAAGTATGTTAAGAGCAGCTTTCACCTCACATTCTAAAATTTCTGGTTCTTCATCATACGGTTCCTCCATGAATGAATCTGTCATCCTTGCATCTCTTTTATAAAGTTCTTCAGTGTATTGCTTCCATCTTTATTTTATTATTATACAGCCATGGGTGGCTGTATACTATAGCCAGCATGGATTTTTCACATTCCGCAGTGTTAAATTGAAAATACCCCCATGCCATTCTGATACTTCCCATAAACTCATTTCAAAACAAAACCTTACAAAACTTATAGTCCTGAACTCAGAAACACTTGCTTAACAACACTTTCAATTTTCATGGCAATGCACAAAACAGTCAGACAGAATCGAGAGTTCAAAGTGTAAAAAGAGGGGGGGGGACCCAGAGCCCTTCTGGACTTTTTTCTCTCACAGTTCTCATAATCTGTTGAAATTAATTAAAAATCAGCCATGTTCAGACTACCTGTAATCCTGTTACTAACCTTGCCCCATACTCTGACCTTCATCTTCTGCAGGTTAAAATTTTTTTAAAAAATGCTTGGCTGATATTTAATTAATTTAAGAAATTTTGGCTGGCACCCTATAGTAACACGGGGCATGCTCAGTAAGAACCAACTGTCAGTTCTAAAAGCCAGACTCACAGCTGCTGGGCTTGCCTAATCTGGGTCACACCCACATCAGACTTTGATTTCACTTGAGACAGTCTTGGCTTCCCTCAGAGAATCCTGGGAAGTGTAGTTTGTGAAGGGTGCTGAGAGGAGACTCCTATTCCCCTGACACATCTCCAGTGGCCAGAGTGGTTTAACAGTCAGAAGCTCTGTGAGGGAACAGGACTCCTTCTAGCAACTCTCAGCACCTTTCACTAACTACACTTCTCAGGACTCTTTGGGAGAAGCCATGACTGTCTGAACTGGAATAAGTCTGGTGTGGATGTAGCAAGGGACAGCTTTGGTTCAAATCTGGGTAGGAGGCTACATGTGCCTGCTGTAGAATAAAAATGTGGGGGAAGCACTGAAAAAGAATACTGTTCATAATGTTTTCTTTTTGGAAAAGAAAGGGGCTTCCCCTCTGCCCAGTGCCCATCCACCCAATCTTCCCCCTTCCCCTTCCTTCCCCTCCCCTTCCTGTCATCCTCCCCCCTGCCCCTCCCCTAGACCAGTTTCACCTATCCTAAGCATGATTGCACAGGAGTAAATGCGATTGAACTGAAAAGCATGCAAATGATCAAACCTGCCCTCCCCTCCTCTCTCTTGCCCCTTCCCTCCCCCTTCCTTCCCCCCACCCTTCCCCCCATCCCCTTCCAATCTTCTCTCTCCCCGTCCTCCCCCCCCCATGGTCAGTTTTACTTATCCTAAGCATGATTGCATGGGAGTAAATCCCATTGAACTCAATAAACATGCAAATTATCAAACCTGCCCTCCACTCCTCCCCTCCCTCCCTCCCTTCCTCCCATCACCTCCCTTTTGCCCCTTCCCTCCTCCTTCCTTCCCTCTTCCCCCTCCCCTTCCAGTTCCCTCCTTCCCCCTCCCTCTCCCCCTGCTTCCCTCTCCCCCCTTCCTCTCCCCCATGCTCATTGTTACCTATTCTAACAATGATTGCACAGGAGTAAATCCCATTGAACTTAATAAGCATGCAAATGATCAGACCTGCCTTTCTCCTCCTTCCCCTCTCCTCTCCCTTCCTCCTCCCTTCTTCCTCCCCTCCCCTCTTCCTTCTCCCCTGCCCACTTCGGCCTGACCTTTGCCCCATGGTCAATTTTACCTATCCTAAGCATGATTGCATGCGAGTAAATCCCACTGAACTCAATAGACATGCAAATGATCAAATCTGCCCTCCTCCTCCCCTCTCCCCCCCTCCTGCCTCTCCCCTCCCCCTCCCCCTCCTCTGTGGTCAGCTTCACCTATCCTAAGCATGATTGCAGGGGAGTAAATCCCACTGAACTCAGTAAGCATGTAAATGATCAATCCATTCTCAGCAAAGTTGCACAGGATCCCATTTCTTACCTCCTGAATTAAAAAGCAGAGAAATTCACTAATAGGCAAAAAAATGCAGTTTTAGAACATACCTACAGCCAACACATATTTCTATCAAACTTTAAAAAGCAGGGAAATTGGGCTGCTATAGTGAATGCACCAGGGGACCTGACCTCCTCTCTGAGATATTGGACTGCCCAGAAATTTGTCAAAATGCAAACACCATTTGGGTTGGTCTTTCACAGTCCAATCCATTTCCTGTGTAGCTTGGAAGAATTTGGTAACATGTGCCTCTGAGCATATGGTGAGTGGTGACAATACCTGCAATCAGCCCAAATAACAGTAACAAGACATGTGCTGTGCTGATGTTGTTTTAGCAGGGAGGAAGCAACAATATTAAGACAGTTGTTATAGTTCAGATAGTCACTTTAAATACGTTTGATTTATTTTGCAATTTTAGTGAAGTTTCCTATAGTAAATCATTCTCTTTTGCTTCTGTTTTTGTGAATATGTGCAATACAGCAACACTTTGCAACACTAAAAAAGCTCCAAAAACAATTGTGGAATAATGGCACTGACTATTCTGTAGAATAGTTTCCAATGGACATGAGGAGTGTCTGTTTGCACAAGATAAAACAGTGGAAGGTGAAATATATTATAGCAAAATTCTAACTTTCCCTGGTCGTGCTTCTCACATTCCATGTTCCTATTGTGGATATCATACAACTCTTAACTCCTTTCGCATCTGTGCACATTAGCCTCTGGGCTTCCATTCAGCTTTGACCCAGTGGCGTTATTAGTCACAGCGCTACTCGTACTTGTCTGTTTTTCTTCCCCAGTAGCTCTTTGAGTGCCATCTGACCTGGGGGATTCTCATCTTCCAGCACTATGTTGTGTTGCATTTTGGATACTCTGTTCATAGGGTTTTCATGGTTAGAGGTATTCAGAGGTGGTTTACCATTGCCTTCCTCTGAGTCTGGATGCATCTTAGTCTGATGTCTCAGCTTTGACCATTCCGCTTTGAGTGACCCTGCTAGGGAATTTTGAGGTTACATTAAATTCACTTTTTGTATCTTCCACATTTGTAGATGTAAAACATATGAAAGTAAAACTTCTGTCAGCTATAATGTATTTTTTATTTTTAAAACAGGTCTCTTCCACTTTCTAGGATTCACATAGTTAGATAAATAGCTAGAGGGAGATTCAATATGTTTTTATTTAAATATGCAAAAATGCTTGCACATGGAAGTAGAATGGAAATGTACATGATGATCTATCACAGCTGTGAGGAAAAGGAAGAAATTTATGGTGTAAAATATGACCAGTGGCCATCGGGTTGAGCAGCAATCCTCCAGTACAACTTTATGAAATTTTATCTTTAGGAAGGACCAGAAGCACCACAGAGTGATGTTCTCCAAACTTATCTCATGACCAATGGTGGGCACTGTAGGATCAGGCTGTAAAATAATTGCTTTCTGAACATTAATATACTGGGCTTTGACTAATTTTATAGGTGGGAAGTAAACTGAACTATTTCATAATGTCAGTCATTTTAGCTGACTTTTTTTTCTCCTTTCTATTATTTCTATGTGACTATTATCCTGACAAAATTTATTTGGACAAGATCACAAGAGTTTTTTGAAATTTAAAATGAAAAGGGGGGGGATTTGTTAAATGGATATAATTTTACCCTGATCAAGATATTACATGTCTACCCTCACAGCTATGTGAGAAGGTTCTAGTCTACAGTATCCTTACTTCATAATTCTTGGACTGAAATATGTTTTAATAAGATTTTCTCCCTCTCACCCCTGTACACTATTTGATGTTCGTGAATCCTCACAATAACTCCTTTTCTTTCCATTATATCCCGTTATGACAGACTATTTGGCAGCTGTGCAGCAGTCTCCAAACAGCACTCACACAGAGTACACATCAAGTTTCAAGGCAGTCTTCAAAATCTGAACAGTGTCAGAATTCATCTGGTTTATATCAATGTTGTCATTACTGACCACAACAATACGGAAAATGTATGTCTCGCCTTGCAGTATTGCTCATTCAAGACATTTCTTTTTACATTTTAAACATGCTACCTGGCGATTTCAAAATTGCAACAGGAGAAAGCAGCTGGAGGGCAGAAACACAGAATAACTGTATTCAGTTATCACTAAAGATGATGTCTCAGTAACTGCATGTCTCAGTAACTTTATATGTTGGCTTTCCCCTGCCACAAGTTTGTTACACTCATTTAATATTGTTGGCCAATGATATTAGTGATCATTTTCACAATTTAAAGACAACCGAAAGGTATTAAAAGGCCCATATCTAAGAGATACAGAGATAATCCGCTTTGCTTTCCTATGTTTCCAGCTTTCATGAAAACACAATGTTTTGTTTCTTTCTTTAAAGATGTAAGGAGAAAATGCATGCAATATTCCACCCGGTTGCTCAGTAAACAGTAAGCCTTCTCCCTTATAGCAAAGGTACAGTGCTCTCACATTATACATATTATTATACATATTAATCTAGTTTTAAACCCCTTTAAAATTCACTTATATATATGTAGTTTTGAATTATATCTGGCGTTGTGAAAACTGTCAGATGGGCAACACAAAGAGGTCCCATGGCAACAAAAAGACTTTTTCTTCAGCACTGGAAAGATAAACCCCCACCTGCAATTCTACAATGGACAGAAGACATTAATGTACTTTTTGTTTTGGGACATGCAGCTCATTACAGACAACAACTTCCAGACTCCTAATGGGACATTTGGGCAGCATATAATTATATTTATGCATAGACTGTCTGTTAATCATCTCTGAGCTTGACTTCTTCAAAATACTTTTATGTTATATAATTGTTGAAATCAATTATTTTTCTGCAGTATCCCCCAATACCAACCCCTTAGCCCTTCCTTCCCTTATATTTTAAATGATATGTTGAAAAGAAAAATAGAATAAAATATAAATAAAAAAATAAGTTAACTTATCATTTTTTAAATGAACCCATTGTGAATGTTGGCCAGTTTGTCAGTTCAGATAAAACGACAAACTGTGGTTAGCAAAAGTGGCAACTTTTTATCTCTTCCTTGTCCTGACTATATGGGGGGGGGGGAGGAGGCACATGAGAAAAACCACAAGGTGGAATTCTCCCTTCCCCCTGCACAACTTTTAAAGATACAGAAGACCTCCTGGAGGCCTGGCCTGGCAACCAAGAGGTCTTCTGTATCTTTAAAAGTTGTGCAGGGAGATGGGAGAATTCCACCTTGTGTTTTTTCCCATTACAGAGTGGCAAGAACACCTGCACTTGGCTGACTTTCCCTTCTCCTAAAGATACAGGATCAGTCTCAGGCCATGGACATGGCAACCCTAGTCCCAGCAGATCTTAATGCCCAGGCAGGATGATACAGGAAGAGACATTCCTTCAGGTAACTAGGTCCTAAGTTGTATAGGTCCTTGAAATTCAGTGTTAGAATCTTGAAGTGGGTAGTGTAGCTTATATATTGATTATTGACCACTTTGCTCTGCGGAACTAGCACTTTTACAATTGCAGCATAATGTTTGATATTTGTAAGGAAGTGATCTTTCAGCACGGCAGCGCCTACACTCTGGAAATTCCCTGCCCATTGTCATTGATAAGGCATCTTTGCTGAACTGTTTTCAGCACCTGGTAATAACAGTTTTGTTGAGGTAAGCCTATTTAGATATATAAAGATATGTAAAGGATCACTGTGGTCAGGAATGGCTGCAGCTGGCAGACCAATTAGAGCTGGCATTAGGTGCTCCAAGCCAGTGGTGCCACTTTGGCTTGCAGTGACAAAGATGAGTGCAAGAGCACCTCCAGCCTACACTCCCATTTGAACAGAGGGAGTACAACTCCATCCAGAACAGGTTGTTCCATCTTGTTGGGATTCAGCTTCAGTTTGTAGGCCCTCATCCAGCCCATTACTGCCTCCAGACATTGATCTAGCACTTGCACAGCCTCTCCCAATTAAGATGGGTATCATCAGTATACTGATAACATGGTGCCCCAAATCCCCTGCTTTCTCCAAGCTACTTCATACAGATGTTGAAAGAGCATGGGAGTCAAGGTGGAACCTGCGGGACCTCACAACACAATTGCTATGAGTGAGCAGAAGGCCTCCATTGTCACTCTCTGGAAATGGTCCTGCAGGAATGACCATTTCACTGTGCCTTTGACTCCCTCCCTGCAGAGCTGATCCAACAGGATACTATGGTCAGTGCTACCGAAAGCCACCAAGAGTTCTAGGAAGATTAACAGAGTTGGACTCCCCATTTCTCTCCTGGCAAAGATCATCAATCAGAGAAACCAAGGCCATTTCACTGCCAAAACCAGGCCTGAAGTCCGATTGAAATGGGTCTAGATAATCAATTTCCTCCAAGTCTACAACTTCTGGACCACATTGGCTATCCCTATCTTAGCTACTCATTCAGTTCAGAGCTGCAGTAGCAACCTGCATGAATAACTGCAACTTCAGCAGCTCAGCACCCCATAACAGAATCTGGATCTCCCCACATCACAGGTCCAGACTACATGTTAGTGTAGCCCAGTGGCTTATTTGTAGTGTTTCTCCCGAGGGGCAACTTGTGTTATCTCTTCACAAGAAGCTTTCAAAAGAAGCTAACGGACAGCTGTTCAGATTGATTCTGACATGATATCAAACTGTTTTTGAAAGCAACAAGATTTATTTAATTTGTTCAAACCATGTTAGGCCACCTCAACATCTTATCTTTCTAACCTATTTCCAACAATAAGCAATTGACTTTATTTGCACATATGGTGCGTATATTTACATGAGTCTAATTGGGTCTAATGAACAATGTATCTTTCTCTCCTTCCTTTCCTGGGACATGTCTTTCCTCCTCAGATATGGGTGGCAACTTTTTCAAAATGTCACCAGAAGCCAAATTTTATTTTATAACATTCTTTTATGAAAATTATTGAATTTTTTTGGGCAGAAGTATGTATGTTGAAAATATAAGGAAAGGCAGAAAAATATAATATGTAGTCTTATGCATACCTTCAGGTAAGTGTGCATAGGATTACAACCTGGTAACTTGATCCTGTGCATATTTTCTCAGAAGTACAATTAAATTAAATGGTGGTGTTTACCTCCCAAGTAGGTTTGCATAGGATTGCACTCTTTGCCTGTAAACCTGTGCCTTGGGGAGTACGTTCTACTGAACTCAATGGGATTTATTTAGGAATAAATATACTTAGGATTGTACTGCATATGCTTAATATTTATTAATTAAATTTATATCCCACCCTTCCTCCCAGTAGGAGCCCAGGATGGCAAACAAAAACACTAAAAACACTCTAAAACATAATAAAAAGACTTTAAAATATATTAAAGCATCTTTAAAAACATCTTTTTAAAAAGCTTTAAGATCATAAAAAGTAATTCCAACACAGACAAGACTTGTAAAGCTATTTATTTAAAATTACATTTACCAATCAGAACCATGTAACTCCAGTCCTAACTAAATCAACATTATTTGGGTTCAGCTTGTTCCATTATTAAGTAGAACTGCGTCCTCCCTATCCAGCGTTTTCAGCTTTGGCCTCCATGTCTTATATGGGGATAGAATTTATATTCTGTTTATAGGACAGGCCACTGGGAGTGGCTGGTGAACCAGCGCCAGGACTCGTATTGCTCTTGCATGGGCCACTTCAACCTGCTCAACTGCTTTGCCATCGCAGAGAATGAGAGCAGGGCCCGCGTCTGCTTCGGCCCGCTTCGGCTTGAGTCCTGGAGGAAGGAAAGGCAAGAGAAATAGCGGCCAGCCACACCAGGGGACCGATAACCTTTTACCTGCTTGTTGCCCTCCTCCATGGTTAACATAATTTCAGTTTTCTGACACTTTCATAGAGCAGGGAGGGTGGCTTACGGGCTTCCCTTGGTGAACTCTGATTTTTGTACTGTGTTTATGTATATGGATATTGTTCATGTATTTTGCTTTGTAAATTAATTTGATATTTTTTTGTACCTTGTGTATTCTATTGTAAACCGCTTTGAGATCTTTTAGATAGTAAGCAGTCTATAAATGGAAATAATAATAATAATAATACTTTTGAAGATTCTTACAATGACTCTGAGATTGCAGAGTCCACCAACACCCACCATTTTTTGAAAGGGAAAAATACACACCCCTTAATTTCAGAACACCCTTAAAACAAGTTCCATTCTGAGCAGATATCAGCGCTTGTGCCAATGCTCTGTTATGCATAAAAAGAGTTATTTCTGCAGAATTCTTTCCTGTCTGCCCTCTGTACTGAGTGCTAATTAGCACATACTTCTGGGGTGGCTCATATTTTTCATGCTGAGGGTTGCATTGATCCAACACTCTGAGGACCACATGGTAGAGTGCACATGGCTGAGATGGAAGAGAGGGTGTGACCAAGGCAGAAAATTAATGCCTTTTTAATACCTTTCCCACAACTGTCGAGTATATTTATTTTATTTACTTCTTCATTATTTATTTAGTTTCCTCCTCCTTCCCACAATCCTTGTGTTCATCTAATTATTTCCCAATTCATTCCGTTCCCTTAATTCATGCCATTAATTATCCCTTTATTAAATTATTAATGAATTATCCCTTTATTAAACTACCAAGTCATTGTATTTCTATTTAAAGGCAGTCCATTCCCTTCCTTAATCTCTCCCAAATTCATTTTTTAATTATTTCCTTTTACATATTTTCTTATTACTTACTTATTACTCTGTGCTCAGAATGCTAATGAGCACCTACACCTGGGTGGCTCATCTTTTTCATGCTGAGGGTTGCATTGATCCAGGGCCATAAGTAATAAATTACTGTCATCATCATCATCATGCATCCAAAGTCATTCTGCTCCCTTCCTTAAAACAGGTCCTATATTCTCAGTGACAACATGATGGTGGAGGCAAGCCAAGGCAGGACAGTGAGTGGATGACTGTTAACAGACAACAGATGTGCTCTTTGTGTGCCCATCTTCCCTTACCTAGTCCCATCTCTTTAAGTGTGAGGCAGGCAGAAGAGAGGAACAGACTGCATTGGCGCACCAAGAAGTAATATAAAAATGGGGAGAGCTGTATGTTTACTACTACTCTCTGCTCTCCCTTCTCTTTAATCAGTTACTTATCCTTGAGGGAACCTGACGACCTGTCCTCTTATCCTGTGACAGTCATGGGATAAGAGGACAGGTCCCCTTACAGAGATAGGTGAGGGATGATATACAAATATATGCATTTTTTCATTAATTTCCATTCTAACACTAGATTTAGCAGCCCTAAAGTCATCTGAACTGTTCTTGCGCTAGTCATTTGTATGTGGTTAAATGTGAGATAAAAACATAGATTTGGTTTAAATTGAAAATGTGTGTAGGTGATACATTGAAATTTGATACGCATGGAAATCACCTTAACATCCCAATATTAAACCATGTTTACTCAAAAGTAATTAGTTAGACTGAGGCTGCAATCCTATGCCATTTATTTATTTATTTATTTTATAATCCACCCTTCCTTCCAGAAGGAACCCAGGGTGGCAAACAAAAACACTAAAAACACTAGAAAACATTTTAAAAACAAAACAATTTAAAAAACATATTATGACAAATCTTTAAAAACATGTTATGACAAAACAACTTTTTTTAAAAAGCCTTAAAAATCTTAAAAAGCAATTCTAATACAGACACAGACTGGAATAAGGTCTTTACTTAAAAGGCTTGTTGAAAGAGGAAGGTCTTCAGTAGGTGCTGAAAATATAACAGATATTTAAGGGAGGGAATTCCAAAGGGTAGGTGCCACAATACTAAAGGTCTGCTTCCTGTGTTGTGCAGAATGGATTTCCTAATAAGATGGTATCTGCCGGAGGCCATCACCTGCAGAGCACAGTGATCAACACAGTATATAAGGGGTAAGACAACTTTTCAGGTTTCCTGGTCCCAAGCTGCATAGGGCTTTGTACACCAAAACCAGAACCTTGAACTTGGCCCAGTACCTAATGATTAGCCAGTGCAAGTCTTTCAACAGCCAGGTGACATGTTGGTGATACCCTGCCCCAGTGAGCAGTTGCGCCACATTTTGCACCAGCTGCAGCTTCCAAACCAACCTCAAGGGCAGCCCCACATAGAGCACATTACAGTAATCCAGCCTGGAGGTTACCAGTACATGGGCAACAGTGAGCATGCTATCCCAAGTCAGAAATGGCAGCAGCTGTCTTACCAGCCACAGCTGGTAAAAGACCATCCTAGCCACTTTCACCAACAGAGATGGATCCAAGAGCAGCCCCAGACTACGAACCTGCTCTTTTAGAACTAGTACAACCCCATCCAAAGCAGGCAACCAACCAATTATCCCGACTTGGGAACCACCAACCCACAGCACCTCCATCTTGCTTGGATTCAGACTCAGTTTATTGGCCCTCATCCAGGCCCCCACCAAGCCCAGGCTTATCTCGGAGTAAGCCACTTAACTCAATAGGGCTTACTTCTAAGTATACATCATACGATTGGGCTGCGAGGCTGCAATCCCAGGCACACTCATCAAGCCCAGTAGAACATAGTGGACCTTACTTCTGAGTAAAGATGTACAAGATTGAGACACACTTTAACCCTCTGATATGGGAATGAGCGGGACGTGTCACGTGTAAATATGCTCTCAAATTCTCAGTTCTGAACACTAGTCCTGGATTGGTTGCGCTACCTTCTCTCAACCCAAAGCTCTGGTTGGAAAATACAATACAAATATCTGAGCAACATAGCATAGCGTTCCCAATGTTTCAACAGTCCTGGCAAACTGCTCCGCCCAGAGGAGGAAACAGCCAATCCCTTTCTAGCTTCTGAAGTTAGGACTTCAAGCAGCCAATCCCGTTTCTCCTTCGAGTATCTGGGTTAGGAAGAGCCCAATCCCTCGGCGAAGGAACTGCGAAGATCAGTTCCCAGTACAGAGATTGCCGCTTGCTTCGCTTCATTCCATTCCCCGCCTCTTTTGGACCTCTTTCCCGCTCTTCCCTAGCTTTGCAGCAATGTTGGAAAACAAAACCGCTATCCGGCGGCGAGTAACTTTACGGTAGTAGCTTGAAGAAAGGGATGATATAGATTAGACGGAGCGTGGGCGGGACTCGTGCAGAAAGAAGCGCGCGAGGGCAGAACGTTACTGAGGCATGCGCGCGCGGAAGGAAAAAGTAATGAGAGCAATAGTAATAGTTTAGGTAGGCGATTGGGCGCGCGCGCGCAAGCGAACAAGAAAGAGGGAAGGGTGGAGCTGAATGCCAGGGGGTGGGGCCAATATTACTCCAGAGCCCGGCTCTGGTGTGGAAGCCGCGGGTTCATTTCCCGGGAGTTGTCGTAGAAGTAATAATACCACCAGCAGTGAGGTGGTGTTGCCGCCGCTGCTGCCAGGAGAGAAGATGAGCCTTTCCCCGAAAGAGTTGTCAAGCCTTCTGAGCATCGTGTCTGAGGAGGCCGGAGGCAACACCTTTGAGGGCCTCTCCACAGCCTTCCACCACTACTTCGGCAAGGCCGAGCACTTCCGCGTCGGCTCCGTCTTGGTGCTGCTCCTTCAGCAGCCTGACCTCCTGCCTACCCCTCCGCAGCGCCTCACCGCCCTCTACCTGCTGTGGGAGATGTACCGCACCGAGCCCCTAGCTGCCAACCCCTTCGCCGCCATCTTTGCCCACCTCCTCAACCCGGCGCCTCCCGAGCGCGCTGCCTCAAGCTCCGGGCCCGGCCCGGCTGGCGGTAGCGGCGGCGACGACAGCGAGAGGCCCCCGCTCTCAGGTACTGCCACCTGCCCTCGCCCTGAGCCGTGTAGAATGATGGATTCTGATGTGTCGGGAAGTCGAGAAGAGTTCATTTCCCAGCATCTTTTCGACACCTTATTTAAACTATTGGCAAGCACCCTATAATAATCAGGAATGGGGAACTTGTGCCCCCCCCCGATGCTGTTGGACTCCAGCTCTTCTCATCTCCCAGCCTGCATGGCAACGATGGTAGAGTTGAAGCTCCAATACCGTCTGGACAGCCACAGGTTCCTTACTCCTGGTTTAAATGAAATATATTTATTTCCTTCCCCTTTCACTGAAGGTGTAATCATTTTAAGGTATTTTAAATTACTGTTTTCTTTTGCCTGCGCCGCCCAGTACGCATCCTTCAGTCCTATACGTGTCTATCCAGAAGCAAGCTCTATTGAGTTTACTCCCAAGAAAAAGTACATATAAGACTGCAGTTTTACTCTCTTTTGTCATAAGTTTGATATCTACCTTGCCTCTTGATGTGTGTAACATACTTTTTTAGGTGGTCCTCCTATAATAGCTATAATATTTCCATTGTAATCCACATGGTTTATTTTCAAATAAACCTCCTTCACTTCCCCAATCAGATAACTACTAATACGTGGGTCAAAGTCCCTGGAAAGAATTCCTTTATGAAATATTAGGGAAAGCTTACACTTCCAGTATGCTGGCTGCAGGTAGGGAAGGGTCATAAAGTGTTATAACAATTTTGTGTTAAGTGGCCTTGAACCCATCTGGTAATAGTTACTCCATCCTGTGAGGTGACCACTGCATGATGGTAATACAGCACACATTTCGTCTAAGGGTAGAGATGCACTTGCTGTTCTGCCTGTTCCAGTGTGCCTCCACCTGTCTCTTCTGAAAACACAGGCACACAATGTTAGTCAAACCCTGCCCCTTTTTACTGTAAAACTTGGCAGGGTCAGCTTGAGTGCATTTTTTAAAAAATTGCTTCAAAGAAATTTTGCAATGGATGGCAGATCAACCCATTGCTTCTCCATGTGTGGCCAATGGAAACGCTTTGCTGTAGGCAACTAATGCGCTCACAGCTTTTGGTTTAGATGAAAATTTGGGGTGGATTTAAGGACTGGAAACTACAGTCACCTTTTAAAATTCAGTCGATGTAAACTGCCTTGAATTTTTTGTTTGAAAGGCAAGATAAAGATGAATTAAATAAATATATTTACTTACATTGATATTACTGCTTTGTAACAAAAAATACGTATGCATTTCTGCATAATGAAGATAACTGATTTAGCCTTCTTGCTAAATTCGCTTGCAGCAAAATAGATATTTCTGTGATAATCACACATGACATAGTAAACTCATTTGTAAACAGAAATTAAAGTTGTTTAGATGAGTGACTAAGTGTTTGTATTTCTATCCTCTTCTCCCAGGCATTTTAGCATGTGTTTTAAATTTTTAAATTGTGTTTTAAATTGTTTTTAAAATATATGTTTTAAATTTGTATATTTGTTTTAATGTTTTTAGTTACTGTAAACCGCCCAGAGAGCTTCGGCTATGGGGCGGTATACTGTATAAGTACAATAAATAAATAAATGAGTGGAGATGGTGTTGGTGGCAGTAATTGAAGATGTAGGACATGGGGATGCATGTCTGTTGATCCCATGGAAACATGAGGAAACTGCCATTGTATATGTGTAGGGCTAATTTATACCATAAAGCCTCCAAGCAATCAAAAAATGCAAAAGTGTCCCAACAATTGTGTGACCGCACCTTATTCCTGCACATGGTAGCAACGTACAGTGCGAACTGGCTCTGAAATTTACTATTATCAGATGTACTTACCGGATTGCCTTCGATATATTTCAGTGTTTGGGTCTGTTCTCTATCTGTAAAATGGGGTTTTGCAGTTGTGAGGGTGTTTGAGAAGGATCATAATTTACTTGTTTTTAAAACAACTGTTAACAATGTTCTTTTAAAAGCCTTATTCAGATTATGGAAGTACAGATGAGGAAAATTCAGTTTTTAAAGAAAATTGTTCTAAGTTTCCTCACATTCTGAGTATTCAGTTATATACAGATGCTGTTTCATGTAGCTTGATTTATAGCTGAGCAGAATTGTCTTTCTGTTTTTTATTATACATTTATGCATAACAAAATCACCTGTAGCTCATGGGAACCTAGTTATTAGTTAAGTGTTTGAAACATTTATGCTCATTTAGTATCAACTTAATATGTGTATGTTCAGAATGTATAAAATACTACTTATACTACATAAAATATTGAAACCCTATAAAATGTTGCCTTTCCAGGTTTTTTGCCTCCCATAACCCCACCAGAGAAATTCTTTCTATCCCAGCTGATGTTGGCCCCACCTAGAGAGCTTTTCAAAAAGACTCCAAGACAGATTGCATCGATGGATGTAGGAAATATGGGCCAGTCTGTAGATATAAGTGGTCTTCAACTGGCCTTGGCAGGTAAGAAATAAACTGTTTTTACTGAGACCTGGCTGCTCCTGAACGAAATACGGAATTTGTGTTCGCACCCTTTGTTTTTGTGCTCAGTGTCTGTGTGTAAGACTAAGAGAGTGGTTCATTTCTTCTTGTTCTTAAAAGCTGATTTGTATATTTTTAGCACATTTTTATGAGAGTTGGCTGAATTTGAACACTCTTGACCACTGATATTAATGTGTGGCTTTTTAGGAAATAATTTTTGGCATGCTGAAAGGTATAGCAGTGGTCCTTTCGGATCAGCAGTTGTGCATTCTGGTTCTTCTAGAGAGAACAAGGAGTGAAAAGCGGTTAATTACACTGTACTCTCTTGAAAGAAAATGTGAGGTAGTGCTGCTAAGGTAAACGGGCAACAATGACAGCCCTCTCTCTGCTGGAATCATGGAACAAAGTGAGGGCTGGAAGGAAGCTCTCCAGCTATATAGGTACCTGGCTGTTGAAACTGGGGATTACTGTAGGTGCATAGAGGCTTCTGTATATATGACCTATAAAAGGGTAGTCTGTAAGTGTTGGAAGTAGCATGTTGGTTAACTTGCCTATTGCTAAGCAGAGAGAAACATATTTGAATTTGATTTCCAGATAGACAGTTCTGTTACATGTTAAAGCAAACTATTTCCTTACTTTTGCCAGATTCAAAAAAAAGAAGTTAACAGTATCTCTTGATGAAATTTGCAATTTTTACTCTTCATAGTTTCATCTTCATGCTACCTGTATAATTGTTTTTAAAATTCTCATTTTTGTGCTTTTTGTAGTTGGTTTTTGCCACTTAGAACTTATTGCCAATTGTATGTCATCTGTTGCTTTGGACAAAGGAAAAGTATTCTGGCACAGTATGCTGTCTTAAGTACAGACTGTTTATTTGATAGAAGACTTCGTTGATTAAGGATCAGTGACCTCTAATGAAAACAGTATTTTTCCAGCACCCTCGCTTTCAAATCAAAAGGAGACTTCCTGGAATTGACAAACAAGGGGAAAATATTGCACTAAAATATATGTAAAATTGTTTTCATTTTGAATAGTGTGAAGTGCTTTCTCCTCCTAGCCTTGAATATGTTTACATGTTTATAAATATATTCAGGTATTATTTTACATATTTATTTAGGCCATGTTAGAAAAAAGCTGCTGTATATGCATGTGTAAGAACTGCAAAATGCAAATGGAGATCTTTTTTTTTTTTTTAAAGGTTTTGTTGCATCAATTTCCACTGCTGAAATTCTCATGCTGTAAGAGCTGCCGTGACAAAACTTTAAAGAAAATTCTGTATCTCTATGTGGTTCACAGCTGTACACACATTCCTTCTTAAAATCACAACCAAGGGACCACAAATTCATCACCAACTCTTCCCCTTCATCTCTTGTATTGAGTGTATGCTCTTATCCTTGATAATTGTGCTGAGCTTTGGAAACACTTGGAAAGCAGAGCATCATGGAGAGCCTCAGTTCCCTTCATGCCCAGAAAAGAATGAGGCTTCTCCCAGACCTTGTGCTGAGCTTGGTTGTATCAAATTTCAAGATGTGCTCACCACTTGTGAGCTTGCAAGTGCTTTTGTGGGTTTCCTGTCACAGCCTTAGACATTGGTGACCCCTAACCCAGAGTAAAGCTTTATTTGATTGTTAATCAGCCATGAAAGAATGAGATGCCTCTAGAAAATAAGTGAAATAGAATGGGAATTTGATTTCTACCGGTTGTTTCCTAACTTGATTTTCTTTTTTTTTTTTTCAATAATTTTTATTCAAATTTTCATAAAACATACAAGACGAAATCATAAAACATTCAAAGACAAAAAACAAAATCAAAAATAGTTAAACAAAAAAAAAAAAATAAAAATAAAAATAAAAATAAAAATAAAAAATAAAGAGTAAAATATTGACTTCCCATTTGTCAAAGATCAGATCAGTTATAAGTCTATAATATATAACAATCCTGTCTCTTAAGTCATATTATAAAATCACTTTCCTCCAATAGTTATCTTACTTAATCATCAAATCTCATAAACATTACTTTATTCTTTCCACAAAAAGTCAAAGAGAGGTTTCAATTCTTTAAGAAATATATCTATCAATTTTTTTTTTCCAGATAAGCATATCGATTAATCCATCTCATTACTAATTATGATAATCTTATTGTCATAACCATAGTCAAAATAAACATTTCAATTAATCCATCACATCAGAATCTGTTAGGTTCAATAATTTCAGTAGCCATTGTTCTATTATCCCTATTAGTTCCATTTTCCATCTTCCATCTTCAGTAGTCTTGTTAAGTCCAGTAATTTCAGTATCCAATCTTCCATTATCAGTATTCCATAATAATCTTGCTGTCAAAGCCATAGTCATATAGTAAGAGTCTGATGGGAATTACCTCTATCCCAAATATTTTCTTGCCATCCATTCTGAATAGGTTGCTGAAATACTGCTGTAAAATCATATCTCTGTTCTTTTTTTTAAAATACACTGGGTCATCTCTTGAAAGTTTTTCCATTGTCACATGGCTGCAGTTAATTCCATAGATTTTCTCTATATTGGGCTCCATCACGTCATTCCAGTCCAGAAGATTATCCATGCCATTGATAACTTTATCTCTAGAATCTTCATAAATTTCTTCAGAGATAACATTGAGTTCCAAACAATAGATTTTATTTCTAAAGTCCATAGACTCCAAATCTTTTTCCTGTTCCACGTTTGTTCCAATCTCCGGGGTCTCCTCTCTCACAGGGACCCCTGTTCCAGTCTCCAGGGTCTCCTCTCTCACAGGGACCCCTGTTCCAGTCTCCAGGGTCTCCTCTCTCACAAGGACCCCTATGTCTTTAATCTCCTGTGTCTCCAAACAATAGATTTTATTTCTAAAGTCCATAGACTCCAAATCTTTTTCCTGTTCCACGTTTGTTCCAATCTCCGGGGTCTCCTCTCTCACAGGGACCCCTTCCAGGGTCACCTCTCTCACAGGGACCCCTATATCTTTAATCTCCTGCGTCATTTTACTCAATTCAATTTTCAACTCCTTACAACCCTGTCGCAGGTTTTGTTTCGTTATCTCAATCTCATCCATTATTTTCTGAAACATAGTTATTTCCAGATTCTCAGCCACTTTCTTAATTGCCATTTTAAAAGAAAAATATAGGAAAACCACTTCTTATTTCAGCAACAATTGGGTTAATACTCCAAACTTGGTGACATCACAGTATAAGCAGAGCAGACAGCCTTATCTCTCCATAGTTAAGTAAACAAAATGCAGTTCCCAGGATCGAAACAATTAATGGCAGTCGTCAGAAAACAGATTCGTCAAAATAAAATAGACCAAAAAGAGAGTAGTCTCAGACAATATAATATTCTTCAAAATAAAAATCTGGAATAGAAATCCCTCTTCTGTGTATATCTTTAGAATGCAAATCCAGGACAGCTTTTTGCAACAAAAACAGAGATAAGCTATTAATTAGTGCGTAGCAGAGAGAAGTTATGGCTCCCCAGTGAGATGTCAAAAACCGATCAATCTGGCAAATCTCTTTTAAACAGCAACAATTTAAGTCAAGTAAAAGAAAAATATAGAAAGAAGGGTGCTTGCCTGTTAGTGCGTTCTCTCTTAGAAGATAAGATGAACGTTCGCTTTATCAGATAGAGCTTGCTGTTGAAAATCCGTCCCACCTTCGTCGGCTGGACCTCGTCCCATAAATTAATGAGATCTGGTCGTCCCAACAAAAATAGGCTTTGAGGTTAATCTCTTCGTTTCTCCCTACCCGGGAGAAGTTTAATCAGTCAAAAAAAAAAGAAAAAACTGACTGATATATCTGAATAAGCTTCTTTTGAGGCAGGAGCCCGTCTCAAAAGCAGGCACAGGCTAAGTCACCCTTCCCGGAAGTCCGTTTCCTAACTTGATTTTCATAGGTATATTTGAAACCCACAAGTCCTGATTGTGGGTTGATGCTCAGTAAGCAGTCCAGAATTTTGAAAATGATTAAGGATTGTAGATCTAGTACTGTTGATGAACTGATCTTGACTTTTGTAATTATTGCTTCCTATCTATAGAATGTGGAACAAGCAGTGGTTGCTATATAACAAGTACCAGAGTTGTTCAACGCAAGGGTTCCCAAACTTCCCCCCCCCAGACCACTTGAAAATTGTTGAGGGCCTTGGTGGTTCACTTAATACTTTTTATGCCTTTTTAGCAATTGTAATGCACTGTATGATTTTTAATTGCATCCCATATACTTCACATTGCAATACAATAAAATATAAGGAATAAAAGTAATAAAAATACAATATATTTAATGTGGACATGCTGCGAATCTCTTGAATGAAGCTCACAGACCACTGGTGGTCCATGGAGCACAGTTTGGGAACCCATGGCTTAGTGGAAACGACTAGGTTTTCCTAATCCAGGAGGTAGAAACAATTAGAATTTAGAGTTCAACAGAAACCCTATCTCTGTGCAAAGCTGCAGAAAGTGTTATGGAGCCAAAAAGTATTAACAGGCTGTAATTAAATGTATAGTTCATGATCTCTGTTTAATTCAAAAATCTGAATGCTGATACATTTAAGTATCCATATTGACTCTGGGTTTCATCCGTGTTCCCTCAACAGAATGGGGAAGCAGTTTTTGGTGATTTCCCCCTCCTCCTGCATCCCTGTTAAATCTGCTGTGGAGGACCCTCCAGCCCTATGGAACAGATTTAGAGGGTGTTGGGGTTAAAAAGGATGTAATCACAAAAGTGCAAATAGAAAGTCCTATCTTTATGAGACTTAGAAGGAAAGAATTGATTCCCAGTTTATATAACTCATTGTGTGTATTATAAATTGTTAAAATATTTTTTTCTTTCAGAACGTCAGTCTGAACTTCCAACACAGAGTAAAGCTAGCTTCCCCAGCATACTCAGTGACCCTGATCCAGATTCTTCAAATTCTGGTTTTGACAGCTCTGTCGCCTCCCAGATCACTGAAGCTCTAGTGAGTGGGCCAAAACCACCTATTGAAAGTATGCATTACTTTCTGTAATCTTTCACCCAGTTACAACATAATACAGGCTTGTGCTCAGTTGTAATTCCTCCCCTTCATTTCTGTCTGATTGTATCTAGCTTTGAAACTACTAAAAGCCACTTGATTGCAATGAAACAAATGTTTTTTCTAAAGCAATGACTGATAGGTTGTGCCATGAAATATTGTAGGTTGATGTTTCCTGTATAGCCGCCATTGAGATGCAAAATTTTGAAGTGTGATGCTTTTTATTTCTGGAGGTTGAGGATTATAGAGTCCTATTAAATTGTAAACATATCCTAAATGAAAAGAGAGTTCATACATATTTCTGTACATTGGGCTGGTTTACATGTAACACTAAGCCAAACCATGATTTAGTATGAGCATGCAGGCTCCCAGGAAGGAGATTGTGGCTGGTTTGCTCCTCCCTGGTCATCTTGCTACTGCAGTGTACTAAACTAAGCCATGGCTTAGCACTGTGTGTCATCTGAACCCAGGCACATGGTTTAGGTTTCTCCAGAATAACCTCAAGCTATAACCAAGGTTTATAACCTTAGTGCTGTATCCTATGTGCTACGTTTCAATCCTATGCAGTAATTACGATTTGAAGGCAGTTACAGATGTTTGCTACTTATGTTTTGCTGTCAACATCACTTGCATCTACAGCCCTTCATGTGAAAAACAGGGTAGTTCTCTATACTAGGATATATTCACATCAAGGTATCTAAAGTTGAGTAGGGAGTAATGAGCCTTGTAATAAGACTTAAGATTTCTGGATGGATTCTTAATTTTCCCTTAAGTGTTACTCTAGAATTTATCTGTTTCAGGGTAGCCATTTTGAAGTCACTTAACAGAATGCCCACAGATTTTCATAGTGATTGTTTTATCTACTACTACCTTGGTTTGGTATTGGAGATTTTAAGAAAGTTTGTCTTGGCTGCAAATGTATGTCACTTTCTTATTAGAGCTGATACAATTATATCACAGAGCCTGGCAGTAGACACAATAGATTTCATTCTGTTTTCTGAATGTAGTGGGTAGAGAGAAGTTTAGTATTGTTGTTAGTATTTTATTTATTACATTTATATCCCACTTTTCTTCCAAGGAGCTCAAGGTGATGTACAGACATGGTCCTCCCTCTCCCAGTTTTATCCTCACAACCCTGTGAGATAGGTTAAGCTGAGAGACAGCGGCTGGCCCAAGGTCACCCAGTTAGCTTCATGGCTGAGCAGGGATTTGAACTTGGGTCTCCCAGCTCTCAGTCCAACACTCTAATTACTGCACCACACTAAGCTTTCTGTACCAGATGTGTTTAAATGGACACTGTGTTTAGAAACGTGGTACACGGTATGAAGTTGGTAAAGCATAGGTTGATAGAATGGTGTGAACTGATTTTTTTTTAAAAAAAATACACACACATTAGTTTGCTTTTGAGAGAGCCAATATAAATGCAAATATTTTTCCAGGTCATTTTCGGCCAGAATTTATACGGCCACCACCTCCGCTCCATATTTGTGAGGATGAGCTAGCTTGGTTAAACCCAATAGAGCCAGATCATGCCGTTCAATGGGACAAATCAATGTGTGTGAAAAACAGTGCTGGAGTGGAAATCAAACGAATCATGGCCAAGGCTTTCAAAAGTCCTTTGTCATCAGTGCAGCAAACACAGGTATGTTGTGTAGTGGTCAGCTGGTATTTAGTCTAATTCTGTTACTGTGCATTTTCTAACTTTGGCTTAAAGCTTGAAAATACATAGTATGTTCGCCTATATTTTGTTGTGCTTTGTTAAAACTTAAGGTGCTCTCGCTCTATTTATTTATTTACCTGTGTAGCTCCTTGGAGAATTGGAGAAAGACCCCAAGCTTGTTTACCATATTGGTCTCACTCCTGCCAAATTACCTGATTTGGTGGAAAATAATCCTTTAGTTGCTATAGAAATGCTGCTTAAACTTATGCAGTCAAGTCAGATAACGGAATATTTTTCGGTCTTGGTCAACATGGACATGTCTCTGCATTCAATGGAAGTTGTAAATCGGTAAGTATTTGTCTACTTTAGAGTGCTTTATTTATATTTTTAATGAGTTTGATTTCTAGTAGATAAGCCAGTTTACAGGATTCCCATGCATGCTTTATTTAACTATAGTTCCTTTCCAACTTCAGTACAATATACTATTTTGATGTGTTTTAATGCTGCATTGTTAGCTGTCATGGCATTTTCTTTTAAAGGGAAAAATAAGCAGTTAACAAATCCATGAATTCATTCTTTCCCTCCCACAGCTTTCACACCAAACAGGTTTAACACCAAAGACTCAGACAAAAATTGTCTCGGAGCATATGTAGTTATAGAAGAGTGGTATAAATGAAATGTATAATCATACTCTACCAATTTTTTTTAAACCCCTCACAAGATCAGGTTGAAATTTTAAGTTGACTTGTGCACGAAGCAGCCCAAATTAATCTACCCTACATTCAGAAAGGATAAATTCTCTTCTCTTTTCCCATCTGCAGTTATATCCTCTTTCCATATATTGATATTTGACTACTAATGTAAAAAGTTATGTGAAGGTTTGTTCTAACTAAATTGAAGCCATTAAGCAGGAGGAGGGAGTTGGCAGTTCCCCAAAACATTGAATTCATGAATGATTTGGTCAGATTGGGCTAGTTGCACAATAGTCAAGGAAAATCAACTCTTCCATGTTTCCAACAGGCTTACTACAGCAGTTGATCTTCCTCCAGAATTCATTCACCTTTATATCTCCAATTGTATATCTACTTGTGAACAAATTAAGGACAAGTATATGCAGGTAGGTGTTTGGGAGCATATCAAAAAAACTATTGCATTGTCTTAGAATAAATGATAAGAGACAGGATTTGACATTAGCAAATTCAACAGTAGTATGAAAAGTGTGCAGAAAATCTTATTGTTGCAGAGGTTGTTGTGTAAAATCTTCCCGGATGCAGAACAGGACTAGCAATATCCCAGAAATAGTTATCCAGGCTTCAAAAAGTATTGTCATTAATGAAACTCTGCACAGAGTATTTGTGTTAAGCCCAGGGGATCAAAAAAGGAAGTATGGATTAATACTTTGCCTTATGCACATTCACACATCTAAGGATGCAGCCAACAGCTAGAATTGTTTATGTACCCCATATTCTAAGCTTTAAAATGTTCTTGTGGGTCCAGGTGCTTGACTATTAAAGGTATAAAAATGACCCTAACATTAAAAACCATCTGTTTTTTAGTTTTTCTGCAAGCTATCAAAACTATAGACTAATTCAGTATGTTTTTTCCAAATTGTGGCTTTTAGTTCAAACCCTTGAATAACTGAGATTGTTACTTGGGAGAGGGAGAAACTTAAGCAATCCATTAATGGCAAAATTGAGTCCTGCAGCCATTGAACTAGGTTATGAAACACATGGATTTGCTCCTCTGAGGGATTTTCTTTCCTCGTAGCTATTACTGCTTTTCTGTGATCTGGTACTGTACTGGAAGTCAGCATACATAATACAGTATGTGGTTTTTGTTTCAGAACCGGCTGGTACGCCTTGTGTGTGTCTTTCTACAATCCTTGATTCGGAACAAAATCATTAATGTACAGGACTTATTTATAGAAGTACAAGCATTTTGTATTGAATTCAGTCGGATAAGAGAAGCAGCTGGCCTTTTTCGATTGCTGAAGACGCTTGACACTGGTGAAAATCCTTCAGAGACAAAGACCTCAAAATAAGACTTGATTTGGAAGAATTCTTTTTATGGGATTAGGATTCTGTATGTTTTTTGTATAGTTGTCCATTTGCTTGCAATTAAGATGCTATTTGTGCTGTATTAAATATTGCTTTTATTGCTGGAGAAGTTTGAACCCACACATCCGGAGACGATGATTCTGAACAGCTTGAAGAGCTAGCCTAACCTGCTATTAGCATAGGCTTGAACTGTTTATAGAAGGGATTGCCAATATATAAAATGGCCCCCTAATCAGAATGCAAGTAAAGGAAGTTTATCATCCAAAGGCGGGCCAAACGAAATTGAGAAGGGGTACAAGGCTGCATATTTGTTACCTTTTACTTCTTAGGCAAACAAGTTAAACATGTTTGTGAGGCTGATGGTATAACCAGGACCACTGTAAGGTAGACCACCACCCCTAGTTGGTTGCTATCAAAGACCCCCTACATATTTACTGTCTGACAGTGTCCAGTGTGCCTGCAAGCTGTACGTTCCACACCTGTGTGTTCAAGACACCCTTCGCTTTCCAAATTATTTGTTTCAGTTCTGGATTCACATATTCCCTTAAAAAGCTCGATTTGCTGAGGATTTTGCAGAAGAGGATCCATGCAGGTCAGTGGTAGAATATATATGCTTTAATTCAAAAGACCCTGCTTTCAATCTTAAGTAGAATGACCGTGCTCTGTAAACTCCCAGCCACTGCTAGATAGGCAAATAGTGGGCTAGATGGAGGAATGGTCTGTTAGGGCTTTGTTGATTTTCAAGGCCCAAGCTCTTGTTTTCAATGAGCAATGGTTATAGTCCAGCCCTTGAGTCCAAAGTACCCCTCTCTTGAAGAGAAAAAGGTTATGATTCACCTTTGCAGATGCATAAGGCTACATTAATGTAGTTGTGTTACCCAATTATAATTACAGGAACAGGTAAATTCTAGAAACATATGGCACCAAAGTACTTTATTTGAGCCAAGTAGCCAGTTTGTCTTGAGTATATGAAATTTAAAACATTTGCAAAGGTGAACAAATGTAGCTTTGCATATTCCAAGGACCACCCACTTGTCAACTGCCTGATGCCAGGTGCCCCCACTTCCAGTGAGGTTTGCAGTTGACACATTCTATACCTTCTAAATTTGGCAACCCACGTGCCAAGGAAGAACTGAGCACACTTTTTAGAGATCTCACGTGTTCCTTTGCAGCTGCATCTTTATCTGCTCAACACCTGATCTCAGGCAGGCATGGCTTGAGGAAAACAGCATTGTATGTAGAAGTAGGTATACCGGGTATACTCTGGTCCACGGACTGGAGGTTGCCCATGCCTACTTTTCCATTCTGGCTCATTCTTTACTCCAGGGAAAACCTGAGCAGTCTCATCTAAATTCAATTAACACATAAAATAGCTGTTAGCCATTATTAACAGCAGCTCTAGAGGGAGCTCTAGAAAGCTATGGAAAACTGCAGAAATGTACCTACTTGCATGTTTGGGACAATTCTAGTTCTCTCACCAGCAATTTTTTATATACAAGCTATTTTTAGCGAAAGGCTCAAAAACCAGGAAGAACAGGACAACTCAAACTTTTCCAATTTTTTAATAGTTTTTATCCAGCTCTTCAGCCAAAACACTCCGAGCATAGCTTACAGATCAATAATAAACAGTCCTTGCCGTCAGGCTTACAATCTAAAAAGACAACACAAAAGAAAAAAGGATTGGAATGCTAGAGGAAATAAACTCGGGTAACCAGTTCGTCATTATAAGTTCTAATGAGCAGCTGGGATGGAAATTGCAAGGAGAAAAGGTGCTGGTCCACCACTGTACTAGGACTGCATCCCTTCTGCTATTTAATGAAGCAAGGGAAGAGGATGGCTTCACAAATCTTTTAATTGCTCTGCATCTCTTGTCCTTCCTCTACTGTAGCCTGAAGGAACAGTTACGTTTATTCCAATTCAAGCTAAAGATACAACACACTCCCCTCCTGCCAGATTATACAGCTGCAAAAAGGTGTTCATAGGACCTAGCAGAATTTGCAGTTGCCATCATGGGTGGTGTCAGACCCAGTTTTAGGTTCTTAACAGTTACATCATGTATTTAAACAAAGTAGGTAGCTTGTGTTTTTTTAAGAGCTTGTTTAATAATTGAATTCTTTAATAATGTGTAGGGATACTGATACCATTCTTAAAATGTTTATAGATAAAACCTGAGTCACACTAATGATGCCTTGTAAAATCAAAACAAGGCTAGAGCATGAGAGCCTTAAAGTCAAGCTTTATTAGTAGATTTTGTGCTAGATTAATATTTATGTTCCAATAGACGGACTCAAAGGCCTTTTCGACTGTTGGGAACAAAGCAATAGCAAAAGACCCACTTGAAAAAGACCCAGTCATAAACACTTTTATTGGTCTTCAAAAATTGATATTAAAAAAAGCAGATTCAGCTCTTTTTTTCAACTGGTTATTTTTGCTTAAAGCAGCTTAGTTATTAACTTAGTAGTTAAGCCTTTAAGGTGCATTTTCACATATATCTTAAGCTAAACCTAGTGCCCTATATATAAAATGCCCATTTTTGTCATTTAAGACAATATTTGCAGGCAATTCATTTTTTCAGATCATGCATGAAATGATAGTAATTCAGAACAGAATTGAAGGTGTCTCACAGATCAATATCAAGAATGTATCAGAACAGCTAGTGTCTATATTGAGCTTGTGTGAACCAGTTCCAAAAGGGCTTGTAGATCACCTAAATGACAAAAGAAATAGCTGTCAAACAATATATGTACCACCAAGTTAGCAGAAACAATTGCTCAAGCCAGTAGTTTACCTACAGCCAGGGTTAGATCCTAAGATTCAGTGAGCTGTGCTTAACACAGAGAAAGGTTGCCCCACCCCCAACACAAGATGCTCACCAATCCCCTCTCAGTGCAGCTCCCTGAAAATCTTTACAGGGACAGTTGGAAATCAATAAAAATTATTTCTCCCCACTTACGATTCTCTGCTGGATCACAGTTGCATTTCAGAACTGGCAGCGTTTCCAACTTGGTACCTAAAGCAGGGGCATGGAACCTGTGGCCCTTTAAATGTTAGAGCTACAACTCTGACCTTTTCCATAATGCATGGGGTGTTCTCAAATAGGTTGGCCATCCCACTCAATAGGCAGGGCTATGCAAGTAAGACGTGTATCTGTCATTGGCAGAGCTCTGCCAAACATTTCATTTTGCCTATTTCTATCATCTTCATTTCCCTTTAGGGGAGTTATATTCTCCCACTGGATACAGCAGGTCATGATCAAGATCCTGGTGCAAAACCAGCTGCAGATGCCTGCTTTCCATGAGGCACAGCCACCAGAGCCCTCACAAAAAAAGCAGATTTACTGCTTCCTCCTTTATCAGCTCTAACCCTAAGCGGTGATGTGATCTCAGGCTTCCTTCTGCGAGGCCAGTTCTCCAGCTCAGTAAGGAAACAAGGTTACAGTAGGGCCCTGCTCATATGGCAGGTTCTGTTGCAGATCGCCACCGTAAAGCGGAACGCATTGACTAACATTGTCTAAAATGGCGCCAGACGTCCAAAAAACGCCGTAAAAGTGGAACAAGCGCCGTAGGAGTGGGGCCTTTCTGCAATTGACAACCACTCTATCAGTGGAAGGCTGCAAAGTGGAGCGCTGCGAAGCGGGGCCCTACTGTACTAAGAAAGGTACAACTCCCATGATAGTTCTGCCAAGGGAGAAATTCCAAGCAGGTATATTTCTTCTTTTTTGATTGCCAGCAGGCCCGACTCTTCAGGAGAAGCTCCAGAGAAAAGCACCCAGCCTGGCAGAGCTGCAATTTTAGTGCAGCATCATGTCAGTCACTATAGTAGAGTGGCAAGCAGAGTCAAGTAGGAGGAAAGTGAAGAGCCCTAGTATCCTTTTTTCCTGCCCTAATGGCTATGTTAAGTCCTTTTACCCAGATGTTTTTCAGCTGGGTAGATGGTGCTGCTCACACCTAGGAGTAACTCAAAGCAAAAATCCACTACTACTAGTGATAATCTTTTTATTATCCAGTCCTGAAGTCTTAAGGGTTAAAGTCAAGGAAGGGGGCTATTAATAGTTCTGTGTTGAGTGTGTAAGCACTGAAGCATGGGCAGAAATAACAAATCATACACATAAGATTGCAGATCTGACTACCTAGAGTGTTCCCACTAAGTTAGGAGGCTGCAAGGAGATTTTCCCCAAACTCGGGATGGTGACCAACCTGGATGGCTTTAAAAGATTAGACAAATCAATGGAGGATATGACTTATGTTCTACCTCCACTGTTGGAAGCAGCATGCCTCTGAGTACTGGTTGTTGGGAATCACAAGTAGGGAGACCACTGTTGCACTCAGGTCCTGCTTGCTTTCCATAGGCATCTGAAGGAAGGCTCTCACACAGGATCGCAGTTACAATTAAAGTCTGGTTTGCATAGCTCGGCCTATAAGCATAAATGGAAAGACCAAACCATTTGAGGGTATCTCCATCTACTGTAGGAGTTCACCATGGTAAGTCAAATGTTCTACTTTCTGACCATTGGTCATGCTGGTTGGGGCTTAATGGGAGGTGTGACACCTTGTAGAAGGCCACAGGTTCCTCACCCATCACCTAAAGCAACGTCTTGCCAGTGATAATCAAGGAACTGTTTTGGGGAGACACCTTCAAGTCATGATTAGGCAATGGTATTTTAGAAGAGTGTTTAAAAACAGACTAATCCTTGCTTTGAATTAGTTATGGATAATTTTAACAGTACCCAAAGATGCTATTCAGATGTAATGGCAAACCATAATTCATTGTCGCAAGCACAAAATGGCGTTTGTGGCATCCTCTCCTCCCACAAATATGGAGAAAAGATTTAGGAGTTTCCATTCTTGGTTTGCAGTAACCCATAGCTGGCCCACAAATTAGAATCCCAAACCAATGTTTGATCCTGGTTTGGTGGTTTCAGGCATGCATAAATCTCCCATTTAGTACAGGGGAAGGAACGGAGAGTGCAAGGAAGCACAAGGTTGTTTGCTATTACATCTGAATGTAGCATCTATCCATACTTAGGTAATTGTGATCATTTACTAGACAAGGGAGAAGCCCATTATGTGATGTTACTGAGGTCAGACAAAAAAGTCGCTTCAGGAGATTTGTCATTGTGCCTTAGAGAGAAAACTGTTAATAGGCACTGCAATTCGGCCTTTCATTGTCATCACTCCTCAGCAGCATACAAGCTATACAGAAATTACAGAGTCTACACCAACTGTTGATCAGTTAGCAGCCCATCTCAAAAACAGAATTCTAACAGCTAGTGATGAATACAGTGTTCAGATTTTTTTTAACAGAATACAAAGTGTATATACATGCACATACTTTGCTTCCAAAATGCATGTCGTCCTCCCAATATTGGGATTTGGGAGTGGGTAAGGACACAGAGAGCAAGATGGCTTACAGAACACTGTACATAACACTGACGTCATACTCTGGTTTCACAGGAAACATCCCGTCCCAGCCTTTTTGAAATTTGATCTTTCACTAGACACCACCTGCATGTTTCCACCCATCATAGTTCTCAAGATGCCATATTCAGAGAGGGGCAGATAAAGCACATGTAGTGCCTAGCAATGTATGATACGGTCTCTGTATTCAGGAATAATATACAAAAATTCTGGTTCACATGTTCTATCAGATTTTTATATGCTGCTTTCCCAGTTCTTTAGGAAATAAACCTAGGAAGAAATATAATAATCCAACTCTTGTTACAGGGAGAAATGGTTGGTACTCACCATATTGCTTTCTCCAAGGCAGGTGCTGCATTGCAAATGTCATAAAGGATCTGGAGACTGGAGGCACATGAAAATGACTTCCTGCCTGCTCCTTGATATTAAGCTGGAGTTGTGATGTTCTAAAACAACTAATCAAGTAATACTTCCACTATGTGCTAAGGGTGTAGGGAAAGACTAGTTATTGAATAGCTCAAAGGCAGTTTCTTTTTGAAAGCAGCATCAATGTTGTTTGAAGATGGGCAGTAGTCATGATGTAGTTCACTCCATTAAGGGCTAGTTGTAAGATGCAGGCCTTTCAGAGGTCAATTTTAATGCATGACATGTGGCTGGATAACACTCCTCAGAGAAGATGGCGATGTCATCACAATATTGTGGAAACATCAGAAGCAGATGGCTAACAAACTTCTCCCTGTTCCTTTCCACATTTGCCGCTCCCATGTTTGAAATATACTAAAATTAAATACTGTTCCAATTTAAGTTCTAGCTTGCATATTTTCTCTGCTATTCCAGGAAGCACCTTACCAAATACCTAGTTTTAAACAAGGTATAAAATTGTACTTAAAAACTTGGAGGTATAAATCCATACATTCATTTAAAAACCATTAGAATCCTAAAATGTTCTTCCAACATTTAACAGAACTATAAATACACAATTCACCATTTTCACCTAGAGCTTATTGTATGGATTTACCTGAAGAAAAGGTAAAATTAAACAGTGCAGTGGTATCTTTTATATATATATATATACATATACACACACACACACACACACACATACAGTGCCTTGCAAATGTAATCAGACCCCTGACCAATGCTCTCATATTACTGAATTACAAACGGTACATTGTAATTTTGTTCTGTATGATATTTTGAAACGCTGAAACTCAAAATCAATTATTGTTAGGTGACATTGGTTTTATGTTGGGAAATGTTTGTAAGAAACATAAAAAACTAAAACACGTTTCTTGCATACGTATTCAACCCTTGTGCTGTGGAAGCTCCCAGTTTACACAGATTAAAGAAATTGCCCTATGGAGGACACAATTACCTTACCATTGGCCTCCACCTGTGAACCATTAAAGTTGCTGTCTCATTGTCAGGATTAAAGACCCCACTGTTGAAGGATCATTGGTCAGGCTGTGGATTTGAAGGAAAACCAAGACCAAAGAGCATTCTACAGAAGTGAGAGATAATGTAATATAAATGCATAGATTAGGAAAAGGGTACAAAATAGTATCCAAGTATTTGGATATCCCAGTGAGCACAGTTGGATCAATGATCAGAAAGTAGAAGCTGTGTCACACCACCCAGGCACTGCCAAGAAAAAGATGTCCCTCAAAACTCAGCACTCAGTCAAGAAGGAGACTTGTGAGAGAAGCCACAGAGAGGTCAACAATCACTTTGAAGGAGCTACAGAGTTCAGTGTCTGGGAATGGAGTACTGGTGCACCAGTCAACAATATCAAGAGCTTTGCATAACATTGGCCTGTGTGGAGGGTGGCAAGAAAGAAGCTGATACTCAAAAAGTACCATCTGAAAGCACATCTGGAGTTTGCCACAAAGCACGAGAGTGCCCCAGGTGCGATGTAGGAAAAGGTTTTGTGGTCAGATGAGACCAAGAGAGAGTTTTTTGGCCAAAACTCAAAGCGCTATGTGTGGTGCATACCTAACACTACCCATGGCTCAAGACACACCATCCCTACAGTGAAGTATGGTGGTGGCAGCATCATGCTGTGGGGATGCTTCTCATCAGCAAGGACTGGGCAACTTGTTAAAATCGAAGGAAGAATGGAAGGAGCAAAATACAGGGAAATACTGCAAGAGAACCTGCTTCAGTCCACTAAAAAACTGAAGCTTGGGAGGAAATTCACTTTCCAACAATACAATGATCCCAAGCACAAGGCCAAAGCAACATTGGAGTGGCTCAAGAACAAAAAGGTAAATGTCCTACAGTGGCCCAGTCAAACTCCTGATCTCAATCCCATTGAAAATCTGTGGCGCTCTTTGAAAATTGCGGTCCGCAAGCAACATCCAACCAGCCTAAATGACCTGGAGCAAATCTGCCAAGAGGAATGGGCCAACATTCCTTCAACACTATGGGCAAAGCTGGTACATACCTACCCCCCAAAAAATTAAAGCTGTTATTGCAGAGAAAGGTGGCTCTACCAAATATTGACGTGTGGGAGTTGAATACTTAATCCAAGCAACGTTTCAGTTTTTTATGTTTCTTCCAAAATTTCCCAACATAAAACCAATGTCACCTTACAACAATTGATTTTGAGTTTCAGTGTTTAAAATAAAATATCATACAGAATGAAATTACTGTACAATATGAGAGCATTGGTCAGGGGTCTGAACACCTTTGCAAGGCACTGTATGTGTGTGTGTATATATATATATGTATATATATACATATATATATATATATATACACAATGTGTATGTGTGTGTGAAGTGTGTACGTGTGTGTGTGTACACACACTTCAAGTTTAGGCTGCAATCCAGTACACATTTACCTGGGAGTAAGTCCCATTTGATCCAATGGAGGCTACTTATGAGTAGACATGTACTGGATTGCAATCTTAAGTGTTTTAAACTACTCTATAAGGCACAATACTGTTAATCTAGCACAGTAATACAAAACAACCTTAAGTAAACTTCTAATTGGGAGCATCTAAAAATCCTCTGCATAAGTAACTTTTACAAGCATCTCAGTATTGAATTTGGGTAGCAAAATACCCAGCAGCAGCATACAAAGAAACAATGGTAAAGGAAATATTTAACAGTTTATGTTAAATTACTCTCCATGCACAACATAAACAATTGCTACACAATTGTGTTTCACAAGTGAAGGCAGCTCTTTTGCACTGTCCTAGGCACTAATACTTTGCCTGCTAACTGCAACAACTGTGTGGCACAACATCAAATTTATTAATAGGCAAATTAAAGAAGTCACCAATATATTTTCTGCAAGCACGTGGCAAAAGTTCTCACAACCATTGGAATACTCTGATGTTTTGGAGATCTATACCATGCATTCAGAACACCATTTTTAAAAAATAAATTAGTGTTGATAAAACCCTCATTTATCTGTTAACCTGTGCAATTTGTACTTCTGCCAGTACTGATCTTTGAAACAGCTCTCTGGCACAGAAACTACTTTTGAACTTGTTGCTCTTTTTCCAGAGGGATTTTTCTTTGCATCTCTTTTACCAAGAAACAGGTTCCCTTCCTTAACTTGGTTTGTATCCCTACAAACCAAAGGACAAGAAAACCAAAGGAAAGGAAGCTGTTTCTTACAAAAGGAGTTGCAAAAGAAAATCCCCCCAGAAAAAAGAGCAACAAGCTCAACAAGTGCCAAACAAGATTTAAAAAAAACAGGCCAGTTTTCTAGGTACCTACAGATGTTTTTTGTTCTGGTTTCCCATGAAATGGCCTCATTTCTCAGCAGTCTCATTTCTGGTAAAGAAACAACAACAACCCATGCCAGAATTATTGTATTTTGTGTCAGATGAGTGTTTTCTTACAAAATGTGTAGTCATTAGCCCTTTTCAAACATGAATTAGAAAAGTAATGCATTTAAGCTAGACACAAGTCCATACCATTTAAATAAAAATAAATCTTTAGCTCCCAGTTCAAGCAGTCAAACTTTCACAGAGTGTTTCCACTTGACAGGTGTTCTTCATGTCGACTATTTCTGCCATCCATTTCTAGAAAATAAATATATAATATGTTTAATACTTTTGAGCTCCACTGTCTATATTATAGGAATAACAAGAAACATATGTCTATTGTGCATTCCATCATATAATTTATTTGAGAACCAATTCATGTAAGCCAAACATAATTACCATTAACAAGAGCAAGATTTGGCCTTTAAGGCAAGTGAATTCTGAATTTACAAACATTTAGCTTAGTAATAAACAAAATCTATTCAGGGTTATGAGCAGTTTCCAAAGCCCAACATATTGTTCTGTCCTTCATCCTCTCCCTCACCCCAGTTTAGCTCAAGCTCCTATCCTCAAAGAGTCAGACATATACCCCATTTAATACAATTTCTGTAGCTCTGCAATTGCTATATTCTTTTCCTGCAGAATGACAAAAAACAAATTCTTCCATAAAATAGTTTGAGATCAAGGTTCTACTCTGACAGAAATGGCATGAGAACTCATTTGATTTGCCTGGCTATCTGAGTGAGTGAGTTCATCAAGGTTTTTTAAAGCATATCCACAGTTAAATTGAGATTTTAAATTTGACATTTTGTTCCCAGAATGTCAGTTCCTAGAAAAAGAAACAAGCTGCAAGGTTATATACCAAGTAAGGCTCTTCTTTCACCATCATCCTCATTTAAACTGTTACTATTTAATGCAGATTCATTAGCAGAAGATGCTGGTAAGTCACTTGTTTCACTTCTCTCCTCTTCTTGTACAGCGACATTCCAGCTTCCAGCCAGTATGCTACCACTGATTGATTCAGGCATTGCAATTTCAAGTTCATCTTTAGGTCCTCCCTTTAAAGTTGAATAAAAATAGTGTTAATCATCAAGACTAGTATCAAGACCTTGGGCTCCTATTGGAAGGAAGGGCGGCACTTCCGGGAAGGGTGACTTAGCCTGTGCCTGCTTTTGAGACGGGCTCCTGCCTCAAAAGAAGCTTATTCAGATATATCAGTCAGTTTTTTCTTTTTTTTTGACTGATTAAACTTCTCCCGGGTAGGGAGAAACGAAGAGATTAACCTCAAAGCCTATTTTTGTTGGGACGACCAGATCTCATTAATTTATGGGACGAGGTCCAGCCGACGAAGGTGGGACGGATTTTCAACAGCAAGCTCTATCTGTTAAAGCGAACGTTCATCTTATCTTCTAAGAGAGAACGCATTAACAGGCAAGCACCCTTCTTTCTATATTTTTCTTTTACTTGACTTAAATTGTTGCTGTTTAAAAGAGATTTGCCAGATTGATCGGTTTTTGACATCTCACTGGGGAGCCGTAACTTCTCTCTGCTACGCACTAATTAATAGCTTATCTCTGTTTTTGTTGCAAAAAGCTGTCCTGGATTTGCATTCTAAAGATACACACAGAAGAGGGATTTCTATTCCAGATTTTTATTTTGAAAAATATTATACTGTTTTGAGACTACTCTCTTTTTGGTCTATTTTATTTTGACGAATCTGTTTCTTGACGATTGCCATTAATTGTTTCGATCCTGGGAACTGCATTTTGTTTTCTTAACTATTGGAGAGATAAGGCTGTCTGCTCTGTTTATACTGTGATGTCACCAAGTCTGGAGTATTAACCCAATTGTTGCTGAAATAAGAAGTGGTTTTCCTATATTTTTCTTTTAAAATGGCAATTAAGAAAGTGGCTGAGAATCTGGAAATAACTATGTTTCAGAAAATAATGGATGAGATTGAGATAACGAAAATTGAATTGAGTAAAATGAAGCAGGAGATTAAAGATATAAGGGTCCCTGTGAGAGAGGTGACCCTGGAAGGGGTCCCTGTGAGAGAGGAGACCCCGGAGATTGGAACAGGGGTCCCTGTGAGAGAGGAGACCCTGGAGACTGGAATAGGGGTCCCTGTGAGAGAGGAGATCCCGGAGATTGGAACAAACGTGGAACAGGAACAAGATTTGGAGTTTATGGACTTTAGAAATAAAATCTATTGTTTGGAACTCAATGTTATCTCTGAAGAAATTAATGAAGATTCTAGAGATAAAGTTATCAATGGCATGGATTATCTTCTGGACTGGAATGATGTGATGGAGCCCAATATAGAGAAAATCTATGGAATTAACTGCAGCCATGTGACAATGGAAAAACTTTTAAGAGATGACCCAGTGTATTTTGAAAAAAAGAACAGAGATATGATTTTACAGCAGTATTTCAGCAACCTATTCAGAATGGATGGCAAGAAAATATTTGGGATAGAGGTAATTCCCATCAGACTCTTACTATATGACTATGGCTTTGACAGCAAGATTATTATGGAATACTGATAATGGAAGATTGGATATTGAAATTACTGGACTTAACAAGACTACTGAAGATGGAAGATGGAAAATGGAACTAATAGAGATAATAGAACAATGGCTACTGAAATTACTGAACCTAACAGATTCTGATGTGATGGATTAATTGAAATGTTTATTTTGACTATGGTTATGACAATAAGATTATCATAATTAGTAATGAGATGGATTAATCGATATGCTTATCTGGAAAAAAAAATTGATAGATATATTTCTTAAAGAATTGAAATCTCTCTTTGACTTTTTGTGGAAAGAATAAAGTAATGTTTATGAGATTTGATGATTAAGTAAGATAACTACTGGAGGAAAGTGATTTTATAATATGACTTAAGAGACAGGATTGCTATATATTATAGACTTATAACTGATTTGATCTTTGACAAATGGGAAGTCAATATTTTACTCTTTATTTTTTATTTTTGCTTTTTTTTTTTTTCTTTTTTTCTTTTTGTCTAACTATTTTTGATTTTGTTTTTTGTCTTTGAATGTTTTATGATTTTGTCTTGTATGTTTTATGAAAATTTGAATAAAAATTATTGAAAAAAAAAAAAAGGAAGGAAGGGCGGGATATAAATCTAATAACGAAATAATAAAAGGGGGAGGGAGAAAAGATTAAGCTAATTTATCACAAAAACCACACACTCCCTTAAATTAAAACTATAAGCCAATAGCCTAACTCACATTCTAACATGGCTGAGAGCCAGAACCCAGGATGGGGGCACAACATAGGTAAGACCAGGCTTGAGTTTAAATAGCCCCCACTTAATTTTGAAATCAGCAAAACTATCTGAGAGGAGCAAAGTCTGCTCTCACCAATACATGCATCACCAAGGGTAGGTTTATACATATCCCAACACTGGCAGCCATTCAGTTATGGAAGCACTGCATTTTGGAACATTATTACTGTGGGAGACAAACCTGCCTCCTAAGACTGTGTGGCACAGCCTCGCAGAAACAATGGTTCGCAATGCAATGCATTGCCCCGCCCCGAGAGCCCCTCTCCCCACGTATTATGACAGCAGGTGTTCACTGCTGATAGAAATATTTTACTTACTTTCAATAAAGAAATGAGGGGACCCCAATAATAGGAACAATGTAACTAACTAAAAGCTGATACCACACCATGTGGTACAGCCCTTCCTTAAATTTTAGCACTTTTGAATGAGATGTATGGTCTTCAATAAACTGACTGCTTTTCCTTGTTAAAACACACAAAAAACTCCATGTAGGTAGAAAGCTAGCATGCCAAGGAGAAGGGTTGTTGTCTAGCCACCTATTTCAGCTTTTTATTAGCAGACAGTTGTGGCATATTTGAATACTCTCCAACATTAAATACCTCCCTCTGCATTCTAAAGCAGCACATTCCCAGGAGGGCTGTAACCATGTGATTTTTCTGAATGTGTAGACCTGTTCTAAGGAGGATCCACATGTTATAGCTTCTACACAAACATGTAAAAATGTATTGTCTACATCTCTACAGATGTGAACACTTGTACATACAAAACAGGATTCTCTGTGGCTCACGGCCAGGCATCCACAATTCTCCTTGCCTGCTCACTGGGGCAAATACTCCCTGACCCTCTGGTGAGTCAGTAGCCTCCAGCATACTCACTGAAGCTTTGAAAAAAGAAACGGGGGGTGGGGGAGATTCTGCCACCTGCTTCCCTTCTCCAAACTGCACAGCAAGCAAGAAACAAGTCTGTCTCTCTTGCAGGTGCTCTGCAGTTGTCAGAAAACTTAAGGGACTTCTTTCACTTATGCAGAGGCTTTGATTAATCAGCGGGAGAAATTCCTATTGTTTTGTCCCACCACAGTTTTTCCCCCAAGCCCATAACAAGGGGAGAAAGGGGGGATCTCTCTCAGTTACCCAGAGGCGAAGAAAACACACACACCAAGAATCTCTCCCAGCCTCTCATCCGTATCGACCTGCAACTGAGCAAAATCCTCATCTCTTTCCCAAGCCATTTTGCTTGTCCGATGGCTGAGGAGAGAGAGGGATTTCTTTTAGTTGCTACACAGTTTGGGAAAACTTCTGCTGCACCTTGTTTTCTCCATATCATAGCACAAATAGGAGGAATCACCCCCCGAGGTTGCTGCACATGCCAGGCAATTTGGGGGCAGGGGGAGAAAAGAGTTGCTAATAAGGACAAACAGAGGCTGGCTAATAAGCCAAATGGCTGTTTGTAGGCCACTGTGTACCCTCAGTGGCAAGCTCAGGTTTGCCCCACCCTTATGTATATGAAGAAGCTCTAGTCTTCATAGAATACCTCCTTTTTGTGGGAGTGATATGAAATTAGTGACTGAACCGAGCAGAACTGATTTTAGGCAACCGTGTGTGGCAGCTGAGCAACTACCAACCACACACTCCATCTCCGTTATCCAGACTAGTAAAGGTCTCAGGCAGAAAACTTTCCCAGACCTACTAAATGAGATACCAGGGACACAGCCTGCAAACTTCATCAGGCCAAACATGTACTGTGCTACTAAGCTGTGGCTCCTCCACCAAAACATTACAGCTTAGATGGCTGGAAGAGGTTGTAGTATAGTAGACCTAACCTTAGTAACTACCAGGGACAAGACTTGTTAAGGAGGTGGCTGGCTGTCAAATCACACCCTTGTGTGATTTAGGAAATGGACAGCTGGGAAGGGAAGGAGCCTAAATCCTATAAAAAGGTTTAGTCCTGCATGAGGAAGGTGTCTTAACAAAATGGGGGGGGGAATAAGAGAGACAAGCAGGTGCTCTATAGGCAGGAATTGTAAATACGTAATTAGTTTTTACCGATGAAGTTCAATAAGCCAGATTTCTGTCTTTGTCTGATTTGGCCGATTTGAGTTTAGCATGACTGCAGCCCATCCTAGGACCTTCCCTAGGTAAAACCACATTCTTTACCACTAAACTCAAACCCCTCCCCCAAAACCAGTAGCCATGGATGACTGGACAGGAAACATAATACTTGACCTAAAACAGGACTTGAAGCCTCCTCACAGATTTAGTTATTTGTTTGTTACATACCCAATATCCTAGAGCTTTGATGACATCTAGTTTACACATTGGACATGTTCTGTGGTCCAGCAACCAGGGATCAATGCAATGCCTATGAAAGACATGTCTGAAGAGAGACAATACTTTTAAAATCAAACTTAAGAACTCTCCTAAAAGTGAACTTGCTTTTATGCAACAACATTTAGCAAACCACAAATTAAACAAACATAAAGCTTGAAGAGTAGGTTATCCAAAAGCTTGGTTGGACCTTGGTAAGGCGACATTATTATAACACTTGAAAATTTGCTGAGTAGGTGAAAAACAATCCCTACTTTAATAACAGGTGTAGAGAATCTTTGGCCCTCCAGATGTTGCTAACAACAGCTCCCATCAGCCCTGGCCATTGGCCATGCTTGCTGGGGCTGATGAGTTATAGTTCAGCAACATCTGGAGGGCCAAAGGTTCTCTACATCTGCTATGAAGGTAGGGATTTTTTTTTGCCTACTCAGCAAATTTTCAAGATTTACAAGATCCAGCAAAACTATACTATTCTAACTCCCACAGAAATTAAACCTGTAGTAACAGTGATTCATGTGCTGGTACCTCAAGACTGAATTATTGCAATGTCTTCCACGTGGGGCTCCACCTAGGGTTGGTCCAGAAACTGCATCTAGCAATTAGGTTGCTGAGGAACAGCATGTAACACTCCTCTTAAAGGATCTGCATTGGCTGCCAATTTGCTACTGAGCCAGCTTCAACTTTTTTTTGTATATGAAGCCCTAAACAACTTAGGACCTGGTTATCTAAGCAATCACCTTCTCCCATACTGCCCTGTTCAGTCACCAAGTTCATTTGAACACCCTCCTGGTGGGATGGCATGCCCCTGAGCTTTGTTTTGATAATCGACTCAGAAGAGGGCATTCAATGTGATGGCACCCACTTTATGGAACACACTCCCTTCTGACATATAGCATTCACCAACCGCTGGTTATTTTTGGCACATGTTAAAAAAGTTTTTATTTGGGCGAGCCTTTGGAGAATAGTAATGCTGCATTTATTCTGATTTTGTAAGTTCTTCAGATTCATGAATGTCTTTTTTTAAAACATGTTGTACACTGCTTGGAAAATTTGGGCGTGTTCCAATTATGACAGCCTGCTAGCACAACAGTCATTCTGCTAGGGTTTCTAGCATAGCACTGAAACTAAATCCAATGGGCAGCTTGGGAAATGTTGCACAATGTTAACCTACCATATACTATTTTGTACTATTATGCCACTTCCACTTACGCCACAATGGCAACCCTCACATTTCTTGTACTAAGATTATTTTGGATCTCACCCTTTTTGTATTAGCTGTCTATAAATTATTGCAAATAAATTAATAAAGCAGCAATGGATAGGATCTAGAGAGCCCCATGTACATGTAGAAGGCACATCAGCTCACGTGCCAATGAGGGGAGTGGATATATCTACTATTTTTATCATGTCCCCACTTGTTCTGCAGTGCTCACTCCCAGTACCATTCTCCATGTTTTTCTGGACAGTTCCCAGACCACCAGAAACATATTTTTATGAGGTGGCAAATGGCTGGAGTGGAGGAGATAGAAAACCCAGTTGCCTGTAACTGAACACCACCTGCAGTTCTCTGGATCTCACCCATTCAACTTAAATGATTAACAGGTATCTTCCAATGGACATGGAAAGGCATCACACCCCAAGGCAAGACAACATGTCTTAGTATGCAAGAATGCTGAAGTTTCAGAATCAAAAGCACCACGACTGCACGCCACTCTTATGCCTCTTGTATGAACTTCTTCTGTTTCCATGGGACAGTCAGTTGACTAGAGTGACACCCATGGAAACAAGCCTAATCTGACTGCTGCTAGAATCATAGAAGAAACAGCCTCTTAAATCTCACTTATCGCACAAGCAACGCAAACATACAAAGAAATCATTTTCATTGCAATACAAACTATTGTTAAGATGTTCTATACCCTGAACACACACATTTAAAGAGAATAGGAATCTCAAACATTAAGTAGGGAATTAAGAATTTACTTTAAATCTACTAAGTAGCACAAGTACGCCTTGTATTCTCATTTACTATTTTTGCCTCTATTCCACTCCACAGTACAATTCAACCACAAGTTATTTTTCAGAGAAGGGTGGGGCCTCCCAGACACTGCTGGACTCCCAACTCCCATCAGCCCAAGTCAGCATGGCCAACTGATAGGCGCTGAACTCCAGCAACATATAGAGGGCCACAAGTCCCATCCCTGTTTTAGAGCACAGAAGTTCAGAGTTGGAAGAAATGAACAAATGCCTCGGCACAGCCAGCACTGTACAAAAAAGGACATTACCTGCAAGTTTATATGCTTGAATAAACCATAGACCTGATAATAGCTACAGTGTACTTATCTTTCTCTCTTCTGAAAAACACTGGAGACTTGATATTTTCATGAGCTTAGTTAAATATTTTAAAGGAATGACATCACTTGAGGCAAATTTTAATAAACTTACTTGCAAGGTAGGATTCGAACTATATCTTTTGGTTTATAGTTTTCAATGCATACTGCACAATTTTCAGCACCAACATTCAAGCCCTTGAGAAAAAAAAATGAACAAGAATTTTAAAAAATGATGTTTTACAACTTTGTAAAATGCAGGTAGTTTAGGTATCTGAATCTTCTGGAGGAACTTCTTTGAGAATAAGCAAGGACACCATTCAGATACCAGGACAAGAATTTCTGAAGAAATAAAAGGTTACAGAAGACTCAGGTGAAACAAACAAAACTAACTCAATCTGAAATACCACAGGAAATATACATCAAATATCTTGGCTTTTGCAAAGCATCCAACTCAAGCTCTGCACAAAGATACAACCTTTCATTTCTTCACAACTGCCAGGAAAATTGTTAGCTGAACAATCTCAACCTGAGAGAAAGTGCAGAAAATTATAAGAAGTGTTCCATACAGGTCTTACCTAAAATTCCCATTGATATTTGAATGGAGTGGGAATTATGTTAAACTTGTTAAGTTATGTTAAACTGCAAATACTCTTAACTCAGGAACAGAAGTCAAAGTAGACCAATTATTCAGAAAGCTGGGCAGAATAAAGTTCAGCCACAACCAATGTATGTTGTTTGGCAAGGGCAGATTTTTAACATGGCAAACTTAGCCAAAAAACTTTTAAAACGCACATCCATTTTAAGCAGTCCTTTAAGCCACTCAGACAAGATTCACATGATGGTAAATATATTTTGATGCTAAAATACTTAGCTATAAATAGTTTAATCTGGACAACTAGCAACAGTAAGAAATATCCATCACTTTTGCTGCTCCTGTCTCCGCCCAGAGAACTTCGTTAAATAGAGCACCTAGAGAACCCATGAACTCTGTTAAGTAGAACAAAACAATATTTGGACAGTTATGAACACTCCATTGTAGGAAGTATCCAAGGCATAGGGCTCAGTCATATTAGCATTTGATATTTGTAAAATCATCCTGACAAATGTTCTCATTGGTAAGTCCAACTGATTATATTTTTAGCACTATAAACTCAGGGCAGCTCTCTTAACTGACAACATTTTAAAAATCTAATTTTGTACTTGTGTGTCTTCCTGGTCAACTATGTAACCAACTGCACAAGTTACAGACTCATGACCTAGGGTTTCAGAGGACACAAGGATATGAGACTCCCTTTCAGAAATAGCATTTTTAAAAAAACCTTCAGGCATGCCTAAATGCATGAGTTTGTATACTGGGATTATGGTTCTATTATTGCCATATCACAGAATGAAAGATGTTTCAGTCTATTTTAGTATGATTGAAATTACCATATCTTCCTGCTTTATAATATGCAGCGACAGCTGGCCAATTGCTTTCATTGTTTCTTCTCTGTGGCCCTTAAAAAAACACAAATTGGTCAGTAGTCCACATTTTAATGGCTTTCAGTGAAGAACCATCTGAAAAACGGAGTAACCTAACTACTCCAGTTATCTAAGACCTGGTACTCCTTTAACTGAAAGGCACAAAAGCAGTTCTGTACCAATGTTACCAGTGTAACACGTGAAAGGGAACACCCACAGAAAAAGTGGTCCAAGTGCAGATACAGGTAAAAGTAAAATTCAGATATTTCAGTAATGCTTCTGTCTATATCCAGGGTGGGAAACCTCTGGCCCATGGGCCAAACTTGGCCCATCAGGCCTCTATTTTGGCCTGGCAGCCTGTTTGGGGAAGTCACACCCATTGGTCCTACACCTGCATCATGCATGACATCAGATGTGGGTTTGGAAAGGGAAGGACTTCAAAGGAACAATTGGGAGCTCAAGTAGAAGAAGGAAGCAATCCCTCAAGCATCAATTGATGGGCAGTAGGAGCACTCCATGGTCAAGGAGGGAGAAGTGGTTTCCATTCAATGGAAAGCACTTTCCCCTCCCAGCATTGCTCTTTGAAGCTGCCCTGTGTGGTTTCTTTCCACCTCCAACATGGAGGCTAGAAACGGGAAGCATGGGGAGACTTGCAAAGGGCAAGGGATTTTGACTGGTGGACAGGATGTAATGTGATTGGCAGGTTAGTTGCCCTGCCCAACTGTCAAAGTTGGTCTGTGGTGTCAGGCCAGAAAATATCTGACTCCTGGAGTCAAAAAGATTCTCCACCCCTGCTCCATGCCCAGTACTGCAGTTACAGCTAAGGTTCAGATATTCAGAATTATTCAAATGGGACAGTTCATTCCCACTTGTGATGACTACAGCACAGTCTTCTAAAAATATTTTCCGCCACTTCACACTTTTACTAAAACCAAGTTAGAAATAAGGTATCCTTTATCTTAATCTTTCTCATATTACACTTTCACAACACAGCCAGAAAAACCATGCATTATTAAGCAAAGTGCTCCCAGGTTTGTATATTTTCAGCTAAGTTTAGCAGGCAAATCTTATAAGCTATGAAAATTTAGGAAACAATCTCAAGAAAGCAAAGCAGCAGTTGAAGTGGTGAAGGCCAACTTTCATGTACTGATTTGAACTAGCCTGCCAATTCTTTTACAGCATGCTTCTAGCATACTTTTAATGACAGACTTACCAAGAATTTTAACTTGCCTATGTCCCCAAAGGACATAAACATGCAAAACTGGAACATTTAATTGCATCATCTTAAGACAATTGCTGTCCAGGTCTAGCTTAAAATACTAACTTGCACGTTAGGCGCAACTCGGGTATTATTAATTTTAATTCTAAATCACCCTTCATCTGCTGATTACAGTTGGTATTCAGTAGTGCACAAAATCTTAACACAGAAAATACAAATAAAGCCAGATACAATCTTAAAATGCTATATGACATATTATGCAGTAGACACCATAATCTTCAAAACTCTAAGTATCGTTTCTTCCAAATGCCTGAATAAATAAATGCACTTTAAGATGATGGCAAAAAGGCAATACTAAGGACCCAATCTCCAATGGGAGGGATTCCACAACTGAGGTGTCACTACACAGAAGGCCTCGCCCCGCATTGCTGTCAAACATTGCTGCCAATCTTAACGCCTGGGCTGGGACACATTGAAATACGCACTCCATCAAGTACTTGGGTTGTAAGTCATTCAGGGCTTTATGCACTAGAACAGCCTTTCCCAACTAGTGGGCCACCAGATGTTGTTGGACCACAACTCCCATAGCCTCAGCCAGCATTGCCAATGGTCAGGAAAGATGGGAATTGTGGTCCAACAACATCTGGTGGCCCACTAGTTGGGAAAGGCTGCACTAGAATCAAAAATTAATTTAGATCTGGTAGTATACAGGCAGCCAGTGCAGCTCCTGGAGGACTGGTGTTATGTGAAGACCTTGGGATGCCATTAAGGATGCAGTTTGGTAGCTGGTTCCTATCCATTTGAATTCTGACAGTCTGGCTTTCAGTACCAATCTGGCATTTTTTTGTTCCCATTTGTTTGCGCAACTGCTGGTTCACGGGGCTTTTTTCAGCAAAAAAAAGTCATTGCTAATGAAAATGCTAATGAAAATATTTATGCTGTAGCTACTTGTTCCACTGAGTTAAGAACGCATCAGCTTAGGGGAAAGCTGATTATGAAGATACTAACATAAAATTTGGAGCAGATTTATTTAAAAAAAAACATGCTGATAACAGCCATGACCTGCCACAAGAAATCAGTGCCAGTCCGAAAGCAAAGCAGATTGTCGGATTATGTCAAAATCTGGTAATAAATCCAATTTAGTGAATACTCTCTCCCATCCCTAGATGCCACACAACAGCCAAACTGCAACATTCTGCACTAGCTACTGCTTCCAGATCTTCAAGGGCAGCCCCACAAAAAATTACCGGGGCATAGATAACAGTGGCCAAGATCTTCTAGTCTAGGAAGTGCAGTGATTGGTGAGCCACCCACAGCTGGGAATAAGCACTTGTCAGATCTGAAGCCATTTTGGCTTCAGGCGACAGCATTAAATCAAGGAGTAATTCCAAGGTATGCCCCTTCTCCTTAAGGTTGAGTGTGACTCCATTGAGAACAGGCATCTTACTCAACCTGCAGACACAGAAAACATCTACCATCTGCACCTCCATCTTGTCTGGATTCAACTTCAGTTTATTGGCCCTCATCCAGCCCATTATTACCTGCAAACACTGGTTCAGCACCTGCACAGCTTTACCAGATTCTGATGGTAGGAGGAAATAGAGATGGGTGCCATCTGCATAGTGGCGAAACCAAGGTCCAAATTTCCAGATGACCTCACCCAACAGTTTCATATAGACGTTGAAAACTCTGGGGGAACATGATGAAGCCCTACAGGACAAGGGGGTCAGGCAGAAGTCCCACAATGGTACTCTCTGGAAATGGTCCTGCAGACTGGAGAAGAACCACTCCAATACAGTTGCTCCCAACCCATGGAGCTGCTCCAGGATACCATGGCCAATGGCATAAAAAGTTGCTAAGAGATCCAGGAGAATCAACAGGGTTCACACACCCATGTCTCTTTCCCAGTATAGGTCAATCAGGGCAACCAAGCCCTTTCAGTGCCAAATCCAGATTTAAAATGGATCTAGATAATCAGTATCAACCAGGAACCACCCTCCCAATCACCTTGCCCCAAAAGGGATATTAGCAACTGGGGCGGAGGGGGAAGCTTTCAAAAGCCTCAGAGTTCAAGGAGGCCCTCTCAAGGAGGGGCTGCATCACCACCTCTTTCAAGGGTGCTTGCATTTCCCTCCTGCAGCATAGCATTAACCACTCCACAGATCCACCCAAACCCCTCCACCAAGCTAGACTTCAGAAGCTAAGAAGGGCAAGGATTAAGAGAACAATGAGAACCGTTCAAAAATTCTGTTCACATCCTTTGGATTCAACAACTGAAAATGATCTGAAGCAAACTGACAAGATGGTGTCCTGGATCAATCACCTGCATCAATTGAGAAGTGGATACAATTTTGTCTACAAAGTGCCCCTTAAGATGGTCACAGCAGACTTCAGATGGTTGACATGACCCTAATTGTAGGTTGGATTTAAACCAACCCACATACTACCCTAAAAAGCCCTGCTGGATGGCTACTCATGGATCAACAGTGACAGAGAAGTGGGCTTTCTTTGCCACTAGCACCACCACATGGTAGACACATTTATTTATACAAACATTTGAATACTGCTATTCATAAAAATATCAGAGCAGTTTACAATAACCATAGATATATGCAATAAAAACCATGTAAGACATTTAAGATCAGAGATCATCAATTGACTATTACAGAAAAATATTTTCTTAATTGCCTGCATAAGCTTGGCGGTACAGAGAAGTTTTCAACAGACATATAAAGGTTAAAACACAAGGCTCCTGCTGAATCTCTGTTGGCAGTGTATTATGTATTCTTTCCTGTGCTCAGTTATATTTACTTTTGAAATTTGCACCACTTGTGCTCTAGCCATTGTCTGGCCTCAGCTCTCCTGAAAGCCTAGGGAGACTTTTGAGCTCCAGGGAGCCAGTGAAGGGACTCAGGAGCAATCATGTCAAAAGCCTTCCTCGCCTCACTGTTTCACAGAGACCAGAGCACCCAGCCATGCCTGTCAGGCACTCCTTCAAAGCATTCAGGAACCTGTCAGATTCCATAAATCTTCAGGGGCAGACTGTTCTAATCAGTCCCCCACTTCTGCAATGGGAAACTGTCACCAACAATCCAAATCTTACCAGGGAGTGATCTGTCCATGACAGTAGAGTAATATGAACCACTTCTATAATCTGATCATCCCCAAACCCTTCCTTAGCAACCCCCCCAAAAAAACCCAAGTTGAAGGTATTACCTGCCATATTCATTGGCCTTACGATGTACTGAGGCAGTCCCATGACTGTGATGGTAGCAATAAAGTCCTGAGATAAACCAAACAGGGCAGCCCCAGAACGATATTTAAGTCCTCAAACCATCTTTAACACCACTCCTGCCAGCTCAGGTAGGGAGGTTGTTGGACAGAAATGTGGGTAATACACCAACCACATCCTTGTTCTGTCTCTTCAGCCCGCCAGCAAGAAGCCCTCAAATTTGTCTCCTGGACTGACCTTCAGGTGGGAAGGCTATTTGGCATAGCAACCCATATCTTGTTGAATGGAAGACAGCCCAGAGGGGGCAACCACCTCTCCTCCTTGCTCGACCTGACCACACCCAGCGCCATACTAGGTTTGTCTACTTCTGGAAACAAGTTACAACATATACAAATAGGGAGCACATGAATATTCCCAATACAGATAGGGAGTATCAACAAACTTATTCAGGCATTCACAGATGAAGCAGAAAGACAGAAAGTTTGCTATATAACATTTTAGTTAAATGTTCAATTAACACTTGCTTATTAATTTGTCATGAGAGAAGAAAAAAAATCACTACTGTAATTACCTGGTTTCTAAACTGTGATCCACGATAGAGGAAGCGCTGCATATAAAAAAATATAAGCCATGCTAATGATATAATCATCATGGTGATAAATGCAATTGAGACAAACACAACTGACTGCCCCCTGATATATTCTTGTGCATGTTGCTTGCCAGCAACACCAATCGTCATCCTCACTGGAATCCCTCTTCGCACTGGCTCCAAGATCTCCATTCCTTTTAGATACCCAACCATAATTACAACTGTATTACCAGTACCTGTTGAGGGAAAGGAAAAACAGGAATCATGTGGGTTTACAACTTTTTATCCTCTATATGAAATCCAGGCAACATTGCATAAAGTATACAAGAACTTCTTTTGCCATATTTGCCCCTCAAAGCTATATGAAGCAAGAACAGGATCTAGAACTGTCACTCACATGCCCTTGAATGTATAAAATAAAATATTAAATTCTAAAAAAAACCTCTTAGAATGCAGGAGTCTTACTCTATAGACAGTCAGACACATTCTGAAGTATTTGTCTTCCTACTTGAGGTTTATAAGGATTCTCACATGCTAATTTTTAAATTGTCTAATTTATAGAGCTTATAAAATTTTGTATTACATCTTATTTTATTGTATACCACTTTGGTAGCTTCTTACTGTGAAATGGTTTACAAATCTGCAATAAAAGGAAAAAAGTTTGGTATGAGACTTTTGGATAGTGAGAGTGTCTTGATATTTTTCCATTATGCAGGCTTTGTTTTTTACTAAGCCTTTGTTGTTTTTGAGATTGCCATACTCAACAGTTCAAGCAAGATTATGCACAAGGATGAGATACCACACCATGTGGCGATTTAGTTTGAGGTTCATTTTGAAAATATAAACGTAAACAGATTTCAAGATACCTGTAATTTGACTGTGTTTACTTGCCACCACCTGTCCCAAAACTTTTAAACTGCAGGCACATGGGTCCAGCTTTTTATTGCATTTCCTATATGTAATAACAGGTTTAGGATCCTGATGAGAAGGAACAAGATCAACAGTACAGTTTTGCTATAAGTGAGCTAACAAGAAAGGTACTCTTCCTCCATATTAAATGCGTAGTTCATAATATCCTGCTTTTACAGACGCTTCACTTCACAGTGACAGGACTATAAATGTCACAGCTCACATAACTATATTTTACTATTGTGGGAGAAGGGCTGTGTTTAAGGGGACTGAAAATATAAAATATGTATAAACAGTTCCACTGACCTATATAGGAAGTTTCATATTTTGGTACCTTAGTTATTAGGATGTCAGTCTTAGTTGTTCAAAATATTATAATTCAATAAAGCTGCAATCCAGAGATATTACATGTTTGTTTTTAATGAGAGAAGAAGCAGGCCATGATTCAACCACAGCTTCTCTCAACCAGTTCCTCCCCCAGTTCATCTATCAGGCTTCCTCATCTCTGATTTCCATATATGTACCATATCTGGCTTGTGACTCGACAATCCTACACTACGCAGCCCAACATTTGCTTTCTCAAATTCAAGAGTCCAAAACATAAGCAATATGCTTATTTCTAGAAAATGAAGAAGAGGGGAAAAGAGAGCTCTTACTTTCCGCTCATGAAAACTTGGCCTCAGGGCTACTGCTAAAGATCAACCACATGCAATTTTTCCTACTGTAATATCTTAACAAGTTCATACAAGTACTGAAAAATCCACAATAAAGCAACCCAGCAGTTAAGAACCTTTGTGGCATGGATTTTGTACACCTTTCCCTTTAGTAATTTGTTGCCATTTTGAAACAGTCCAGTGAATTTCAAGAGACAGTAAAAATAACAGAACTAAACAGAAAGAAAAGCAAGAAAATAGACAAAGTCAAGAGAGGCTCAAAAGGTTAGTCAGCATTACTCAACAGCCTCAGAAGACCAGGTCCAACACAGAAAGGCCATGGGAAACAATCAATACAGGCTGGGTTCAATTCAAGGTGCTGGTGCTTACACAAATAGCTTAGGACCCAGATACCTGAAAGACTACCTCCTCCCAAATGAACCTGCTCACAGAAGAAGTTCATCTTCCAATGCCCTGTTGTATGCCATCCGACACCCAAATGTTCAGATGGTGGGAATGCAGGCCAGGGCTTTATCTGTGGCAGCACCTGGTTATGAAACTCCTTCCTAGGGAGGTTAGACTGACCCTAAAACATCTGAGTTTTTGAATGGCAGCAAAAACATTTTTATTCCTTTTGGAATTTAACGTTATGTTTAGTGTTTTAATTCTGTTCTTCCTGGGTTTGAGTGTTGTATTTTTATTCTGTAATTGCTTTGTGGTATTTTGTTTCTCTCTTTTTTCTGAAAACCATGCTGGTTTTCCTGTATTCTTCTTCACCTCAATATAAATCCAGTATACCTGTAAGTTACCATACTTCTGCCCTACACAATGTCACGCTGCCCACCTAATCACAATTCATTTACAACTTGCTTTCAACAAGGCATGTGGTTTTAGAACAACTTAGAAAACCTGAAATATGACTGCTACAATTAATCATGTATACCCAACCTCTTTAAGGTTTTCTATATTTCCCAAAGGATTCTTGCATTCATTTCTGTACACTTCATATCCTACCTACCATGCAGGACACGGAATAATGGGCTCAAGTTGCAGGAAGCCAGATTTCGACTGAACTTCAGGAAAAAAATTCCTGTTAGAGCCATATGACAATGGCACCAATTACCTAGAGAGGTAGTGGGCTCTCTGACACTGGAGGCATTCAAGAGGCAGCTGGACAACCATCTGTTGGGAATGCTTTGATTTGGATTCCTGCATTGAGCAGGGGGTTGGATTTGATGGCCTTATAGGCCCCTTCCAACTCTACTACTCTATGATACTTTCAATTTCATTATACCAAAATGGAGCCAAGAACAGGTTTTATACTTGTTCTCAAAGAATATGTACCAGTCCACTATAAAATTATGCACATCATCTTTATGCAGAACATTTTGAGTACACAACATTTGTTTCTTAGTGCAGTGTGGGTTATGGAGGTACACACATTATTTGCTAGCTAAGGCTTTGTCCTCCCTCTTGTACAGATTGAATACTGGATGTTTATGACATCTACAAAGCTAAAAAGTATTAGAGGTGCTTACAAGCAGGTAACTGCAAACAGGATGTGGCTCCAAGGAGCTACTTTAAAACAACTTGGTCTAAACAACTTATTTGGTTTATTCAGTGTTTCATACAGAAGCACCATTACCTAGCACATACCCATGATTACTATTTTCTCTTTTGGCTATTTTAAAGTCTTATTTCATATTTTCAAAAACAGAAACAATACCGCTTTATAGGCCTCACATCCAGCAACTTCATTCCCTTACTCCTCTCACAGCTCCTCTTGTTTCTGTGTCAAACCTCTAAACCTAATCACACCTCTAAACAAACCTGCTGCACAAGCTCAGACCTGCTCCTATTTCCAGAGAACTTGGCAAATTATCACTGAGCAAGTTTACTTCCCTTAAGCCTGGAACAGCTTTTGTGCATCTTCCATTGCCCTTTTAGTTCAGTACTAAAGCACTATGTGCTCCAGGTTATGCAGCCCAGAAGTAAAGTACTATCTAGTTTGGGGCTTTTGAGGCTCCCCCCACTCTAAAACATTAATTGGGGGGAGGGGGAGAAAATAAAATTATCGACAATGTGGAGAATAAAGTTTTTCTCCCTCTTTCACAATACTACAACTGGGCATAAGAATCAGGACAGACAAAAGTAGTATTTCTTCATACAGTGCCTAATTAATTTATGAAATTGTCACAAGTTGTAGCAATATCCTACACTCAGCTTAGGCGGCTTTAAAAGCAGACTAGACAAATTCATGGAGGATAAGTCTAGCAATTGCTACACAGAACTTCTGTAGTCACTGAAAAAGAGTTGCTAGGATCCACAACAGGAAAAGGTTGTCTTCATCCCCATTTGTGAGCTTCCTGTAGGCATCTGGTTGGCTACTGTTGGCAATAGTGGAGTGGGGTGATTAGAGTGTCCAACTAGGCTTGGGGTGCAAATACCAAGCCTGTAAAATTCCCTGAGAGACTCTAGGCCAGTCACTGTATCATCCAGTCCTACTTCACAGGGAGGCAATTCTCCTCTGAACTCCTTGGGGGAAAGACAGGATGTAAGAGAAAGAAAGACACACAGGATACTGGACTAAGTAATTTGGTCTCATCCTGTGGGGCTCTTCTTTTGTTCTTACTCAAGTTAACTCTTGCAACTACTCCACATGCGCAGCCAGTTCAGGGACTCCAGAAATCCAAACCAAGGCCTGGTTTACACTAATCAAAAAAGAGGTGATAAGATAGGCCATATCGCTTCATCCTACAGGAAGGGGATGTCTCTTTTGATTACTTTCTTAGCAAACTAGCACAGCACATAGACTGGACTAGACTTTTCTCCTGATTATGAACTTTTAACAGCATCCACCACCTGCAGTCTGACGTAGCTACGTCTACTACCTCATTGTACTGCATGTGAAAACTATTCCCAAGCACAACACTGATTTCAATATGACAACGTATAGTTTTCATACGATTGCAACACTGGCTGCATACGCACCATACATTTTAAGCACTATCTTCCCCCACCAAGAATTCTAGGAATTGTAATTTATCACTCACAGAGGTACATTTACCTGCAACATTAACAAATTTCAGCTCCCAGAAATTTTTTTTCCGGGGTGGTGGTGAGGAAGACGTGTTTTTAGTGTATAGTATGTACGGAGTCATTATTTCACTTTTGATGCGAATATACACGTTACCCCTAGAGTTTCTTACATCTTTAAGGAAACAACCCCGCAGAGGAATTTACCCAAGTTGCATCCTTTGCTTTGAGACTCCAGAAATCCATTCATCGGTATAACTAATCCTGTCGTCGTCACTCCACATCCCCCCCGCCGGCTAAAAATGTATTTCCCAAACTCTTCCCTTTTAAACTCTCAGTGTGACTCACCGTAATTGTACGGCATAGCGAGGGTGGAGTTGCCGAACCCAGGTTCGTTATAGATCACCACGGCGGCCGCCCGCTTCCTCACCGCGTTGGCGATTTTGTCTTTCAAGCTGCAGCCCCCGTGCGTCACCAAAGCGATCCAGGACCGAGACACCCCCGCTGCTTTGTCTCTCGACAGGCCGCCGCGGGAAGTTCCGGGCGGCATAGGGATTTCGTACTCAACATCCGAAGCGCAGCCTTCCATGTGGCGGGCGGTCCCGCCGCGGGGGATGCCTACCAGGCCTTGCGCGCTCTGCTTGGGCGAGCCTTCCCCATAACGGCCGCTCTCGGTGCTGCTCCGCATCGTGCGGTTGGTGCCGGGCTCGGTGTATACCGTGGTCACCCAAGCCGTGTACCACACCAGAGACCAGGCGACCCGCGGACACCCCACCGCCGCCAGCGCAACCAACAACGGCAGCGTTACGCGACGCACCAAGACCATGGCTCCCGGACGCACAAGGATGCCCGCCAGCCCCAATACCAGCAGACTAAGCGAATGAACCTTCCTGTACAAAACGCGGTTTTGCAGCCGCACGCAGCAACCTCAAGGTTCCCGCCCCTTTTCCGGGAGGCGGCCCAACTTCCAGGCAGACGAATGGCTGAGCAGCCGCAGCTTAGAGTGGGACAAAGAGGTCGAGCGGAGGTTGTCCCTCTCTCCCTTCCGCGGCCAGGCCAGGCCACGCCACGCCCCCACGCCGCCCACGCCACGCCCCCACGCCGCCCACGCCGCCCCACCAAGCTGTCTTCTCTTCTTCCCTCATAGATACACTCAGTTTGGAGACCACTCCTTCTCTTCCATTCTTCTGGAGAAAAAAAGAAACCTCCTCCTTAGGCGTATCGCTTCTGGCCCCCCAGAGAGGAGTAGCCGAATCATAGTATAACCATGTCTACTCAGAAGTAAGTCCTGTTGAATTCAGTCGGGCTTATGCCTAGCTATGTGTGTAACCCTGCAGTCTTAACCCCACTTACTTGAAAGTAAATCCCATTGAATTCATTCATTCATTCATTGGCGATCACTGGTGGCTGAATAAGATTGTCTTTCAAGATAAGGTCTTTAAGGTGGGTCTGTAAGTGACTGTGGAGGCCAATTCTAGATCCACACAGCCTCCCACAATGACTAGGGTTGCCAGGTCAGAACCATCCAAAAACCTGAGAAAATGGGGCGGGCCCTAGTGACGTCATGGGGTGGGCCCTAGTGATATCATGAAGCATGATACATTGTATCAACCACACTTGCGTGCAGCATATTATTCAAAAAAAATTTTCTGATTGGAAATTAAAATAGAAATCTTACCTAAAAGAGGTCCAGCTGAAGTGACAAGGTCATTCCTTCTCACCATCTTAGGGAGTATGGATGGAAAATGGAAATGGAATGCCTTCAAGTCGATCCCGACTTATGGTGACCCTATGAATAGGGTTTTCATGGTAAGAGGTATTCAGAGGTAGTTTACCATTGCCTTCCTCTGACTTTGGACACATATACTTTGGACACATAATGAGAAGACATGATTCATTAGAAAAGACAATAATACTGGGAAAAACAGAAGGGAGTAGAAAAAGAGGAAGACCAAACAAGAGATGGATTGATTCCATAAAGGAAGCCACAGACCTGAACTTACAAGATCTGAACAGGGTGGTCCATGACAGATGCTATTGGAGGTCACTGATTCAGAGGGTCGCCATAAGTCGAAATCGACTTGAAGGCAAATAACAACAACAACGAAGTGGCAGCACCTACGCTTTGGAACCTTTTCTTTTTTTAACATGTTTTTAAAGATGATTTGCTTTAATTTAAAGTCTGTTTTTATGATTTTTAAAGTGTTTTTAGTGCTTTTGTTTGCCACCCTGGGCTCCTACTGGGAGGAAGGGTGGGATATAAATCAAATAATAAATAAATAAAAATAAATAAACTTCATTCACCCAACCCAAAATTCAGAACCATGCCACTTTAAGCTGTTTTGCAACTGTTTATACTTGTTTTATGAGTATTCAAATTAATACACACCAGAAGCCACAGCAACAGTCTGAGAAATAGTGATATATTTCCCCCACCCAGCCTTCTCAGTGCCAAACCACAGCATTCCCCACCAGCTGCAGTTTTCAATGGGTGCCTCATGTAGAGTGCATTGCAGTAGTCTACACAGGAGGTTATCAGAGCATGGATCGCTGAGGCCAGGCTATCCCACGGTAAAGTCACAATGTAGGGCACAGGGGCTTCTTGATTCAGAGTTCAGTTGCTCAGCCACTGAGTTATGCTAGCTTTGAAAAGTAAATAAAAATTGCTTCTTGTGTTAGGAGCCCAAATCCCCACCCTCCACAATGGAAGGGCCGATATTAAAAAAAACAAATCTCGTGGCACCATTCAAAAGATAATTCTTGCCTTCATCTGTCCCACTGATTCTGCTACCTAAAGCAGGTCACACACACACACACACACCCCACACACACTCTCTCTCTCGCTGTTTCTGTCTTTTCCTAATGAGACGGGGGACAGGACGATTGAACTTTTAAATCAGTGGGGAGGGCAGGCGGGGGAAGAGAATGAGGTGGGGGGGACAGGGAGAGTGAGCGATATTATTATTATTATTATTTCAATTTGTATGCCACTTTCCCACACAAATGTGCCCAACGTGGCTCACAAATGTAAATGATGTATCATTACATGAAAAGTCAAAAGGCTAATTCATTTCAAAGCATAATATAGCAATCCAAATAAATAATTCATTACAATAATAGGCACAACATTTTAAATTCATTATAAAATAAACTATCAACCATAAAAACATATTGATTGTTAAAATATGTAATTTTATAGCAAATACCTTTACTCAGCATTCATATGCATAGTCCTTATCCCATACTCTTCAATTACTGTTCATTATTCTTTAGTTTTTATAGTTTTATAGAGATAGCTGCATTGAGAAGTTGTGGCTTGGAAGCAATAATGTGAAATATTTGCCACCAGGTGCTGCTATCTACAGTACATTGATTTCATAGACAACAATTCAATGCAGGTATGCAGTTTAGTCATTAGAGAAGTTAGCACATAGGCTTTGTTTACTCTAAGACATCAGACCCCAGTAAGAGAATGGCAGAGTCCGCTCTGTTCACCTAGAATTAAATCCCCTGTGCCAATACAAAGTTTATCTCAAATCTAAAAGTTTAAGATGATGAGTGTGGATTAATTATTTGCAAAAGGTGTGATTTTAGCTCCACCTTTAAAAAAACAAACAGTTTTTGTAATGAAATATCAAGCAACCCTGTTTCCCACTTGCAACCATCATATAAAGCAGGGATAGCCAACGTGCTGCCTTCCAGATACTGGTGCACTACAACTCCCATCAGCTTCAGCCATTATGGTCAAAAGACAGGGGTGACAAGAGCTGTAGTCCACCACCATCTGAAGGCATCAAGTTGGCTACCCCAGTTATAAGCACAAAAAGGCTTGGAAGATCAGACTTAAAGTAAGGCAAACCGTGGGTCTGTGGCTTCAAGTGCTTCTTGTATCAAAGTATATCCCCACTGGTATGTTCTGAAAAAAAATCATAGTAGCTACTAGGAGAAGGGGGGGGGGGAAACAGGCAATGTTTCTTAAAACATGTATGTTCCTTAAAACAAAGGATATCTGGCAAATGTACTTCTTGACACAGCAAGCCAGGGCACAAACAGAATAACAGGAGCCAGAGAGGGAGGTCTCAAAAGGATCAAGTGAAACATACTCAATGAACATAATAGGAAACAGACAAGTGGACAAGTCAGGAGGTGAGTTGGCAGGGAAGCAAGGAAAGCCAGAGGCTCCAATGGAAAGGTTCTCAGATATTTTACTTTTAAACCAGTTAGGAGGGCAGGCGGGGGGGAGAGAATGGGGGGGCAGGGAGAGTGAGCGATTTTACTTTTAAACCATTTAGGAGGGCAGGCAGGGGGAGAGAATGGGGGTGGGGAGGACAGGGAGAGTGAGCGATTTTACTTTTAAACCAGTTAGGAGGGCAGGCGGGGGGAGAGAATGGGGGTGGGGGGGACAGGGAGAGTGAGCGATTTTACTTTTAAACCATTTAGGAGGGCAGGCGGGGGGAGAGAATGGGGGTGGGGGGGACAGGGAGAGTGAGCGATTTTACTTTTAAACCAGTTAGGAGGGCAGGCGGGGGGAGAGAATGGGGTGGGGGGCAGGGAGAGTGAGCTATTTTACTTTTAAACCATTTAGGAGGGCAGGCGGGGGGAGAGAATGGGGGTGGGGGGCAGGGAGAGTGAGCGATTTTACTTTTAAACCATTTAGGAGGGCAGGTGGGGGGAGAGAATGGGGGTGGGGGGATGGAGAGTGAGCGATTTTACTTTTAAACCATTTAGGAGGGCAGGTGGGGGGAGAGAATGGGGGTGGGGGGGCAGGGAGAGTGAGCGATTTTACTTTGCTTACTGTGTTACGCCGGCCCTTCCAGACAGGAAGGAAGGAGGGAGTGGAGGCAGCAAGCAGCAAGCAGAGAAGGATGGCTGACTAGGAAAGGGCAGCTGGCCAGATCCTTTGGTGTATGCACACGTGAATCACGCATGCATGGCTGAGGGGGCCACTGGAAAACCGGAGATCCACGTGTTTAAGGTGAGTATGGCTGGAGACCAGAGAGGGGCCCCTTTTGCCGAAGACTCCGGCTGAAAACCGGAGATCTGGCAACCCTAGTGAGGACATAGTTTTTTTGGTTGGAAGACGCCTGTGCGCGAATTTATTTTATGTAGGGACATCGGCACACAACGATCAACACACAATCTTGACAGAAAAAGGCTTTGATCCAATGGCATGGATACTACGACAATTGGAAGTCTTTTATCTGCTAAAGCCTTCATCCGCCTTCAGTAACGTACACATTGTTGTACTCCGCCTGTTCTGCTATTGAGGGCATTCTTGGATCATTCTTTGTCTGGTTCCTCTCCCTTGACCTTACCGCTGTGGGTGACCATGCTGGGAGTACATGACTCCTGACAGCATCACTCATAGGGTTCACTGGAACATGCAAGCCCACTCACTACTACAAGGTGATGATCCAGCGAGTGACCCATTGAATTCATTAGGGCTGACTTCTGAGCTCATAGCTAGGATTGTGCTGTAAGTCTGCTGCAGCAAAAATAGCCAAGAGTCTTGTTATGCGGCACTTCTGACTATTAACATGATGCAGCAGGAAAAAACTGAATAACTATTGATAGGGAAGAGAATGGATCTAGTTTTAGGGGCCTTCCTAGCTAGCTTCTGTAGTATCCGACATAGGACATAGTGTCCGTGTGGTCAGGGCCAGTTCTAAAGGGCGGCCAGATGGAGCACTGTCCTGAGGGGCCCCTCCGCTCACCTTCTGCGATCTGCGGCACCTGAAGCCCCTGCCACCATCTTGGTTGATGGCAGAGACGCATGTGCGTAATACGCATGCATGCCATCAACCAAGATGGCGGCAGAGGCTTCATCCCCTTAGCTTAGAGAAACCGTGGCTGCCATCTTGGTTAATGGCAATGCTAAAAGACAGGTGACAGGTAGGTGGGGGGGCATGGGGGGCCACACAAGCACACACACACACACCAGGGCCTGGGGAAAGCTGATGCCCAAGGGCCCCGGCATGCCTGGGGCCGGCCCTGCGTGTGGTCACTCCCTCTTATGTTGTTAGTTCACCTCGGACAGCAGCAAAAGCTTTGACACCTTACACACTTCTGAATAGCAGGTGCTGGGCTGCACAAACAGAGTGGCATTGTTCTTATGTCCTCCTTGCAGGCTTCCTACAGGCATCTGGTTGACCATGGCGATAACAATGCTTAGACAATTCTGTGGCACCCTGAACAGACTAAAATCTGCCCCCCCCCTTCAGTTTCTGGACAAAGGTTACAAGTGCAGTTCTTCAAAAAGTACATTTTGGCTTTATCCCACCCATGTGCCTTAAGCCATTTTGAAAACCCTATTATGTGAAGCAACATGGAGTTGGAATAAGCAGCACCTGGTCCCTGGCAAACAGTAAACAGTGCTCAGCCATTCCTCTCTCCGCTGTTAGGGTAGAGACACACTCACTAGTTTGCTGGTTCCAGTGCGTCTCCACATCTCTCTTCTGAAAATGGGGGCAACAACGCTAATCAAACCCCACGCCTTTTTATTGCACAATCTGGTGGGAGCAGCTTGAGTTCGTTTTTTAAAATTCAGCTTCAAAGAGATTTCCTAACTGATCAGCCGATCAGCCCATTCCCCCTCCAGGTGTGGCTAATGGAAATGCTTTGATCTGGCGACTAGTGTGTTCACAGCCTATGTCAAATCATAAAACAACTTTTTTTGTCCTCAGGTCTCCGGAATCCTGCCTATTCTAACTTCAGTAGCTGCACAAGTCAGATTTCTGGCTTCATTGGTGTGTTCAAGTATTTGCCTAAACACACAAATGCTCAAGATGGGGGCAGGGTTGCAGGGGCACACATACAAATTCCTTCTTCCATGAGTTGTACTCCCCTTTAGTTCCATCTCTTCCCCACATTACTTGGGAAGCATTTCAAGGGGTTTTACTCATGTTCGCTTGGACATAAGTGGACTCCTCCGTGCAATCAAGGAGCTTGCTTTATCAAAAGTTATCAAACACTGAAGGGATGGGACACAAATTTTTAAGGCTCAACAGGACTCAGAATTGTCTAGCTACAACTCTGTCAACAACAGGTATGATGACTTCTACAATGGATTGCATTCTCAGGCATGAAAGATGTGTACAAAAAGAGGCAAAGCAGTATTTCCATGACACTCTTGAGATTCTGTGATTTGAGCTTGATTGTGCACAACTGGCAACATTTTCACTGATGTCCTAACATCCATATAATATTATGAGAAACTTAAAAATATATTCTTCGTAATATTGATGCTTTCAGAGGGTTATGTACAGAACAGCGTGGGCAAATCAAATATACTGCTCTGACTCCAGATCTGTCCTACACAAGTGCTGCAGTTCTTTCTTCCAAATAATATCTCAAGAGTTAGTAGAGTAATAGATTGAAGTATACTTCTTAGGTCTGGTTTACTACTACTTCATTCCTTGGTCTCAAAAGAACCAATCAAAGATGGATTGTCCCTTAACTTCCTAGAAGGATGTTTCTAGAGGCCATTCAGTGATCAACAGAGTAGATAAGGAGGTATCTTAACATGACTTAGCCTTCACTTTTGTTCGCACTAGCCTGGTTTGCACATAATGTTAAACCATATTTCAGCATTGTTTGCATGAGCCTTGGGCTTATGTACTCCCTCTTCTACTGTTCACTCCCAGTGCAGCCACAAGGAGAAAAAAAGATTTTTTGCTTTAATTTTCAACTAACCATAGTTTCTCATTTTTGTCTGAACTAGGAGCCATGGTTAGTGTTAACTGTGGCTTATTGAAACAAGCTAGGTTCATTAACCATGGTTTGCAGTTGGCTTGCTTCAATAAACCATAGCTAACGCTAAGCACAGTATGTTCAGTGTCAGACATAACAAGAAACCATGGTTAATTGAAAATGGAAGCAAAAGCTTCTGATCTTCTCACAGCCAAATTGAAGGAGAAGAAAGGAGGAGGTAAGCACATGAGTCCAAGACTAATGCCCACAATATTAGACTAATTATGTGTGAATGCAGCCATTATCTGAATGATTAAAACAAAGTTAAAAGGCTTGCCTTTTTCTCTAGTCTTTCAAAGAAGCACATTAGGATTCAGAGTGTTTTCTAAACCACATTGAAAGCATTTTAGAGAATAGCGTTTTGTAAGATAATTAAAGGCAAATGTGTGCCTAAGGAAAGATGGAATCTATAATGTCAACCTAACTAAAATTCTGTACATTTAAACAAGAGTTGAAACAACTCTTTAAAATTTCAGATGATTAAGAACTAAGTGCAGTAATACAACCATCATATACATACCAGCAATTTCATCTTGGGTCGCAATTCTTGTCCAGTTTCAGAAATTATAATAAGCATATATTGTCATTATCCTGTGGCATATATGTTCATAAAAATCCAGAAATATTCAAACACCTTAAAGAGTTTAGTATCATCTATCTCTAGCCTTAACATTCATTTTCATTTCAACGGTTAATACTGTAGTGTTGTTCCAGTTAAGAAAATGGAACCATTTTAAGTACTTTGCACAAAAATACTGTGAAGTAAATACCCAGTACCATAGAGTATAAAACAGTTTTCCCCCCAAAGTAAATGTGAAAACTAAATTATCTTATTTGAAAGTTCAATCAAGCTTTACTGGGCACTGCTTTGAAATATTCCTCCAGTGCAATGGTGGCAATTTCTCCGTACCAATTCTGAAGCCAGACATGTTCGACGTTCATTTTCATAAAGAACCATTCATAATTGCGAGGCCATTTTCTCATTACCGTATGCCTGGAAGAACAAAAGGTAACCAAACAGGTTTAGAATAATGTTGATCTCGGAGGCTTCTTCTAGCAAATAGTCCCTAGAATTCTTTGGCAATAGTGTTGGTTTTAACACCAGTAGTAACTATTATGCTTTAGGACTGCAGTGTTTGACCATGTTAGACCCACCCCCAAACATGCATTTGAGGACCCATTTCTTAATTTTTTTGCCATATATTTGTGTAAGTGATAATGCTGCTATTGAGACTCAGGTTAGATCAGGCCATGATCTGGTCCTGACCCACCGGTGCTTTAAGACAGGGGTGTGGAACCTCCAGCCGTGGGTCTAATTAGGCCTACCCGGCCTACCCATCTGGCACACAAGGCCATTTTGGTAAAGCGACACCTACCTGCCCTATACCCAACATCCTATATGATGTCAAGTGTGGGGCAGGTAAGGGTGGGGCTTGGCCAAAAGTGTTCTAAAAGCCCATTTCAAAGCACAGGGCAAGATAGCACTTTGAGAGGGGTTTCTGAAATCACTTGTGGGTCACCTGACATCTGTGTGACATTATGTGATTGTCAAACTTGGGCCGCAAGGAGTGGGAGAGATAATCATCTGACCGCCAAGCTAGAAAGGTTTCCCACCCCTGCTTTAAAAAATGCAGCAGTTATTTCAAGCAGTGACCTGCCATACTTATTATTTTTTCCCTGAGTAGATATTGCAGTGTCACTTGAAAAAAGCCACCTCTTTTACTTTTTAAAACATATTTTAAAAATTGTGTTATGCACATATTTTAAACCCAAATATGTCGAAAACACAAGCAACAATAAACTTGTAAGCATTCAGGGATGGATCCAGACTTAGTAATACTTACAGCACACCCACTGAAAACTGTGAAACTTAAATTAAGTGGGTTTACTCTAAGTAGTAAGGCTGCAACCCTAACTCCACTTGCCTGGGAGTAAGCAGCATTGAATTCAATAGGACGTAGTTCTGAGTAGACATGTGTAGGATTATGCTGTTAGGGAAGTTTGTGCCAGCTAGTTTATGCCTACCAGCCCCTCACACTAACCTTGGACATTATCCAGTCAATGCTAAAGAATCTTTACAATCCATTGATTTCAAATAGCAGGGTTAAGCACTAACTAAAATCATTTACAAGTACTGCCTGGAAGAAAGCCTTGTTTTCAATTAACACTTGACTCTTGCAAGCAGATGCTTTTTGAAGAAGTTCTGTTATCCAGGGAAAACAATTATAATTTGTATTATTCCTTCTGTTCTTGGTCCAAATGCCTTATTTTACATTTTTTCTCCTGTTAGCACAATAACAGTGTATTCGTACAAACCTAGAAAACAATGCCTGCTTGGCAAATTCCATTTCTTCTAGAGGCACTGTAATCATCTGTCCTGTAAGAATAAGTCTGGCACACCGTGGATCATCGGGGTCGACTATAGTTTTTCTGTAAGCAAAGAAAATGTTTATGTTATGTGGCACCTTAAAGACTAACAAATGTCTTATGATGCTAGCACAGCGTTTCCCAACTAGTGGGCCACCAGATGTTGTTGGACCTCAATTCCCATCTTTCCTGACCATTGGCAATGCTGGCTGAGGCTGATGGGAGTTGTGGTCCAACAACATCTGGTGGCCCAATAGTTGGGAAAGGCTGTGCTAGCCAGTCTTTGCCAGCCTGGTGCCCTCCAGATGTTCTGGACTACAATTCCCATCAGCCCCAGCCAGTGTGGCTTTGCTGGCTAGAACTATTGGGAGTTGTAGTCCAGAACATTTAGAAGGCACCAGGTTGGCGAGGGCTGGCATAAGCTTCTGTGGACTACAGTCCACTTGATCAGATGTTATGTTACTGCACTTCAGAACTTGTATTTGTAGATCTACGTATGTTAACTTAATATGTAAACTTAACTGAAGCAGTTTTCTAAATATGGATCAGACTGTACCAATTTATCACAAAGGGCAACTGTTACATGTTTCTGATATGGGCGTCAGAAGCAATACTATATAAGGGCTTATGAAGAGGTCTGTGAATAAGAACAAAAGAAAAGCCTGTTGGATCAGGTCAGTAGCCCATCCAGTCTAGCAACCATTCTCACAGGGAAGCTCTCAAGCAGGACCTGAGCACAAGAGCACTCTCCCTCCTGTGGTTTCCAGCAACTGGTATTCAGAAGCATACTGCCTCTGAATGTGGAGACAGAGCATAGCCATCATGGCTAGTAGCCTCTGATACCATTATCCTCCAGGAATTGGTCTAATCCTCTTTTAAAGCTGTCCAAGTTGGTGGCCATCACTGCCTCCTCTGGGAAGGAGTTCCATAGCTTAACTATGCACTGTGTGAAGAAGTACTTTCTTTTATTTGTCCTGAATCCTTGAGCATTCAGCTTCATTGGATGTACATGAGTTCAAGTATTATAAGAGAGGGAGAAAAACTCCTCTCTATTCACTCTCTCTATGTCATGCATAATTTTATAAACTTCTATCACGTCACCTCTTACACACCTTTTCTCTAAACTAAAAAGCCCCAAATGCTACAACCTTTCCTCATAGGGGAGTCGCTCCGTTGACCTTGTTTGAATCTTTTCCAGTTCTACAATATCCTTTTTGAGGTAAGGTGACCAGAACTGTATACAGTATTCCAAATGCAGTTGCACCATAGATTTGTAAAATGGCATTATGATATCTGCAGTTTTATTTTCAATACATTTCCTAATGATTCCTAGCATGGAATTTGCCTTTTTCACAGCTGCTGCATGCTGGGTCAACATCTTCATCGAGCTATCCACTATGACCCCAAGCTCTCGTTCCTGGTCAATCATGACCACTTCAGACCCCATGAGCATATATGTGAAATAAAGATTGCCCTGACATGCATCACTCCTCCACACTTGTTTACATTAAATTGCATTTGCCATTTTACTGCCCATTCACTCACTTTGGAGAGGTCTTTCTGGAGCTCTTTGCAACCTCTTTTTGTTTTGAAAACCCTGAACAATTTAGTATTATCAGCAAACTTGGCCACCTCACTGCTCACTCCTAACTTGTTTATGAACAAGTTAAAACACACAGGCCCCAATACCAATCCTTGGGGGACTCCATTTTCTACATCTCTCTATTGGGAGAACTGTCAATTTATTCCTACTTTCTGCTTCCTGCTGCTTAACCAGTTCCTGATCCACAAGAGGACCTGTCCTCTTATTCCATGTCTGCTAAGCTTACTCAAGAGTCTATGGTGTGGTTATAGGGCTAATGAAGTGATATAGAATTACAGCCTAAATATAGAAATACATTCCCAATTATAAAGACACACATACATACAATTGTGCAATTCTAGGTGGAGGATGTGTTGATAAAAAGTGTTTCTTTCTGACCTACTTCCTAGTCTTCTTTTACTCATTCCTAGTTTCAGAATGACTCAGAACAAGAGATTGGCAACCTGCTTATTAAAGTGTGTGCCTACACAAAAATACTGCCAACATCACATTTATGAGTGCCTGCTAGAGTTCCATTGATCATTTTATCTGACTTGTATCTGACCATTCATAGTTGTCATGAAATAATTCAAAATTTGTTTTAAATTTACTGATGCTGCTGTACACAATAGACATCAGCGGGGCAATGCACCAATAAAAGTGGTCTGCAAATCTCTTTCTTTGAACTAAGGACCAAAGTAGATGACACATTAGGTTTGTATTATACCCTTAAGTACAAGATGGTTTTTTACACTAATTGCCAGATTAGGATCCTAGTGTGAGCTTTTTTTCCTTTGCAAACTGCTGGTGTGGGGGGCCTGATCTAGACTGGGATCATAGTGGAGAACAAAGGATTAAAGCCCTGCTACTCCCCACACTAAGATCTGAATTCAGATCAGGGAGGGGGCAATCCATGTTAAAAACAACGCAGCAGAACAAGAACAACTTCCACTTAAGGGCACAGATATGTATCTAAAGTATTTTCTCGTTTGGCCCTAAGAGTATGTTTACACCTTACACTTTTTCCCAGCTGAAGAACTTTTGGAGTTTAAATTATTTTAAGGGGCTAGATTATTTAGGAGAAGCCATGACTGTTCATTTTTGAAATTTGAACTGATGACCAGGACTAGACAAAACAAGGTCATGGATGGGCAGATATGCAAGTTACAGCAGCTGAAATTCCTTTTTCTACACTAGTTTTGCATATGGCCATCATAGGTGGCATCAGAAAGACCAATGCAAAGGGAAAACATGGAGGCATCTTTCACCAGCAAATTGCCCTGTCAGAGGGAACAAGAAAAGAAGTAGTTCTTGGAATGTTATATCAAATAATTATAAAAGATTTATATCATTTGACTCCCCCTAGCCATTAGGACGATAGAATAGAGTACGCTTTGAGTGTCCAAGATAAACTGTGCCTGCATTTCCCTCCTCCAGTTAGCAGACTTGGTAGCATAAGGAGCAGGAAATTAGTCCCTAGTTTGGTGTAGTGGTTAAGGTGTTAGACTATAACTTGGGAGACCAGGGTTCGAATCCCCACATAGCCATGAAGCTCACTGGGTGACCTTGGGCCAGTCACTGCCTCTCAGCCTCAGAGGAAGGCAATGGTAAACTCTCTCTGAATACCACTTACCATGAAAACCCTGTTCATAGGGTCACCGTAAGTCGGAATCGACTTGAAGGCAGTCCATTTAAGTGTTGTAAAACACTACTTGGATGGCTTTAAAATAGGATTACACAAATTCATGGAGATTAAGGCTGTCAATTGTTATTAGCCACAATGACTATGTTCTGCCTCCACTGACAGAGGCAGTATACCTGAGTGCCAGTTGATGGGAATCTCAAGTAGGGAGAGTGCTATTGCACTTAGGTCCTTCTTTCAGGCTTCCCATGGGCATCCAGTTGGCCACTATGAGAATGGGATGCTGGACTAGTTGAGCCACTGACCTGATCCAGCAGGCTCTTCTTATGTTTTTAATGTACTGTGGAATATTTGGCCCTAAGGTTAATTTTCAACCAGTTACCATTTTCTTTTCTCCCTTTTCGTCTCTTCTTGGTTCAGACCCAGTGAAAATCAATAATCACTCTGAAATAACTGGGCATATGCAAACAAACAATGACTGGCATTATTTGGGGTCTTCAAACTTGACTCAGTTTGAAACAATCCAGAATCCTAAGTATTTTGAATCCCCACCACAATAGTACAGAAAGCAAAATTATATCAACAGAAAAAAATTTCAACAGCCACATCACTTTCATTTTATTTTTTGAAAAGAACAATTATATAATTATGTGCATCCTCTGTGGATTGTAAATCATAATGCACTTAAAGGATATGAACTAGTAAGCATTGCATTAGCATTACTAATCGGCATGGTACGAACATCAAACTACATCTCAGTTGAAAGCAAAATTCATAATCTGAAAAACTTCTCCTGATCTTTGGCTTTATCCTTCAGGGCACTGTTAACTTCCTTGCTGCGGCGGCTGCTTTGGAGATTAAGAGCTTTCTCTTTCTTCTGACCACCCACTTCAAAGCTTTGAGTTAAAATTTCAGTGGTTTCTAAAAATGTGATTCTAGAAAGTTTACATCCACTTGCATGCTGCAGACTGCATTCTTAATGGTCTCGACTCTTTGCTTGTATTCAGTAATTAATTACTTCATCTGAAGTATTGGGAGCATTTTCCAGTACAGACCAATACAGATTCCTTGTTGCTACATGCCAAGATTTGCTCATGTCACGAATACCCACCAAAAACATGGTTGTTGTGTGACAGCATTGATCACCTGTTGGGGAGAAGACAGACTCTGGATTCAGTTCCTCCCATACCTTTAAGAGGTGATCAGTGCTTTCAAAGCTGACCACAGCAGCCATCTGTTTGTATATTGCATCATGGGTTTTTAATCAGTGTGACAACCAGATCAGGGGCAAACTATAACCTGGCCAGTTTTTGTAAAGAAATACAGCTTTGGCTGATTTTGAGCAGAGAAGGGAGGGCTTAATTATTTCTGCATTGACTGTTGTAGCACTCCAAATCACACCCCAGCTCCTTTTCCATCTTGCCCTCACAGGGTTCTAGATGTGTGCTTGTCCTTAGAAGCATGCATCTGGCACCCTGTCAAGTGAAAACAGCTGAGGAAATTATTTGGAACAGAAAAACTGCTGGTGGAGAAAGGGATAAGAACACACACACACACTGTCCACACATAGCTTTTATTTTCAGGATCACATGTTCCTAAAGCTGCTTGTCTTTACAAATAAACAAAATGCATCATGGGGGTTTAATTCCACACACAATTGCATGTAACATGTAATTAGGCCCTCACTCTCTGTGGCAGCATGTTCGTTTGCTAGGGGAGGGAGCTGCTGGTTTACTCTCTCTGCTGTGTTTAGGCAGCACTTGTGCTGCAGGCCAAACAGCAATTTTTGCAATTACCAGCTTAGCAGCTGTCATAAGAACATACGAACATAAGAAGAGCCTGCTGGATCAGGCCAGTGGCCCATCTAGTCCAGCATTCTGTTCTCACAGTGGCCAACCAGGTGCCTGGGGGAAGCCCGCAATGACACATGACACAATGGGCTAATTGGTTTTCATCTGGTCCTGTAAAACTCAGACTTAGCTATTTGTCAAGATCAAGCTGTTCTCAGAATGTGTTGGGGTACTTGTCTAGTACTTTGAGCTTGCTTTGACTCCAGCCCTCAGAGCCAGACAGTTGGGTTCATAGACCAAACTGCACAGAAGACTGCCTGCACAATTGAGGTGCTCCATCTGTGTGTTTATACTTTACAAATATGCTTTGCACTGACCAAACATATAGTTCCTCTGGAGTCAATAGAAGGACCTTTAAAATTAATATCAAACAAATATGAAAGTATCTGCAAAATTGTAGTAACTTGGTACATGGGAGACTAGATGGAAAATGCTCATGTGTCAGAGCCTATTGTTAGATCAGTTTTAAAAAATGGGTGCAGCCATTTGATTCTGTTGTAGGAACCCAGAAGATCTGAATGCCCTGACTCCTGATCTATTTTTGCTAAACCTGAAATTGATGGGATTCCAGAATAGACACTTGTTTTTGCCAGTTGCCAAACATGAGCACATTTTGCCATTAATTTTTTTTTATTCAAAGTTTCAAAAAACAAAACAAAACAAAAACAAATTAATAACTAATACAATAAAATAAAATGTTGACTTCCGATTTGTCGCAGATCAGTTATAGGTCTATAATATATAACAAACCTGTCTCTTAATATATTACAAAATCACTTTCCTCCAGTAGTTATCTTAATTAATCATCAAATCTCATTAACATCACTTTATTCTTTCCGCAAAAAGTCAAAGAGAGGTTTCCAGTCCTTGAGAAATATATCCATCGATTTTTCTCCAAATAAACATGTCGATTAATCCATCTCATCAAGTCTGCTAGGTCCAGTAATTTCAATAGCCATTCTTCCATTATCAGTGTTAATTCCATCTTCCATCTTCCATCCTTGCATCCATAATAATCTTGCTGTCATAATCATAGTCATATAATAAGAATCTGATGGGAATTTCCTTCCTCACAAATATTTCCTTGCCATCAATTCTGAATGTGTTACTGAAATGTTGTTGTAAAGTCATATCTCTGATCCTCTTTTTTACGAAATGCACTAGCACATCTCTTGAGAGTTTTTCCATTGTCACATATCTGTAATTAATTCTATAAATTTTCTCTATTTCAAGCTCTATCACATCATTCCAGTCCAGAAATTTTTTCAAAACATTGATAGCTTTATCTCTGATATCTTCATCAATTTCTTCAGGGACAACACTGAATTCCAAACAGTAATCTTTATCTCTAAGGTCCATAAACTCCAAATCTTTTTCCAGTTCCACATTTGATATATCTGTTCCAATCTCCAGGGCTTGCATCTTCCCTTTAATTTTTTCTTTCTTCTTCTATTGCTTGTCTAGTTATATGTTTGATCTCATCAACCTCCTCTCTCATAAAATCCCCTATTTCTTTCAGCTTCTGCTTCATTTTGCCAAATTCAATTTTCATCTCTTGTTTGCCATGTCTAAGTTCTCGTTTCGTTATCTCAATCTCATCCATTATTTTCTGAAACATATTTACTTCCAGGGTCTCAGCCACTTTCTTAATTGTCATTTTTAAAACCAAGAAGAAGAAAAAAAACCCCTTCAATTTCCAATATAGCACTATTCCCAAGCAAAGAGCAATTTATTTCTTTTTCCAGCAACAAAGGAGTTAATATTCCAAACCTGATGACATCATAATGTAGACAGCACAAACTGCCTTATCTCTTATGTGTCCAAGAATGCAAAACAAATTTAGTTCACAGCATCCAAATAGTTAGTGGCATAAAGAACAAGCAGATTCGTCAAAATGAAGTAGACCAGAAAAAATAGTCCCAGACATATAATACTCAAAAGTTCATATAAATCAAAATTTTTCTCCTCAGATTAGATATCTCTCATCCGTTTGTATCTTTATAATTCTCAATTCCAGGCCAGCTTTTTGCAATAAAAACAAAGATAAGCTATTTCGATTTCCTTCCGACTTAATTCCGTGTATAAAAAAGTTATAACTCACCCAGGGATTCTTTACTGCTGATTCTTTTAACAAATCTCTTTACTGCAACAATTTAAGCCAAATGATAAGGATAGAAAGAAGAATGCTTGCCTGTTAGAATCTGTTTTTCTTTGAAGAAAAGAAAAACGTCTCGCTTAATCAGTTTGAGCTTGCTTGAAATTCCTTGGCTCCGTCCAATGTTGCTGGCTGGTCCTTCGTTCATAGGCAATCCTAATGAATTCAAGTCCCCCAACAAACACAACGAAGCTTGTGGATGATCTCTTCGTTTCTCCCTTGCCTGGGAGAAAGTTTTTACCAGTAAAAAAAAACCTTTTGACTGGTTTTAAAACTGAAAAAGCTTCCTCTGAGACGAGAGCTCGTCTCAGAGGCAGGCACAAGCGAAGCAATCCTTCCCGGAAGTCTGCCAAACATGAGCACATTGTCCTGTTATATTACACCAATGACTGATGTTTTTAAGATGTGTCATCATGTACAATAGCCCATTCGCACCAAAGGATCAGAAAGGAGAGCTGTATTGAAGAGGGTGTTGTTTTTCTTGTGTTAACTACCTTTTTGTTTCAGTTAGGGGAGATGTGCTCTGCAGTGCTGGGGAGAGGAGTGGAGCCTGCCAAAAGCTAAAGACATAATATAAAATAAAACAAAAGCTCTTGTTCTTGCCAGACTATAACTCACATGATTCTTGACCATTGGTCATGCCAGCTGGGTCTAATAGAAGTTGAAATCTAACAATATCTAGAAGTCCACAGGTCGTCCCCCCACACACACACACACATTTTCTAAAATGAGAGGTCATTGCTGCTGGAGGGACGTGACTTTGTTAGTCTTCACCACTTTTCTTTTTAAGGTCTGCACAAGTTCATCTTCACTTAGGTATGACAGCAATGAAGTGTTCACCTTCAGAAAACAAAACTTTCTTAAAAGTTAACAAAATGGCATAGGCATGGATGTGCATGTCATGGTGCTCATAAGTGATGTCACAGACATATGGAGTATAATTCTGAGAGTTGGAAAACGCTTTTATCAACAACAGCAATACAACTCATTTCAGTATGAGTACAGCAGGGCTCCACTCATACGGCAGGTTACCTTCCAGACCCCTTCCTAAAAGTGAAACCCACCAAAAAGCAGAACTCCATCAATAAAATGGCATCCGACGCCTGAAAAACGCCGTAAAAGCAGCACAAGCGCCATATGAGTGGGGCCTTACTCTAATTGAAAGCTGCCATATTAGCGAGCCGCTGAAAAGCGGGGCCCTACTGTACTGGGAATCTGCAGTGTCCATGTGGCAGAAGAAAATGTGAATCTCCTTGAACAAATTAGTAACAGCAACACATTTGTTGTGTTTTAATCTGGAAGGGCCCTAAATGCTATTGCATGTTTAATGCAACCACCAAATATTCTCATAATTATAGTACCTGCAGAGATCTCCTTCTGCCTCTGGCAATGTCAGTGAAGCAATGGAGTTTTTCATCAGATCTGCTACTGTGTTGTCCTTTGGAGTCACATAAAAAAAAGGAGTTCCAGTGCTATTGTCTGTGGGGCCATCGCTCATGGATAAACAATTCCCAAATGGTGTTCCCTGGATCTGAAAAAAATCCAAACAATTTGTGCATAGAAAGCAAACAATTATTTTCTACAAAAATGCTTGCAGTAATTTAAAACCACCAACATAGTGCCTTGTGTTCCACTTCCCTGACCGTGACAAGTGATTTGTACTTTATTAAATTAGGTCTGTTGACCAAAATAGCTGTCATAAAATATATATCATTTTTGCTCAGATAGATCATTTTTCACTTGCTTTCTCACCTTCTCAGGTTAAACTAGACATTTTTATTTCTCAGCACTTTACAGAAATAAATAAATAAATAAGTGTATTTGTGTTGAAAATAATTTCATTGATTGATTGATTGATTGATTGATTGATTGATTGATGGCACTTGTATGCCGCCCCATAGCCAAAGCTCTCTGGGCGGTTTACAGCTATCAAAACATTAAAACAAATACACCATTTAAAAATATATTTTAAAAACAATTTAAAACACAATTTTAAAATTCAAAACAATATAAAAACAATTTAAAAACACTTGCTAAAATGCCTGGGAGAAGAGGAAAGTCTTGACCTGGCGCCGAAAAGATAACAGTGTTGGCGCCAGGAGCACCTCGTCAGAAAGATCATTCCATAATTTGGGGACCACCACTGAGAAGGCCCTTTCCCTTGTTGCCACCCTCCCAGCTTCCCTTGGAGTAGGCACCCAGAGGAGGGCCTTTGACTTTGAATGTAGTGTACGGGTGGGTTCGTATTGGGAGAGGCGTTCCATCAGGTATTGTGGTCCCAAGCCATGTAAGGCTTTATAGGTCAAAACCAGCACCTTGAATCTAGCTCTGAAACATACAGGCAGCCAATGCAAGCGGGCCAGAATCGGTTTTATATGTTCGGACCATCTGGTCCCTGCTACCAATCTGGCTGCTGCATTTTGCACAAGCTGCAGTTTCCAAACCGTCTTCAAAGGCAGCCCCACATAGAGTGCATTGCAGTAATCTAATTTAGAGGTTACCAGAACAACTGAAGCCAGGTTATCCCTGTCAAGATAGGGACGTAGTTGGGCCACCAACCGAAGCTGGTAGAAGGCACTCTGTGCCACGAGGCTACCTGAGCCTCAAGTGACAGAAATGATTCTAGGAGAACCCCCAAGCTATGAACCTACTCCTTCAGGGGGAGTGCTACCCCATCCAGAACAGGTTGGACATCCACCATCTGGTCATTAGAACCACCCACTAACAGCATCTCAGTCTTGTCTGGATTGAGCCTCAGTTTATTAGCCCTCATCCAGTCCATTGTCACAGCCAGGCACCGGTTCAGCACAATGACAGCCTCACCTGAAGAAGATGAAAAGGAGAAATAGAGCTGCGTGTCATCAGCATACTGATGGCAACGCACTGCAAAGCTCCGGATGACCGCACCCAACGGTTTCATGTAGATGTTGAACAGCATGGGGGAGAGAACTGACCCCTGCAGAACCCCATACTGGAGAGTCCAGGGTGCCGAGTAATGTTCCCCAAGCACCACCTTCTGGAGGCGACCTGCCAAGTAGGAGCGGAACCACTGCAATGCAGTACCTCCCACTCCCAACTCAGCTAGTCTCCCCAGAAGGATACCATGGTCGATGGTATCGAAAGCCGCTGAGAGATCAAGGAGAATCAACAGAGTCACACTCCCCCTGTCTCTCTCCCAACAGAGGTCATCATACAGGGCAACCAAGGCTGTTTCTGTGCCAAAACCAGGCCTGAAACCCGACTGAAATGGATCCAGATAATCAGTCTCATCCAAGAGTGTCTGGAGCTGGTCCGCAACCACTCGTTCAAGGACCTTGCCCAGGATGGAACATTCGCTACCAGCCTATAGTTATTAAGATTTTCTGGGTCCAGGGAGGGCCTCTTCAGGAGTGGTCTCACTACTGCCTCTTTCAGGCAGCCAGGGACCACCCCCTCTCGCAGAGAGGCATTAATCACTTCCCTGGCCCAGACGGCTGTTCCATCCCTGCTAGCTTTTATTAGCCAAGAAGGGCAAGGATCCAGCACAGAAGTGGTTTCACGAACCTGTCCAAGCACCTTGTCAACGTCCACAAGCTGCACCAACTGAAACTCATCCAAGAAGTCGGGACAAGGCTGTGCTCTGGATACCTCGCTTGATTCACCTGCTATTACACTGGAGTCTAAGTCCTGGCAGATGCTAAAGATTTTCTCCTGGAAGTGCCTAGCAAATTCATTACAGCAGGCCTCAGATGGTTCTACCATGTCCCTGGGGCCAGAGTGTAACAGCCCCCGGACAATTCTGAAAAGCTCCGCTGGGCTGCAGATTGATGATTTGATAGTGGCAGCAAAATATTGTTTTTTTGCTTCCCTCACTGCCCCTAAATACAGCTTACCATAGGCACTTACCAGTGTACAATTGCATCCACTAGGAGTTCACCTCCATCTGCGCTCAAGCCGTCTCCTATATTGTTTCATCGCTGTCAGCTCTGGGGTATACCATGGAGCCATACGAGCTCTACACAGGAGAGGGTGCTCAGGAGCAATCATGTCAACCGCCCAAGTCATTTCTGTATTCCACAGTTCAACCAGGGTTTCGACAGGAGCACCAGCCCTATCAGCCGGAAAACTCCCCAGAGCCCTTTGGAAACCATCCGGATCCATTAGTCTCTGGGGGCAGACCAACTTAATAGGTCCCCCACCCTTGCAGAGGGGAAAAGCAACTGTAAGTCTAACCTTCAGCAAGCAGTGATTTGTCTATGACAGAGGGACTGATGTAAGGCCCCCCACATTCAGATCACCAACTCCATGTCCAGATGCAAAAACCAAATCTAGAGTATGCCCTGCTACATGTGTTGGGCCAATGGCATATTGGGACAGTCCCATGGTTGTCATGGAGATCATGAAATCTTGAGCCGCCCCGGATAAGGTGGCCTCGGCATGGATGTTGACATCCCCCAGAACCAACAGTCTGGGGGATCTCAACAGTACACCTGAGACCACCTCCGTCAGCTCAGCTAGGGAGTCTGATGGGCAGCGGGGTGGGCGATACACCAACAGAACCCCCAGTCTGTCCTGCTCTCTTTAAACTCTCTTTAATAGAATTGATGTTTCTTCATAAATTTCTAGGCCTTACAGTGATTTTATAAAACTGACTATCTATACTAAAGATTTATATTGCTTTGGGTTGTTAATTCTGTGAGGGAGGGCTAGGAATTTCTAGAGAATTCTGAGCATCCTCAACTATATTTTACATGATTCACTTGGGAAACTAATGGTAGTCAATTATTTTAAATTTCATTTATGAGAAGATTTATATTCTGATTTTCAATTGTATGATGTCCAAGACAGCTCACAAATATATTTTTAAAAGGTAAAACTGACCAGCTTTGCTTTGCTATGGCTAAACTTTCAAGCCTGTGCCTTTGCTTTAAGGTGAAACTGACGAGACTATCTTTGCTATCATATCAATAAACTGATAAGACTGTGCCTTTGCTTTGCTAAGGTGAAACTGATAGGTCTGTGTGTTTGCTTTGCAGTACAGAGATATCTTGCTGTCTCCCAGGGCTGGGGAGGGAAGGATCCAATATGGTTCAGAGGAGGAGTGGGTGGGTGACAGGTAGGCACCCTTTAAAGCCCCTGTTGAAACTGCCCCCACCATCCCTGAGTAGGTGTAGGAACCAATCCATATTCTTTCCATGTCATTCCTACCTCTGGTAGGATCTAAATGTAATTGTCTTCCACACCAGCACATTTATTGCACTGCAAGCAGTAATTAACAAAATCCGAGTACACTCAACAAGGCCAGGTGACAGCTGCTCAAAAAAATAAGAATAATTTTAAATTGGCCATTTTCATTTTAAAAAACTCATACCATTCACAATGAACATGTTAACCAATTCATTGGAAATCTGGTGGCAAATCATTTTTTTAACTTATGCCCAGGTTTCAAAGAACTGGTTTAGGTATGACGACAACAAATTATGACCTCCTCCCTGTCCTTTGAACAGCAATCCCTTCTGTATCAAAAACTACAGCTGAAACTGCCCTCAGTTTAAATAATGGTTTGCTCTGAGGCATGAAGACCTCCAGTTTTAAGAAACACAAGTCCAATGCTCTGTTGGGTGTGTGGAACTAGCTATGCTATCCTTTTGGACTGTGTCCTATGTATTATAATTGCAGACAGCTAAACAGTTCATTCTAAAGACCTTGCAAAAAAACCAATGACACCACAGACTTTATAGGTCTGTAATGTTATTGGAGACCTGAGGTGCTATTACAGACGTCTACTGTACAGACCTCTACTGTACAGTGGGGAATATTTTATTAATGACCTTTGTTGTCAACCAAGCCATTGCATTTCACAGTCAGAGTGGTTGCTTTAACAATGTTTTCTAGAGACTGTGGAGGCAGACACTAAAACATTACCCTTTTAAAAAACACTGAAGCAATCCAGCCAAAGTTAAGCACTTTAAATCCCATTGATTTAAATGGAAATATTTAAAGCATGTGCTAAACTTCCCCATTGCAGTCAATGGATCAAAAAGTCAACTTTAGCTGGGAGAACAAAGGAGGGGGGTGGAAGAGAAGGAGGAGGGGACCTCAGTAGGAGACAGGAAATAACATATTGACATGAGCCCAGTGTGTTTTACATATAAAACCCTTCTTTGGGGCAACTGTGAAAAATATCCATATTAACAATCCATATGCAATTCAAAATCAAGAACTTTAAAATACATCCCACAAAAATAAAATATGTTGCTCTGTTTAAATAAAGTTTGTACATAATGTCATCGATCAATCTTTATCTGGAACCAATTACCTAGGAAATGGTGGGCTCTCCAACACTGGAAGCATTCAAGAGGCAGCTAGACAGCCACCTATCAGGTACGCTTTAAGTTGGATTCCTGCATTGAGCAGGGGGTTGAATTCGATGGCCTTATAAGCCCTTCCAACTCTACTGTTCTATGATTTGTTTCTAACAGAGGTGGCTAACTTGTGACCCTTCAGATGTTGCTGGACTGCAACTCCTATCATCCCCAAGAACTGGCCATGCCAGCTGGAGCTGATGGGAGGTGGACAACATCTGGAGGGCCACAGGTTAGTCACCTCTGGTTTAGGAGCAGTACAGGAGCTCAGTTTCCAGAAGCAGTGGGACACCCCGCCCCAAAGTTTAGGCAAATATTATATTGGAAGTCAAATATTACTGGGGCAGCAATTCCCAAAGATCTGTCTTTTAATACTTTAAAATTTGGTAGAGAAGCCTCAGCCCAGTGTGGTTCACAGAGAACTTTATTGCAGCCACCCTGAAATTAGCATAACGCGGGAAACTGCTCACCACTATCTACCAAGACCCAACAGTTTAGAAAAATCTGTGTCCTTCAGGCAATGGAGAAAAAGACCTTGCAGATCCAGATGCCCTAGGGTAGTGCTACCAATTAGCTTCTGGGCTCAATTCAAAGTGCTGGTTTTGACCTATAAAGCCTTATATGGTTCAGGACCCCAATACCTCAAGGATGGCCTCTCCCCATGCGGACCAACCCAGACCCCGCGCTCAGCATTGGAGGTCCTTCTCTGTGTGCCCTCTCCAAAGGAGATGCAGAGAGTGGCCACTTGAGAATGGGCTTTCTCAGTAATGCCCCCCCCCATTTGTGGAACACTTTCCCGTGGGAGGTACACCTGGTGCCATCATTATTCATCTTTAGGCGCTCGGCAAAAGCACTTCTCCCAGGCATTTTGTTCTTAATTTCGGAAGGCTTCGGTCGCGTAGCCTTCCTAAGAAGGGTTGCTCCACCACCTTATGTACTGTTTTTATTTTTCACTTTTATGTATTTGTTTTATGTTTTATTTAAATCTTTATTAACAGTAAGTTGCTTTGAGCATGCATATGCGTGTAGAAAAGCATCTAACCAATTTAATAAATAAATAGTGGGGAAGGGATGTAGGGGAGCACTGCTGGAGCATCAGGGTCATTGACAGCCACTCTTTGTTCTGGCAAGTGACTGAGTTGATAATGAGGCTTTCAAGATTTATTATTTATTTATTTATTGTACTTATATACCGTCCCATAGCTGAAGCTCTCTGGGCGGTTTACAGTAACTAAAAACATTAAAGATTGTGACAGATTGGCATAGGTAAGTAAAAGAATGAGGACAATAAGCAGCGACGTGCTAGCAGTTTAAATAGTAACACTTCCTTGCAAGGGTGTTTGTGTTTAATTAAAAATAAAGGTTACATTTCAGATGGCTGACGAACTTCTATTAAAGCTTAGGAAGGAGGAGGAGCTGATCAGGAAAATATGCTGACCCTAATACATTTAGCATTATGTTATGTTCTTCTGCTCCTGTGCCTGTGTTATAATGGGTCAACAGAGCTACCCACATTTTTGGACTCTCCTTTGGGGGCGTGTCTGTGGGGACTGTCATGATGAGCTCCTGCACTTCAAAATTTGCCTACACCACTGTCAAGGTGTACATTGTGATCCTGTACAGTATACACCTTTTATTAATTTGGTCCTCGTTTTTACAACTTTTTTCATTTTAAAAAAAAGAATACAGTAGTGTCTTTTGACCTGCAGTATAAGAATTTCTCTGGTGTATGTCCTTAGTTAACATATGCAAACTTCTCTTCTAAACTAACCTGCAGAAGATCCACATTACAAGTGGCTGCTAAAGATGTAAACACTACCCTCCCATTTCTCCAGAGAGGGAGCAGTATCAATTAAGCTGTTCCATTTATATAACTAGTATTGATAGATTAATCTACTACAGCAGTGACAAGATGCAGTTGGATCTGGATAGATACTGGATAACAGCTCTCCTCAAACAGCACCACCATCATTATCACCTTCAACAAGAGTTCTTAGAAGAGTGAGCGCTTCACAAAAAAATGCAAAATAAAACATCAGCAATTAAACCATTAAGACCACAATATAAAAATAATAATAATTCTTACTATTTCAAAGCAGCAAAACACAAAAAACCCGATTTCTTTTATATATATATATATATATATAATATCGACATTTCTAGCACAGATGCTAGGCTGTGTGTGGTGGTACCTTTTCTTGGGCGGATCTGGTAGCCAAGAAGCCCCAATTGTTAGAATGGATCAGAAATCGGGCCGTCCTGGTCGCTTGCTGGTGAGGCTCGAAGCTGTCTGTTCCTTTGGCGCTCTCTCGCCTGTAAGAAAACATCCGGGAGGGAGACGAGTTCTGCTTCGATCTCGCCGTCCCGGGCCTAGACCTCATCTCCTCCTCTTCTTTGTACACCGAGGCCGGGTATCTTTGCTTCCAGATGCTCGTCGTGTCTTCAAGAAGTGCGGGGAGAACCTCCTCGTTGGAGGAGCTGTCCAGCTCTTCTTCCACCTGGTTGGTGACAGACCAGGATACCGAATTCACGATCACATAACCGCAAGCCGGCACCAAGACCAAGCTGCACCAAAGGGCCCAGGAAAGCCAGGAGAGGCAGGTAGCCCTTCCTTGCGGCTGTATCTGACAGCAGCACGCGGGCATTTTGGAGCAAAGCCTCGGGAGCTGGGAGCTACGCTGCGCTGCGCTGCGCAACCGCACACAAACAATCCTGAAGGTTTGCTGCGAGAGCAGCGCCCTCTTGAGGTGAAAAATGGCAGCTTAGCCTGTGAAATGCCCAACCGGCAAATCCTCGACAGGGATAATTATCAACACTATCCATTTGCTATTGTCACCTCTCTCTTTCCTCTGCAATATTATTTACTTATAACATTTTAATTCTACTCTTCTTCCGTGGAGCTCAGGTCAGCATATGCAGGCCCCTCCTTACCGTTTATTCTCACAACAACCTTATGAGGTAGATCAGGCTGAGACATACTGACTGAAACCAAATCTCCCCAATCCATGAATGACACTTTGTCCACTACATCACACAGGTGTGGTTAATACTATGGGGATAACGGCAGCGGCTGTTCTTATAGGACTGTTGTAAAGATTACTGAGATAATATATGCAAAGCCATTTTAACTCTTGAAATGCACTATATAATATTGATGTTAAAATACTTTGTATTATTTATTCAGGATTCTTATAACCTGCCCTTCTTTGGGGCGATTAAAAACCAACTAAAAACAATTATACATTAATTAAGCCACCAAGTCATAACAGCAACTATTAAAATAATGTCGTGTATTTCCTATTTTCAATTTATTAGTCACCTAACACAAAAAGACTTTCTAGACATTTTATAAAACATCCATCAAGTTTAACAATAAAAGAATATACACAAAAAAACACAAGAGACAGAAACAGCAGTAAGCATGATCATCATAAACCCTCATAAGAAGAATGTTTTAACCTGGTGCGAAAAGGATGTTAATGTTGGTGCCAGGCTAGGGGGGTTGCCTCTTCCTTGTCAACACTTGCCAAACCCCTCTCAGAGGGGACACCTAGAGAAGGACCTAAGATGATGAATGCAGCAGCATCCAGGTATGTTCAAGTGGGGAGAGACATTCCATTTGACCTTTGTAGATTAATATTAGCACAATGGGTTCGGAAACATGTAGGCAGCCAGCACAGCTGTGCAGAACTGAAGTTATGTGCTCAGACCACTTAGATCACATCAGCAGTCTTTCGGCCACATTATGCACCAACTGAAGTTTCCAGGCCATCTTCAAAGGCAGCCCCATGTATAGTGCATTGCAGTAATCTAATCTAGACATTACTAGAGCATCGACTACTGAAGCCAGGTTAGCCCTGTCCAGACAGAGGTATGGCTAGTCCACCAGCCAAAGCTGGTAGAAGGCATTCTGTGCCCCTGAGGCCACCTGTGCCTCCAGTGACAGTACTGGATCCAGGAGAAGCCCAAGCGACAGTGACTCCATCTAGAACAGGCTATACACCACTTATCCAGTCAGATGAATCACCCACTAATAGCATCTTCAGCTTCTTTGGATTCAGCTTCAGTTTATTGGCCCTCATCCAGTCCATTACTGTGACCAGGCGCCAGTTCAGCACATTTACCATCTCATGAAAAGGATAAACAGAACTGTATGTTGTAATATTGATAACAATGCACCCCAAAACTCTATATGACCCCACTCAGCAATTTCATGTAGATTTAAAAGAGCATGGGGGACAAGGCCGACCCTTCAGGACCCCATACTGGAGAACCCACAGGAGGGAACAATATTCCCCATGCACCGCCTTCTGGAGCTGTCTGTCCAAGTAGGAATGGGACATTGCAAAGCATTGCCCCCTCTATACCAAATTCAGTCAGCCTCCCACAAAGGCTAATGGCATCAAAAGCTGCTGAGAGATTGAGAATCAGCAGGGTCACACTCCCCATGTCTCTCTCCCAGCACAGGTCATCGTAGGAGGCGACCAAGGCAGTTTATGTGCTAAACCCAAGCCTGAATCCTGCCAAATTTTATTAGCTAAGTGGGGCAACAATCCAACACACAAATGCAGACCTGGCCAAGCACTTTTGGGCTACATCCTTGGGCTGCATCAACTGAAACATATCCAACAAAAATTGGGAAGATTGTGCTTCTGACATCTCACCAGTTCATATAACTTGGCACCTACACACAGTACATGCGCACTCCTACAAGTAGTCATTTGTAGGGGGTGGGGAGGCACTGAGTACCTGTACTGGACCTAACACAGAGGTGGAGAACCCTTGATCCCCTCTACCTTGTTGAACTACAACTACCTCATCCCTGATCATTGGCCTCACTGTCTGGTTTTTCTGGCCTAAGAGACACAATACAAGCTTGACCCTGACTACTCAAAGATGCAGCCCAGAATTACTGTATTTTATCCTTCCTACAAATCTGGTGAAAACCTGCACGCAGACAGACAGACAGACAGACAGACAGAGAGAGAGAGAGAGAGAGAGAGTTAAAATCCCGACAGTCTGAAGAAGGGCCCAGGGTTGCTTTTCAGTCCTCCAGATTACTTCAACATTCCCCCTATTTTACAATTATTCTCCCATGCCTGCTGCTAGGGGGAAAAATAGCAAAATAGGATCTACAAAGCAACAGGTGCCATCTTTTAATTCTAGGTTGTCATCCTTAGATTCAGATAGATCAGCAAGACATCTGGTTATTTGGTAAGCAGGACTTGGAGGAGGATTACTTCTAGCACTAGTTTAACATGTTACTATTTAAGGCAGCCTTCACTATCCCACTAGCCCCAGCCAACATGACTGTGCTGGCTGGGACTGATGGAAGTTGTCGTTCAAAACATCTGGAGGGCACCAGGTTGGCAAAGGCTGATTTAAGGTATGTACTCAGTGCAGTGCCTCAGTCATAACTCTTCTCAACAGTCAATTTTTTTTAATGGCTACTGTCCCAATCGTTAACTTCCATCTGTTTCAGAGCAACAACTGCAGCAAATACTGCATGAACATGTATATTTATTTATTTATTAGATTTATTAGTCGCCCATCTGGCTGGTTGTCCAGCTACTCTGGGTGATGTACAGAATAAAAACATACAAATACATCAAAACATTAAAATCTCAACAATATAAAAAACCTAACCCACCCCAAAAGCCTGTCTGAAGAGCCAGGTCTTCAAAGCCCGGCAGAAGCACATCATAGCAGGGGCGTGATGGAGATCGTTTGAGAGGGAATTCCACAGAGTGGGAGCCACAATAGAAAAAGTCCTCTCCCTAGTCCTCACCAGTCTAGCTGTTTTAACTGGTGGGATAGAGAGGAGGCCTTTTGAGGCTGATCTTGTTGCATGGCATCCTTGGTGAGGCTGGAGGCGCTCTTTTAGATAAACTGGGCCGAGACCGTATAGGGTTTTAAAGGTCAAAACTAACACCTTGAATTGGCCCCGGAAAATAACCGGCAACCAGTGCAACTCCTTCAGCACTGGAGTGATGTGATCTCGCCGGCGGCTGCCTTTGATCAGGCAAGCCACCGCATTCTGTACCAGTTGCAGCTTCTGAACCATTTTCAAGGGTAACCCCACATAGAGCACTTACAGTAGTCTAGCCTATATGTAGGAGGGTAGAGAGGTAGAGGCTGTCTGCAGCCTTTAAGAATACAACATATGTTCCTAAAAGATTCAGCCCACAATTATTCTCCTTTCCTGTACATTTCAAACAAATATGGGACCTTTCCTTTTCTTGAAAGGTATTGTCCTTGGTAGACATTGACAGAATTGTTGCTGATTCTAAAGTATGCTTGTTCTAAAAAAAATTAAGTCCAGATCCAACAATAAGTACAAAATGTTAACAAGTATCTATAGGTATGTACACATTGATTCAAGATGCCCAATGTGTTTCAAGCTCAAGAGCTTTTCTTTCTGTCTTTTGAGGGGAGATGCTATTCAATGTAAATGAGTTAATTCTACCATGAAAAGTTTAGTAGCAAGTTGACTTTTCTAGGGTTTTTACACCGAATAATTTCCTTGCCTCAAAGAAGTTAGATGATGTTGAGTTTAACTACATTGGGTATCTGGGACTGAATACATTTGTACATCTTCATAGATGTCTGGTTAAAAATAAAACAAACAGACACACACACAAAAGTCATAGTAAGGTTTTATGCAAGCTAGCTACCTAATCAAATCTCAAACCCATTCATTCTGGAGTGACACCACTGATGTCAATGGTGCCACCCTAGATGTATTGATCTGAGGACTGCAGGCAGCACCACACTATACTTTTAAAGCACTATGATACAACTTGAAAGTCATGGCTTCCCTCAAAGAATCCTAGGAACTGTAGTTTGTTAAGGGTGTTGAGAGTTAGGAGACCCCTGTTCCTCTCATAGAGCTACAATTCTCAGAGTGATGTAGCAATCAATCCCTCTTCCCAAGGAACTTTGAGAATTGTCTCCTAACAACCCTCAGCACCCTTAAACTACAGCTCCTAAGATTCTTTGGGGTAAGCCACGACTGTTTAAAGTGGTACAATACTGCTTTAAATATACAGTGCAGATAGGGCCAAGAAAAAAAATACTGGGGCTTGAGTCTACCTGAAAGCATACGCTTTGATTAGAGATCTCTTTATTTCAATCCTTGATGTGTGGCTACAGTGAACCCTGCAGATACATCTATTTTCTACTACTTTATCTGCTCTAAGGCTTAAAAATAAATGCTGACTGTAGCCTTAGGGGTACAGTTATCTCAAATTAAAAGTGCTGTCCATAAACTGCTGGCTTTAGAACATTCTACATAAACAGAATTTATAGCAGGACTTTTTGAAATTCATAGACTCCTGCATGAACATGTTTTTTGTGAAATACACTTGGTAGCCTTGGGTACAGTGGGCATAATACAGAGACATAATACAGTGGGCATAATAATGCAGTGGTACCTGTCCCTTCTGTTAAACTTTAGGTTGCAAGCTCCTTGGAACAGAGTGGGGGGGATTGGGGGGGAGTTTCTTATACTGTAAAATGCCACGTACCATCATGAATGAACTGATTGTGTCATGGGACTAAACCAGTATATATTGTCCCTGTTTTGCTTCTTCCAGTATTACATAGCAACTGAAGTTGAAATGTGAGCTTTAACCTATGCACATATAGAAATATCACAACAAAACAAAACTCCAAGAGCTCCTGCCAAATTTCTTTACTACATTTAATGAAATGGTTAGAATTATTCCCTATGACAGACAGTTAGAGAACATAAGACACAAAGGGAAAGAAATTACATTAACTGCATACATGCTAGACAGCTGAAATACATCAGAAAATGCCATTCAAAAAAGTATGAACGCTCTTAATAAACACTACTTAATTCTGCAGAATATACATTGATTCTGTGCTAAATCTATGCTCATACTAACTATGTGCAAAACACAAATTGAACAAATGCCAGGAGCCTAAGTTTAAAAACAACATGTTATTTTGTGGAGACATCTATTAACCCCCTTATTCAGATGAAAATGCAAATGTGGATACATTGGATAGTGTCAGGCATGGAATGGGGAGACCTTTTCAAATCGCTACTCAGCTATGAAGTTCACCCAAAGGACCTCACACTGGGAGGATAATTCCGTTGTCCTCCATGAACAAAAGCGCAGGGACACTTTGGCATATTCGCAAGGAACAAAAGTCTATCTCTTTGCTGAGACATTTTCCCCTCTGCATTGGTCTTCTTGCATCAGGTCTTCTTCCAAAGGGAGGAGCCACAATTGTATGGCTTGTATATCATCAAAGCCCCTTTCCCTCTCAACTGCTCCCTGCTGAGCAACTGATGGGTGGGTCAAAATCAGGATGTCATTGGAGAGGAAGCACTAAGTATTACAAAGCAGTAATACTTGTTGGCACCATCATAACTGGCCAGGAGTTACTGCTACAGTTGCTGACTCTGTTTGGACTTCCAGAGGGCAGCAAAGGAACTGGCACAGTCTCTCTTTGCCTTGGGGTGATTGTTACCATGCCACCAACCATGCCGCCCAACAAGATCAGCCACACAGGACCTTCTCTCAATCCCGCCAACTAAAACAGCTAGGTTGGCGGGGACAAGAGAGAGGGCATTTTCAGTGGCGGCCCCCACTCTCTGGAACTCCCTCCCGTATGACCTTCGACATGCCCCTTCCCTGAATGAATTCCGCCAAGCTTTGAAGACCTGGCTCTTCAGACAGGCCTTTGGGACTTACGGGGAGGGTTAAATTTTTACGACCAATAGCCTACTACTCTGTACTGGAACTGTTTTATTGTTTTATTGTTATATTGTATTTTATGATGTATTTTATTATGATGTAATGTATTGTTGTTAAATTGTACGTTGCCTAGAGTGACCATTGGCCAGATAGGCGACCCACAAATTAAATTATTATTATTATTATTATTATGTGGATTCATGCCGAACACTTATAAACATCTCAGTTTGGAAGCACCAGGACTGACCTTAAAGTGGCCACCCTGAAGCAAAGGAACTTCAAATGGAGACTGCAATGGTTTGAAGTGGGACAAAAAAATCTTAATCACACTACTTGTATTAATAAGTTTACCGATGCCAGGATGTCTATGCTATCATCAAAACTGTTTTGTGGTCACTGTTTATAACATAATTATCACCTTCTGTACTTCCTGCATTCCATTTCCCTCTGATCTCACTGTTTACATCAGGGGTGTGGAACCTGAGGCCTCCCAGATGTTGCTGGACTTCAACTCCCATCAGCCCCTGCAAATATGACCAAGACCCAGGGATGATAGGAGTTGGAGTCCAGCAACATCAGGAATGCCACAGGTTCCCCATGCCTGGTTCGCAATGTCCCTCCAATATATATATATGAGGGGGGGGGTTAATGTGCATAACAACTGGCCACTGTGCACATTATCCAGTCCTCATGAAGAATATGCACATAATCTACCAATGAAGAGGGAACTATGCATATTTCCTGGTGAATATACACCAAGGGTTCCCAAACTATGGTCCACAGACCACCAGTTGTCTGCAAGCTTCATTCAGGTGGTCTGGAGGCTGCACATCCATTGCATTAAATATTAATATTGATTTTTAATTGTATTTTTGTTGCTTCTTTTCTTTTTTTATATTGTATTTTATTGTATTACAGTATGGAATCCAAACTGAAATGCAATCAAATACAATATAAGAAAGAAAAGAAGCAACAAAAATACAATTAAAATAATGCAGCATCTAGCACAGTGCATTACAATTGCTGCAACAAACAGAAAAACCATCAAGTGGTCCGCCAAGACCCTCCGCAGTTTTCAAGTGGTCCATGGGAAAAAAGGTTTGCGAATACTTGATATACATAATCTCCAACAAGTCTTGGGGAATGTGCATATATTGACTGAATCATGTACATTCTCCGCTTATTATGCATAACTACCCACTTGCAAGGGTCCCAGTTGCTGGGGGCTTAAGCTAGAGCTGGTGAATGCAGTTTAAAGTGCAGAAGACATTGTTCTCTTGACCAGACAAGTCAGCCAGCCCAAGATCCTTTGTTGCCAGCAGTGAAGGACAAGTTCTGCTCCCCTTCTGCCTGCAGAAGCTGACAGGACCAGCAGTTGAACCTTATTTCCACACTGGCCTCAGGAAGTGTCCTCCCCTACATCCGAGGGCAGCAGGCTAGCTTAGGGAATGCTGAGCAGAATACATGGCACACACAGCTCTGTGACTTCCAAATCGTTGCTACCATTTGATACATAGCGAATTACGAGTATGCAAATCAACCATACTGGCATGGTTAACACATACATAGCAGGGTGGTGGGAAACCTTCTTCAGTCCAAAAGTTTGTTTTCTTTGCTCAACTTTACAGGGACCTCATGCCAACAGTGGGCAGGGCAAAGTAGACAAGGCTAGAGCTAGCAGAGAGATGGGTCACTCATCATACACCTCCCCCTCCCTCCCCCCCTCCCTCTCTCCTTCCCTCCCACAAAATTCATTTTAGGAGTATCACACTGTGAAATAAACAGTCTTTCTTCTTGAGGGGGGGACAAAGACCACCTAATTTTATACCTGAATTACAAAAGCCTCAAGGTCTGAGGATAAACAATTCAGCAAAACTCTAATATTTGTTGAAGTGCCCAGCAAAGACATCAGATTATTCAAGCCTATAAAACAAGCAGATTTGTGTTAGCTTGCAGATGGTGCAAGGCTGTTTAAATATTTTTGCATTTAACAGAAATGTTAAAAAGACATAACAATATTAGTAACATTTAGTGATTGATTGATTGCATTTGTATACTGCCACATAGCCGAAGCTCTCTGGGCAGTTTACAACAATTAAAAACATTAAAAACAAATATACAAATTAAAAACATATTTTTAAAAAGCAGTTTTAAAAACACATGCTAAAATGCCTGGGAGAAGAGGAAAGTCTTGACCTCGCGCCAAAAAGATAACAGTGTTGGCGTCAGGCGCACCTGATCAAGAACATCATTCCATAATTTGGGGGCCACCATTGAGAAGGCCCTCTCCCTTGTTGCCAGACTCCCAGCTTCCCTCCGAGTAGGCACCCGGAGGAGGGCCTTGGAAGTTCAGCGTAGTGTATGGGGTGGGTTCATGTTGGGAGAGGCGTTCCATCAGGTATTGTGGTCCCAAGCCGTGTAAGGCTTTATAGCTTAAATCGAGCTCGGAAACATACAGGCAGCCAATGCAAGCGGGCCAGAATCAGTTTTATATGTTCGGACCGTCTGGTTCCTGTTACCAATCTGGCTGCTGCATATTGCACAAGCTGCAGTTTTTGAACCGTCTTCAAAGGCAGCCCCACATAGAGTGCATTGCAGTAATCTAACTTAGAGGTTGCCAGAGCATGGACAACTGAAGCCAGGTTATCCCTGTCCAGATAGGGGCATAGCTGCCAAGAAGTTACAGATTCTATAGTGCCAAGAAGTTACAGATTCTATGTCAAGAAACCACAATTTTCTACTGTGAATAAATTAGGCAAATTAATTTATTCCCCTGCCATGATTCACTGATGGGCAGTTGCCAGGAAAAGGGTATTTTAAAGGCTGGTGCCTCTGCTTTCTCCCTTATCCTTATATCTATTTTGATGTCTTTATGATACCAAAGGCCTTTCCCAGGTTTTTACATTTTTGTTAATCTGATTTATTCTGACTCAGATTTTAATTTTATGCTGCTGATTTCATAGATTTACTGTTTTTAATTTATGCTTATGCATTTTATTGTTGTTTGGGAAAAAATGACTTTGATTTGAGCACAGGGTATGTATCTGAAGAATAAATAAATAATGCTAGTGGAAGGCAAGCAAGGAAAGTACAGTGAGTGCAAATTAAGTGGAATGAAGAGACAAATATCCTGGATGTTAGCCATGAACAAAATACAAAGCACTTTGTGATGCACTAACCTGGAAGCCTCAATTCAGCCTCTTCCCCCAGCCATCTCTGGAAATTTTACTGCACACTGTTATGTTTTCTTCCCCTTCAATAGTCATAAAGGCTAGAATCTTTTGAAAGAAGCCAGGTGCTGTAGACAGGGAAGAAAAAAGATATTTCTGTCCCAGATTCCATGCTTGCATGGAAAATATTTTGACTATATGCAATCATTACCTATTAGTGCACAGCATTGCTAGATTAAAGGTCTGGGTGAAGGTCATTTACAGACACCACTAAAACATGGATTAATAATAATGGCCCCACCTTTAGTAAAAACCACTCTCATTAAAAAGTGTAGTGCACTGAAAATGTACTGTGGAGAGTGCTTCTAGGGCAACAGTCCTAGGCAGATTTATTTAGGAGCAAGTCCCATTGACTTACTTGCTGTTACTGTCAATTTTGTCAGACTAAGAATGCACAGGATTGATCTTTAAAGAAGATGGTATTTATTAGACATAGTTTGTCAACAAAAATCATATGTTACAGTACCCTCTCAGTAGAGCCATCAGACTGGAGATCAGGGAGGATCTACAGTTAGGGTGATTGGTGCTGCAAGATGTGTGGTAGTTAATAGTGGTCTCTTTGTTCTAATATGTGAAAAACACTGTGCACCACAGACCAGCCAAATTTTAACACTTTTATGTTCAGTTCATTTAAATGAAAGCTAAATTAAGAATAAACTTAATGTCCCTATTGAAATCTACAAGACTAAAACAAGGTGCTTAGTTTTGGCCAGACCCTGTCTGCTGCTGTTTTCATATGTAAATGCAAGGCACAGCAACCATGAAAGTTTAACTAAATGAAGCTCAATGGAATGTTTACTCATTAATGCTTAAGAATGCTTTTTATGATATGCTGTGTACTGAGTACAGTTGTTCAAGGATAAAATACATGTGCTTTGTATCAGTTGATAAAGTTATAATTTCTCCACGCACAAACAAGCAATATCCTTTCCACTGAATATTTGATACTTTGGCTGATTAGATCTTCTGATATGCATTGTGCAGTATCCAAATACTATCATATAATTTCAGCAGTGATATGGGCCAAAAAAGATCAATTGCCAATACAACATTAGGCAAACTTGGCAGTTTCAATCCCCCCCCCCATTTGTTCATACAAGTAAAATGAACATGCTAAATTAGATCACTCTTTAGGGCATCAGAAAATTTTCCAGTGCAAACTGCAAGTCTTCTGATGCAATTTACTTTAATTTGCACAGGTAAATTCTAATTTTTCCAGAAAGCCTACATTATTGCATTACCTTCTGATCATCTATAAGTGTTAACTACCTTTCATCAGAAGTATGTGCATATAATTCATATGAAAATAAACCTGCTGAGCCTTATTATTTGCATAAAATCTCAACAGGACTATGCTAAAACTAATTTGCAATGAAATTCAGAAGTACATCCACATTTTAAAGCAAGAAGAACCTGTGGGTTTCTATTGAAATAATACTAGTTTGCATTTTAAAAACACTTGGAATCACTGAGCCCTGAAGGTGTTGTCTTAGCCTAATGTAATAAATGGAAAGATAAAACTAGGGCTACAATCCTATAAACACTCCTTACTTTTCAGTAGTTATGTGCAACATTGTACAGAAAAATCACTTACTTTGGGAAAAGTATCATGTAACAGAATTGGAGGCCCAATGGCTGGTTTCACATATTTTATGATTTAAACATGCACTATTCATGACTGATGCAAGGCACATATAACGTTGACCCATAGGCATGACTGCCTTGTGTTTCCATCAAGACTAAAGCAAAGAAGAGCAGAGCAGGGGTTAAGCTGCTTGCAGAGCCTTGCAGAGCCTTGGCGAGGCTGTCAAGGCCAGCACCTGGTGCTGCCAAGGCAACCAAGGGAGATAAAGGCTGGACAGCTCTGCCAGCCGAGTGTGGGGGGAAACGTATGTGTGGGGGGAAAGTCTATGGAGGAAAGCGGAGCTGGTGTTTTGTATCTGTCTGAGGCTTGTGTTTTATCTACAAGTAAAAGACTCTTAAAACTTTCTGCGCTTGTCTCTGTTCTCTGGTTATTCTTACCGGCTAACACCGGAACTGGGCATGCGCTTATTCACACGAATGACATATAATTCAAGTACCAAAGTATTATAAGAAGCAACCCTTAGGGCCAATTCATGCACTGTGAAATCCTCCAAGTGGACTTCTTCCAATAATGAATAATATCATTATTTCCCAAGCAGAGGTCAGACGGATGCTTTACTCAAGCCAGCACTTCACCAAGATATCACAGCCAAGCAGAACTATGGGTATATATAGGACACAACCTTATATCAAGTTACACTCTTTGTTCATCTATTCCTGTGCTATCTACTCTGGCTGGCAGTGGGTTTCCTGGCTTTTAGGAAGAGAGAAGTTCCATAGGTCAGTGGCAGAGCACATGCTTTGCATGCAGAGAATCCAAGATCCAATCCCTGACATCTTCAATTTAAAAAAGGACCAAGATTATCGTCAGACAACCTGTTTATTGAGCATTCATCCTGACTTGTTTGCAAGCATGTCAGACCACGTCAGCTATGTACTGAGTATGCATTCTGGTATGTGTGTGGGGAAGGTTATACAATGTTGCATCAAGCATTATCCCACACTTTCCAGGCGTTTTTCCTGTCATTTTCCTTATTGCAAAAAGTCCAGTCTTTTGGAGAAGGTTTGTTGTGCAAGAGCCCCAAATCAACATTAATTGCACAACCTAGTTTGCTAGTATGAAAATGTGATTGAATCCCACTGGCAAATAGCAATTGTCCAGAAGTACCCTAGGTAGCAGGTAAACTTCTGCCTAAATTCCTGGAACTCCTCTGTCACTCAACAATGAACAATACCAGGCGAGATGAGAAAACAACATGACCGCCATGTTTTTCTCTGTGCATGCTATCTGATCCCTTATGACTGAGAATGCAAGATACTGAATCTGGGACCTTCCCCATACAAAGCATGTGCTCTACCAATGAGCTACAGTCCCTCCTCATTGCTGACTAATAGGTGTGTGTGCATTTTGCTTGCAGTAGGAACCCACCACCAACTGCTGCTTCTTGCCACATATAATGCGGTGAAAGACTCATGTGCAGGTTTGTCATCATGTCACGGTGTGCACATGGTTTTCTTACATGACAGTGATATCCACATAAGAAAATCATTTTGTATCAAGGAAAAAGAGATGTTCTAAAACTGTAACAAAAGGTTAATGGAGTGTTCCATGAAATAGGGAAATAGTAACAGACTGTGCTGCTACATTTCAGTTCTGTGCCTGTTTCAATTCCATACACATTTCTAAATGCCATTTGCAGTGATTTTCCAGGAATGTCTAAAAATCCCTAAGTAATTATTGCATTCACATCCAATTTTAAAATATTGTCTCTCCCGCTGTTGTTCAAGACTATTCTCACAGTATGTAAACAAAAAGAGAGAGCACGCTCATATCACTCATATTATGATGAAATAGAAGTGCTCATTTGTTTATAGCAGGAGTGCCAAGGCGTAGCCCCCAAAGCAACTTCAAGCAAGTTACTAAAGGCAAGTTACAAAATGCTCCATTTGCTCAAGGGGGTGGAAAATGTCCAAAGGCAGAAAAAAAGGTAATCAGGATGATCATGTGCTCTAGCCATGGTGATGAAAATGGATCACATGTTTTGCTAGAATTTCCATTGCTGAGCTATTGTCCCCTGGTAGTTCAAGCCTCACAGCTTTGCACTTTTTTCATATTGGATTAAACTACTTCTCCATTCATACTTGTAGTGTGCCTTTTTTATTAACGTTGCTCTTTTGCTGTTTGCCTGCCTTTAGCCTGCCTCCGCACCACCCACCACCCCTCCTTCTGTGATCAAATAAGCATGCACATCTGTTTACAAGCTCCACCTCTCTCCCCTCCTAGCACAGAGCTGACCATCACACACATTGGTTAAAATGGCGAGTGGGGGCAATGCTGGAGAGCCAATCAGTCCCCACTGGCTGCCAGTGAGAGCTCTTGGGGATATTACAGGCATTCAGGCTGGAGGCTCAAAGCACAATGGCAGATGCACAGCATACATTTAAAGCTTCTGGGAAGCTTTTACTTTTAATTTAGTTGACTTTCTGAGACCCTTCCTCTTCTGACGTCTCTCTCTCTCCCCCATATCCTTTTTATTATTATTTTAGTCTCTGTCCTATGAGCTGCTCAGCCTCTTCTCATCTCTTTTGTGTTGCTGAGATTGGCTCAGATCAGATAACCGAAGAGGGGGAGGAGCGAGCCAAGCCAAAGGGATCCCAGCAGAAGCAGGAGGCAGGGAAGGAGGTGGAGTTAAAATCCTCACATAGGAAACAGCAGGGCAAAGCGGGATCCCTCTTTAGCAACAGTTTGTAATGGCTCTCTCTTTCGGAGTATCCCTGGTATGATAAAACCCAGATTAGGGGAGGGGAAAGTGTGGGAAGGCAGTGATTGGTGGAGAAGGTCACATGGACAACAGAGAATTAATGGGCATACAGCAAATCACATTATACCACAGTATGGCTGAGCCCTTGGAGACCTCTGTGGTAACCCCATGTATGTTACCTTCAGTTCTGAGGGGAAAGGCAGGACGTTGTTTTTATGTACCTTCAAATAGTTTACGACTTATTCATTCATTGGCAATCACTCGTGGCTGAGTAAGATTGTCTTCCAAGGTAAAGTCTTTAACAGGCCAATTCTGGATCCACACAGCCTCCCACAGTGAGGACATAAGTTTCCAGATGGAAGATGGTCACGATGAGGATTTGCTTGATGTGCCTTCCACTTAGCTCGTTTGTCTCTTTCGCCCTGTACTCTTCAAAGACCATAGCACCTTTGATAATGGCTGACCTCCAATTGGGACACTCATGGGTCACGACTTCCCAGTTCTCGATGCTTATGTTACATTTTTTTAGATTAGCTTTGAGAACATCTTTAAACCTCTTTTGCTGTCCGCCGATATTCCATTTTCCATCCTTAAGTTGGGAGTAAAGAAGCTGATTTGGAAGACGGTGATCAGGCATTCAAACAACATGGCCGGTCCAGCGAAGTTGATGTTGGAGGATCATTGTTTCAACACTGGTGGTCTTTGCTTCTTCCAATACGCTAACATTAGTCCACCTATCTTCCCGAGTAATTTGCAGAATTTTCTGGAGGCAGCGTTGGTGGAATCTTTCAAGAAATTGGGAGTGGCATTTATAGATGGTCCATGTTTCACAGGCGTACAGTAAGGTCGGTAGTACAATGGCTTTGTAAATAAGCATTTTGGTCTCCCTGCAAATATCCCAATCCTCGAACACTCTACGCTTCATTCGGGAGAATGCGGCACTCGCAGAGCTCAGACGATGCTGAATTTCAGCGTTGATGTCAGCTTTTACAGAGAGATGGCTGCCAATATAAGAAAAATGATCGACATTCTCCAGCATCGCACCGTTAAGCTGGATTGATGGTGCTACAGAGGGATTGGTTCGTACTTCCTGATGAACACTTTGGTTTTTTTGATGTTGAGTGAGAGGCCAAGCTTTTCATATGCTTCTGCAAAGACATTTAGGATAGTTTGAAGATCTTCCTCTGAATGTGTTGAGACTACATTATCATTGGCATATTGAAGTTCTATGACAGAGGTTGTAATTATCTTACCTTTTTGCTTTCAGCCTACTGAGATTAAAAAGCTTTCTATCTGTTCAATATGTGATTTCCACACCAGTGGGAAGTTTCCCCTCAACAAGGTGTAGAATCGTGGCAATGAAAGTAGCAAAGAAGATCAGAGCAATGACACATCCTTGTTTGACGCCTGATCCCATTTTGAATGGATCACTTTGAGAGCCATTGTTATCCAAAATTGTTGCTGTCATGTTGTCATGAAGGAGTCGCAAAATATTCACAAATTTATCAGGGCATCCAATTTTCAGAAGGATGGTCCAGAGAGCAGTTCAATTTACAGTATCAAAGGCCTTAGTCAGATCAATAAATGCCATATACAGAGGTTGGTTTTGCTCCCTGCATTTTTCTTGAAGCTGTAGTGCAGTTAAGATCATGTCCACTGTCCCCCTGGAAGGGCGGAAACCATTTTGGGATCAGAAAGGATGTCTTCTGAGATAGGTAGGAGGCAATTTGCGAGGATCCTTGCAAGAATTTTACCTGTAGTAGCTAGAAGAGAGATACCTCGGTAGTTCCCACAATCTGTTCTATCACCCTTCTTGAAAAGAGTGATAATTATGGCATCCTTAAAGTCTTCCGGGATCTCCTCCCTCATCCAGATTTTTTTGATGAGCTTATGAAGTTGTTGTGTAACTTCAGGCCCACCTTCTTGAAAGACATCAGCAGGAATCCCATCAGGTCCACTAGCTTCGTTATTCTTTATTTGATTAATGTCTTTACTGACTTCACCCAAATTAGGGGATACTGCAAGTTCAGCTCTAATTTGTTGTTGTGGAAATTGCGAGAAGACCTCATCAGCCACAATAGAGTTACGATTAAGGAGGTCGTGGTAATGCTCTTTCCAATGCAGTACAATAGACACTTTGTCCTTTAGAAGTTTGGTACCATCTATTGAATGTAAGGGATTTGTACCATAATTTGTTGGTCCGTAGATGGCCTTTGTGGCACTAAAAAAGCCCCGTGCATCATGAGCATCTGCAAAATGCTGGATTTCTTGAGCATTCTTTATCCACCATGTGTTCTTAAGTTCTCCAGTTCTTCTTTGGACCTCAGCCTTTGCACTGGCATAGATTTCTTTCTTAGCAGCACAGTTAATGTCTTTTTGCCATATCTGGAAGGCTTTCCTTTTCTTGTCAATTATATGAATCAGCGACCTCCAATAGCATCTGTTATCAACCACCCTGTTCAGAGTTTGTCAGTTCAGCTCTATGGCTTACTTTATGGAATCAATCCATCTCTTGTTTGGTCTTCCTCTTTCTACTTCCTTCTGTTTTTCCCAGGATTATTGTCTTTTCTAGTGAATCAGGTCTTCTCATGATGTATCCAAAGTATGACAACCTCAGTTTAATCATTTTAGCTTGTAGCGATAGTCCTGGTTTAATTTGTTCTAATACCCAATTACTTGTCGTTTTCACAGTCCACGGTAACTGCAAAGCTCTCCTCCAACACCACATTTCAAATGAATTGATTTTTCTCTTATCCACTTTTTCACTGTCCAACTTTCACATCCATACATAGAGAGTAGGAATACCATGGTATTAATGATCCTGACTTTAGTAGTGTTCAGTGATACATCTTTGCATTAGAGGATCAAATCCGCTTTCCGTATGATCTGCATATAGATTAAACAAATAGGGAGATAAAATACACCCCTGTCTCACACCCTTGGGGAACCAATCGGTTTCTCCATATTCTGTCCTTACAGTAGCCTCTTGTGCAGAGTAGAGATTGCGCATCAGGACAATCAGGTGCTGTGGCACCCCCATTTCTTTTAAAGCATTCCATAGTTTTTCATGATCTACACAGTCAAAGGCTTTGCTGTAATCTATAAAGCACAGGGTGATTTTTGTTCTGAAATTCCTTGCTCCATTCCATTATCCAATGTATGTTTGCGATATGATCTCTGGTGCCTCTTCCATTTCTAAATCCAGCTTGGACGTCTGGCATTTCTCACTCCATATATGGTAAGAGCCTTTGTTGTAGAATCTTGAGCATTACTTTACTTGCATGGGATATTAAGGCAATAGTTCGATAATTACTGCATTCCCTGGGATCCCCTTTCTTTGGAATTGGGATGTATACGGAACGCTTCCAGTCTGTGGGCCATTGTTTAGTTTTTCACATTTCTTGACAGATTTTTGTCAAAATTTGGACAGATTCAGTCTCAGTAGCTTGTAGCAACTCTATTGGTATGCCATCTATTCCTGGTGATTTGTTTCTTCCAAGTATTTTAAGAGCAGCTTTCACCTCACATTCTAAAATGGTTCTTCATCATACGGTTCCTCCATGAATGAATCTGTCGTCCTTACATCTCTTTTATAGAGTTCTTCAGTGTATTGCTTCCATCTTCCTTTTATTTTATCTCGGTCCGTGTGTTCCCCTGTTGATTATTCAACATCCTTACTCTTAGTTTAAATTTCCCTTAAATTTCTCTAATCTTTTGGAACAGGGCTCTTGTTCTACCCTTTTTGTTGTCCTCTATTTCTATATAATAACTATTGTAATAATTCTCTATCTCTATGTACTAGTCGCTGTATTATTGCATTTAGTGTTCTGACCGTATTTCTATCTCCTTTTGCTTTTGCTTTCCTTCTTTCTTTAACCGTTTTAAGAGTTTTGTCAGTCATCCATTGAGGTCTTTCTCTTTTTAACTAGAGGTATTGTCATTTTGCATTCTTCCCAGATAATGTCTCTGACTTCAATCCATAGCTGATAGAGAACCAGAAGAATTAAGTTTAAAGCCTCAAATCTGGCATGTTATTTAGATTGTATTTTGGCATTGTGATTGCTTTGTTGTTCTTTAGCTTTACTCTGATTTTCGGTATTACCAGTTCATGATCTGTACCGCAGTCTGCTCCTGTCTTGTTTTTGCAGAAAGTATGGAACCTCTCCATCTTCTGCTACCAATTATATAATCAATTTGATTCCTATATTGACCATTTGGTGATGTCCACGTGTACAGTCATCTTCTCGGTTGTTCAAAAATGTGTTTGCAAGAAACAAATTATTGGCTTCACAGAATTCAGTATGTCTATCTCCTAAGCCCCATTTTCTCACAATTTCTAGTTCTTCTCTGTTCCCTACTTTTCCATTCCAGTCTCCCATGATTATCAGACCATCTTGTTTTCATGTGTGATCAATTTCTTCCTGTACTTCTGCGTAGAATCTCTCCCAATTCCTCTTCTTCTGTGTTTGCCGTTGGAGCGTAGACTTGGATGATGGTTATGTTAATAGGTTTCCCGTTTAATCTCATTGATATAACTTGCTCAGACCTTGCAGTATAGCTCCTAATTGCTTTTGCTACATTACTTCCCACTATTAAAGTAACCCCTCTGCTTCTTAATTTCTCATTTCCTGCATAAAATATTTTGTTGTTGCCTAATTGAAAGTGTCCCATTCCCAGCCATTTTAATTTACCTGGGAGACCAGGGTGTGAATCCCCACACAGCCATGAAGCTCACTGAGTGACCTTGGGCCAGTCACTCCCTCTCAGCCTCAGAGGTAGGAAATGGTAAACCCCCTCTGAAATACTGCTTACCATGAAAACCAGAGCTTGGAAAAGTTACTTTTTTGAACTACATCTCCCATCAGCCCCAGCCAGCACCATGCTAGCTGGGGCTGATGGGAGTTGTAGTTCAAAAAAGTAACTTTTCCAAGCTCTGATGAAAACCCTATTCATACGGTCGCCATAAGTCGGGATCGACTTGAAGGCAGTCCATTTCCTTTTTTTCCAAGTATTGTAATGTTGATGCATTCCATTTCTTCCTTGACAATTTCTAACTTTCCCTGGTTCATGCTTCTCACATTCCATGTTCCTGTTGCGTACATTGTACAGCTCCAGACTCTCCTTTCACATCTGTGTGCATCAGCCTCCAGGCTTCCTTTCGGCTTTGACCCAGTGGTGTCATTAGTCACAGCCAGAGCTTGGAAAAGTTACGTTTTTGAACTACAACTCCCATCAGCCCCAGCTAGCATGGTGCTGGCTGGGGCTGATGGGAGTTGTAGTTCAAAAACGTAACTTTTCCAAGCTCTGGTCACAGCACTACTCGTACTTGTCCGTTGTTCTTCCCCAGTAGCTCGGTAAATGCCTTCTGGCCTGGGGGTCTCATCTTCCATCACTATCTTGTGCTGCATTTTGGATACTCTGTTCATAGGGTTTTCGTGGTAAGAGGTATTCAGAGGTGGTTTACTATTGCCTTCTTCTGAGTTTGGATGCATCTTAGTCTGTTGTCTCAGCTTTGACCATTCCACCTTGGGTGCCCCTGCTAGGAGTCTAGCCTCTTGGTCAGATGGCATTGCTCTCAGCTTCTTCTACACTCTCAAACCCCCTCACCACGTTAAGGTGTGCATCTTGGAGGAAGAAAGCAGGATAGAAATGTAATTTAAAAAATCAGTTAAAAAACCTTTTGAACCTACCCCCACTCCCATTAGTTCTAAAACCACAAATGAGCACCTATCATGAGAATAAAACAGAAGCCCTTCCTGAGTTTCTTTCTCCTCAAATGAGGTTGAGATGATCAAGGACAGGGAATGCAGTCATCCCCACAAATCCTGTGTGGATATGTGAGGTTCCTCTGTCAGCCAAGGGGACATTTAGCCCATGCAGGTCTTAGCTGCAGAAGCTAAGAAATGTCCATCTGGCCCCAAATCCTGTTTTTCCTTCTCCCAAAGAAGCCCTGGCCCAATGTTTGGGAATCACAGATCTAATATATCAAACGCGGTACCTGGAACAACTACCTGTCATGCTACTGAAACAGCTGGCAAACATCTGTCTGGGACTTGAACATTACTGTGTCAGGCTTCAAAGACTTCCAGAAAGAAGTGAAGAGCTCCTCCATCTAAAGAAGCACATCCTTAACGAATTTTTACTATGGTATAGGAATCATTTATTGTTGGGGGGAAAAGCTTTAGCACTTTCACCCGGTCCAGAATCTACCATGTGCTCCTGATGCTTTTCCAAATGTTGGAGAACACCTGGAGTGTTTCCTTCCCCTAATGCAACAGCTATGTTGGGCCTGAACATGCAAGAATACTCCATCTCAAACATTGCTCTGCTCATGTTTGCCTTTTTTTTAAAAAAAAAAAGTCATGATTTAAGCTATATAGTAGAAAAGTAAAATATCTACAGTGGTCCCATTAGTTCTTAAATGAGGCTAAATAAAAGTCTTGGGAGTCTGGAGCATATATTATCAATTAATTCCATAAAAGGGTTAAAGGACCACTAATTTTGCCTATAAATAATCATAATCAAGCACAGATATAGGATAAAATAGTTTATTTATTTATTTATTTATTTATATATCGCCCCATAGCTTAAGCTCTCTGGGCGTACAGTAACTAAAAACATTAAAAACAAATATACAAATTTAAAACACATCTTTTAAAAACAATTTAAAACACAATTTAAAAATTTAAAACAATTTAAAAACACATGCTAAAATGTGTTGGAGTTGGAGTAACAAGATTTACTGAAGGAAATCTAGATCTACATGGGCAGATCTGCTGTTTCCATTAAAGGCTACAACTCTGTATATACATGTTTCTGTCGGAGCAAAGGCATTTCTTGCCAAGGCAAATAGCACCTTAAGAATATAACAGCCCTGCTGGATCAAACCAAAGGCCCATCTAGTCCAGCAGTCTCTTCCCACAGTGGCCAACCAGATATTTATGGGAAGCCCACAAGCAAGAGACAATGTTCCTTAACAGTGGGTATTCAGAGGCATAATACACTCAAAGTGGGGACAGTGCATAGCCATAATGACTAATGGCCACTGGCCACCCATAGCGTTATCCTCCATGAATCTGCCTAATCCCCTTTTAGAGCCAACCAAGTTGGTCACCTTCACTACATCTTGTGGTAGCAAATTCCATAGCTTAACAATGCAGTGTAAAGAAGTGTTACCTTTTGTCTGTCCTGAATTTCCCAACACTCAGCTTCATCAAATGACCCCTTCTCCCTTTCTCCTTTCTCTGCACCTTAACTCGCCTCTATCATGTCCCCCCCACTCACCCCTTTTCTAAGCTAATAAAAAATCAAATGTTGTAATAGGAGAGTTGCTCAAGCCTCTTTCAGAGGAGAGATTTCCTTAAGGGCTGCAGCAGGGAAGGAAGGAGTTAAATTCCTTCTCCCTGCTGCAATCCTGATAATTATCAGTCCCTCTCCTCAACAGATATTTGTGTTTTTTTGAAACCCTGCACAGTAATCCGTACATCTAGTTTGGCCTAAACAGAAGTGTGGGACTGTGCAACTTCCTTCCAAATAAACATGGACTGGATCAGAGCTGTGAGATTATACAGAGACCTAATACAATACCACACCTACCTGGTCACGTTCCTTGTTTTTCACATTGTGCAACGCTTCCTGGCAGTGAGTACAATATTCAACAGCAAGCAAAGAAACCTGGAAAATACACAAAAGGAGTAAAAAACAAAGTATCTTGGTCAAGAATTCATAATAATTCCATTTACATATGCCACTTATATTCAGTCCTCAAAGCAGCTTACATCAATCTACATAACCCCAAACAAACATCTATTAAGAAATCAGAAGCAGAGTAATACAAGTCAAAGGTTTGAGAAAATAAAAAAAAAATTACCTGCCACCCTGAAAGGACCAAGGGTGCAGGAGAATTTGGAAGAATTTCCACAATTTGGGGGCTAACACTGAGAAGTCACTACTTCTTACAGACGACAATCTTGCTATCATTGGTGGCAGTGGCTATAAAAGACCTCATCACTCGATCTCAACTCTAGGAGGGTTTATGTTATCAGATGCCTCAGCATACCATTTTACAGAAGTGTTTCTTTTCTGGCTCTTGCTGCCATGAAGAAAACCTCCTGAATTCAGGCAATGGATATCCAATTGTATCTTGGTCCTTCTGCAAAATGATAACAGACTGCAAACAATTTTACTGAGTATACAACACACGTTTGAAAGTATTTTTATAACCATTGGATGACACAACATTGGGAAACAGCTTCAAAAAGAAGAGAACGAATGTTCACATAAAAAGAAGCTTAAATTACCTTTAAGGATATTTTGCTATTTATAGGACTCCCTGCTCAATGATAAGGCAGAAATGAAAGCAGAGATAATAGAAATGAATATTCTGGCCAATGTCAGGTTTTATAGTCACATGTAGCAAGAACCACTTTGAGCCAGCATGACGCTAAACCATCATGGTGTAGTGGACTAGAGTGTTGACTAGGATCGGGGAGATCCCTCACTAACTCCTAAGTTCACTGGGTGGTCTTGGATCACTCACTCAATTTTTCACGCTTGTTTAAATCTAACCAACCTACATTACAGGCTGTTGTGAGGATAATATGGGGAACCACTGTGCAGCACAGGATGGAAATGTAATTCAATATTAATAACAGTGATAACTTTAACAACAAATGCTCTTAAGAAACATCAATACAAAATAGGGATTAGCCAGTAGCGTCACATGTTTGCACTATAAATTTATTTAAACCCATTTCAGATGTATTTGACTGGCACAACTACTACCAAAGGAACTCTGGAAACTGTAGCTCTACAACAGGTGTGTAGAGCTTTGGTCCTCCAGATGTTGCTGAACTGCAACTCCCATTCTCCCTGGCCATTGGGAGAGCCAAATGTTCCCCACCCCTGATCTATAAACAGCTATAGATCCCTAACACCACCACCACCCAGCTTCACCAAACTACTACAGTCCCCAAGAGTTATTTGGGAAAAAATATTCCAGTTACAGTTTTCAAGCTGGTTTAAATCTGTTGAGTAGCAGCAACATATTATATTTGCACTGATAGAAGAATGTATTCTGCACTCAGAAGAATTAGATACTTGAAATTTGTAATGGTTTTAGCGATAAATCAGTAAATGGCTAATAAAAAGCAGAGTGTGACATTCAAGATAGATTTGGTACCCACTGGGACTTTACACTGAACAATAACATATAGGGGAGTTGAAGGGGACATCTGACAGGCAAGGAACGGGTTAAGTGAAGGGGTTCCCTGCTGCAAACTGAGCCCTCCCAGCTAATTTGTTTGGAAGAAGCAGAAAATGAGATTTAAAGGTATGAGGTTGAAGAAGAACATGCATCTCCGCTGAGAGAAAAATTGCTCTCCCTGACAGCCTGCTTACAAGACGATATTGACTGAGGTGAACATTAAATGTTTCAGATTCTATCCCAGGAAGAATTTTGCAACCACAAAAACAGTCAGGCAGCAGAGACAGTAGGACAATAATACTTTTCCTGTGTATCTTTAACCAAAAGAACAATCACTCTCTTGGCTTTTAAATCAGCAGAGGACAGAACTGATGCAGAGTAAATGGATACTGCAGACAGTGGAGAGACTTCTGCAATGTGCAGAACGCAGTGTGGGGTGCAAGCTGAAGTAGGTGATCCCTCTTATAAAGACAGACGTGTTACAAACATTTTTTTAAAATTATAGTACTGGTGAAATGTTGGAGGGTGTGAGCTTTTTGGCTTGCAGTTATTTTGTACACAGCAGTCTCACAGCATATGCACAGGGAGTGTGATTATATTGGAGAAAGACACCTGCTGAATAAATGGCAGCCAAACACAAGCTTTTTTACCATGTCAGCCTCTTTACTTTGATGTATAGAAGGACGGCAGGGAAAGAAAAATCACCTCAATAATATAGATTACTGGACTATTTATAGCTGGGAAGGGCAACCCTGACCCTCCAGATATTGCTGAACTACAATTCCCATCATGCTGGCCGTTAACCATGCTGGCTGGGGCTGATGGGAATTGGGAGTCTAATCACAGCTGGAGGAAATGTTCTCTGTCCCTGATTTACAGTAATTCCTAAGAACCTGAGCGAGCAATTCTAGAGGGCCCCAAACGCCTGAGGTGTTAAGATTGTTTCTTAACTTTTTTGATGCAGCAAGAATTCTTTAAGAAAGAAAGAAAAAAATAAAACAGAATCAGCACCCACTGCTCAAATAAGACCTGCACAACTTGTGAACTGCCAAGATGAAGGCAGCCCAGCGTTCCTCTTTTATGGTCTGCCAAGTTTTTAACATCCATCCCGTTTTTGCAGCGCCAACCAGGCCGGTGGTCAAACAGGAGGTTTATGGGACGGCCATAAATGATGGGTAGGCTGTATCCAGCTTGGCAGATAAGTTGTGCAAGCCAGGTATAAGCTGCCTCGTGGGCACCGCCTGTTGAAAAATCATAAGGATTTTTAAGACTAGTTTTTTTTCTTTATTTTGATTTTTTAAAATATTAGAGCAGTTCAACTTAAAACACTAAATTTTAGGGTAAAATACTGCAAGTGTAATAATACATTTCCCAAAGATTCCCATTCCCTCCTTCTTTGGAAGAGGCATTCAGCCAAATCTACTGTTGCTACTATAGCAACACATATGGATGGTGCTCTCACTTAATAGGCTGGCTGGCTCAGCATGTCAGCTCTTGAGCCACCACCCTGCCTATCCCTACCCCATCTTAAGAGCCAATCATGAAGCATGCAAGGCCTTGTAGTTGGTAGCTGCTGCCTAGAAACAAGGAAGCAGGAATGCCTTCCTTCTGCTCAGCATCGTAAACAAGAACACCTGCTTGAAGCTTGCCATATACGGTCATGGAATGCTAGCAAACATTCATCCCGACCAAGCTCAGAACACAGAGCTCTAGAGTACTGAACAAAACAACTTTTTCTTGCTTGGAAATGAAGTGCTTACAGTCTAAATAGAATGAGAAAACCAGAGAAATGAAAAAAGACATGCTGAAAAGGGGGGGGAACTGGCACTATAAAAGATCATGCTTTTACAAGCAGGGATGAGGGAAATTTGTAGGGGAGGCTAGCTCAGAGAAAACATGCCTTCTGAGCCCAGTTACCACCTTGCAATACTTTCAGCAGTGAAGGAAGGGACAGCTCACTCCTGCCTTCTGTGGGTAAAACACTCTGGGCCAGCCTTTCCCAACTAGTGGTCCACTAGATGATGTTGGACCACAATTCCCATCTTTCCTGACCATTGGCAATGCTGGCTGAGGCTGATGGGAGTTGTGGTCCAACAACATCTGGTGGCCCACTAGTTGGGAAAGGCTGCTCTGGGCTGAGGGAATGTGCGTGGCATTTTCCTCCTGAGCCTGAGAAGGTGCCTTTCAGGCCAGAAGCACTTCACCTCTAAAATTGCAAGGGCATGTACTAGTAGTGCATAGAATGGGTTCTGCGATTCCCCTCAGTCACCCAAATCCCCAGCACTGGATTGCTGAGACCTAGTGGCTACTCACTGCTCTCTGCTACCAAGGATATTCCCTGGCATCGCACATGCACAACCTTCAGTCATACCAGTTTGCGGGGGTTGGGAAACTGGCAGGGCTGGTTTTACCAAGGACACAGTAAGGTGACTGCCTCAACTGACAGACGTTGGAAGGTAGCAGCTGTTGCCTTCCTCTTCCTCCTATGCCTGACAGTTCTCAATCTAGCCTGCTGTCTCAGGTACCTTCACCAGTATTGAATTAAGATTCATCTGCCAGTCCAGTTAGCCTCTGTGTGTGGGAATGGGATGAGGCACCATCTTGTGTGGCTCAAGCAGCAAAAATGTCTTGGGATGACCCGGGAAACATGTGTGGTTTCCCCCACCCCGTGCTATTTTTCTGCAAAGGCAAGGCTGAACCTCATTTGTAAGCTTTACTAATTTATATAGACATTTAGGCTGCAATCCTAACCCCATTTACTTGGAGTAAGCCCCATTTAATTCAGTCCCCCAGTTCAATTTCCTTTAAATTCATTATATACCCTCTGGATTTGGGGTCACTTCTGTCTTGCATAATGTTTTCACTAATTCAAAGATAGTCCCTCCAAGAACAGAATGTGCTTTTTGCCAGTGGGAGATACAACCCTATGTATTTTCACAAGTAACATTTGCATAATTTTTCACAGTTCCCAATTCTGTAATTTAAATGTAAAAGGCGCAATTTAGTCTTAAAACAGGATCTCCAGACTACTTACATAACCCAGGTAAGTGGGTTGCTTTGAAGTGATTTTTTAATTAATCCATATATAGTATTGTATGCATCAGCATCCTTCTTCCATGTTGACATAGCTCATTATAGTAAGTGTTACAAACTGCTATATTATCAAAGATCAAAGTGTGAAATCTGACTTGAAGTTAATCATAACTTGGCAGTGCTAGTTTTGCCATTTAAATGTTAAATCTGTTGAACTGAATCCTGCTCAAACAGGTTATATAGTAATTGACAAGTAGAGCTTGCAAAGATATATTGTTTGCTGGACAAAGTGCACTCATACTTCAATTAATTTGTGAAGTGGGATCCCTGTAAGCCCTGAGCTGTTCAAATTGCTGAATCAGTAACTGGAAGGCTAACTGAAGGTCACTTGCTTGGGACTTAGTTAAACTATCTTAGTTAAACAATCTGAGTCTGACCTTTGCAAGCTTGGTTCTTCTTACTCATTGACCATAAAACTAAATGTCACCCATTAGACCGAGGACTGGATCAAAACATTTTACTGCCTGAGGCGAAAGACAAGAGGGCATCTCCTTATTCCTCATATATAAGCCAACTGGACTGGAAGATTCACACTACACATTTAAAGTACATCCAACACACATTTAAAACACATGACTTCCCCCAAAGAATACTGAGAATTGTGGTTTTCCCTTCGCAGAGCTATAAATTCCCAGCACCCTTAACAATCTACAGTTCCCAGGATTCTTTGGGAGAAGCCATGTGATTTACATGTGTGTTGGATATGGTTTAAATGTATGGTGTGGGCCTGCATCTTTAAAACTAGTGATTATATTAGGTAGCGTAGGGCAGCCGGCATGGCTGTTGGAATGAGACAGCAACACTTGTAGTTAACCTGAACCAATGGGAGCTGCTGGACAGAAAGACTAATGTTTTGTGTTCCTCTCACTGACCACCCTGTCAGCTTGCTTGTTTGAGCATCTCTTCTTGCTTCTCAGACCACACACTCTCCTTTGTTCACATTGTGAGGATCTGCTCTCTCTGAGCTCTTACTCAGAGAGATGGATACGTGTGCTAATGATGAATTAATCTTAACTTTTTCCTTCTCACCTTCACTAGCGGTCTTAACAGACTGATTTGTTGCATTTGCTGTGTTACTCTGCTAACTTCCAATAATGGCTTCACCACCACTACACCCCACTCCAGCATCTGCTCCCTGAAGTGGCCACCTCACTGTGTCTGTTGGTAGGGATGCCCTTGGTCAGCCCACCAACGGCTTTTCCCTTCTCATGTGCCCCTGCAATTTCTCTCACTCAGACTTTATTTATTTATTTATTTATTTATTTAATTTCATTTTTAAATCGCCCATAGCGAATAGCTCTCTGGGCGGTGTACAAAAGATTAAAAGTACAGAAATACAAAATATCACAATAAATAAACTGAAACAAAGAGATTTAAAATTGTAACATTAAACGCTTTAAAATGCCTGGGAGCATAGCCAGGTCTTAACCTGGCGCCGAAAAGATAGAAGCGTCGGCGCCAGGCGTATTTCTTCGGGGAGGCTATTCCACAATTCGGGGGCCACTACAGAAAAGGCCCTAGATCGAGTAACTGTCCTCCGGGCTTCCCGATGGGTTGGTACCCGGAGGAGGGCCTTAGACGCTGAGTGAAGTGACCGGGTCGGTTCATAGTGGGAGAGGCGTTCCACAAGATACTGCGGTCCCACGCCGTGTAAGGCTTTATAGGTCAAAACCAGCACCTTGAATCTGGCTCGGAAGCAAATAGGTAGCCAGTGCAAACGGGCCAGAACAGGTGTTATATGCGCTGACCAGTTGGTCCTCGTCAGCAGTCTGGCTGCTGCGTTTTGCACTAGCTGAAGCTTCCGAACTGTCTTCAAGGGCAGCCCTACGTAGAGCGCATTACAGTAATCCAACCTAGAAGTTACCAGAGCATGAACAACTGAGGCGAGGTCATCCCTGTCCAGATAGGGGCGTAGCTGGGCTACCAACCGAAGGTGGTAGAATGCATTCCTTGCCACCGTGGCCACTTGCGCCTCCAGAGACAAGGAAGGATCGAAAAGCACCCTGAGACTACGAACCTGTTCCTTCAAGGGGAGTGTAACCCCATCTAGAACAGGGTAAGCATCCACCATCTGGGCAGGGAAGGCATTCACCAACAGTGTCTCAGTCTTGTCTGGATTGAGTCTCAGTTTATTAGCTCTCATCCAGTCCATTATCGCGGTCAGGCAGTGATTCAGCACATCCACAGACTCACCTGTAGAAGATGAAAAGGAGAAATAGAGCTGCGTGTAGAAATAGAGCTACTTAAGCGTATTAAATAGCAGGAGATAGTGTTTGGTGGACAGCATAAAAAAAACAAAGTACCTCACCTCTCCCCCTCCTCTTCTGTAGCTTCAGTGGTGAGGGGAAGCAGCTGTCGGGCTAACATCACACATAGCTGTATACCATTTGGTATGGCTCTGAGCATATTCTTTCCTTACAAACTGTTCTCAGCTAGTTCAGAACTGAATCAAAATATGCTTTTCCATTAATGCTGTAGAAAAGATATTTGTCACATGCATGAACTTCAGGAACTCATGCGCATGTCACTATAAACCATAGTTGAACTAACAAATGGCTTAACAGTGAATGCACAGCTATAAGTGCAGGCAATTTGCTCATCTCCTGAACAAACAATGACTGATAAGTCAAGGCAATGTCAACAGGCAGTATTAAAAATCCTTGGTTACATTTGGTGTTTTCTTTGGAGGAAACATACCGTGAATCCAAGTGTGGACATAATGCTAAGCCAAACCATGGCTTAGCTCCCAGCAGCACAGCAGCAGCAGGAGCAGAGGAGAAGTGTAGTGCCCTCAGTGTTAGCAGCTTGCATGCATTAACACGCTGTGTGTTCATCTTTAAACCATAGTTTAGTTTAACTATGGTTTAAAGTGACATGTGAACAAAGCTAGTGTCTAAATGCAAAGAAGCCAAAAGGCTAGCCTTTTCAATTCTAATAATATAAAAGAATGTACGGAAACATGGGTTCTTTGTTTTCATTCCCTGGAGCAAGACCCACCCACCCCTTTGTGGCTTTTGCACTTTGTAGCTTAAAATTTGAGGAAGGTGCTTCCAGATTACTTGTTCACTGAGTATTCATCCTGATTTATTTGCAGGGAGATTATATGATATTGACTATTTAATGAGCATGCTTCCATGAGGCTCAGAACCTTGAGAGGTTGTATTTGGCAGCCTGCATCCCTAGACTTTGCATACAGAAAACATGCCATTTTTAATGCTTCCCGATTTGTGGTTTTAGATCTAGTTATGATCAGGGACAGTAAATAAATGATTCAGCAGGACATGTAAGTTTAACGATGAAAGGATCCAACTAATGAGAAGAGAACAGAAAAGCTAATCCAGTAGTTTCAATGAATGTTAGCTTGTGAAATGCAGTCCATTAGAGGATAGGTAGGGCAGACACTGGATTCTGACTTACCGCACAAGAGGCAATGGCGGAAGCCCAAAGCATGTAGGAACTTTTTGATGGGACAAAATGTGGTTTGTTCTCTTACATTTTGAAAATCTGATTGTTCAAAATTGTTCAAAATGCAAATCCAACTTTTAAAAACAACAGCATGTATTTCCCATTATTGAAAATGTTTTGGCTATGAAAAACAAAACATGGACAGAATAGAGAGAAGAAATATTCAACTGCCAGCCAGTAGAAATAAAAATGTACTTTTTAAAAATCTGTTAGGGAATTTCCACAGGCTGTGCTGAAAAACATGTCTTTTAGCCTGGAATGAGTCACTTGTGAATGTGGTTAATGCAGAACAGAAGTGGAAGGAGGACGGTTTTAAATAAAAGTGGCATTTATTACTTTAACATTACTTTTAGATTCAAATTACAGAAGTGGGAGATCAAAAAGGTGTTTAAATGTTGCTTGTGAGAATACAAAGGGCTGGATCTAAAGGCACTCTTCCACTAGCAATAAGCAAATTCTGCGCTTGGGAACAGCTCTCTTCGAATGAGTGAAAGCATGATGCATAACAAGAGTCCCTCTGTTTATGCAATCGCTTCTGTAAGAAGTTGCACAAGCTGATTTGCAAGGAATTTTATGGACCACTACAGTTCATACAATGCCCTGTATTTATTTATTCTTCCTTAAACTGCAGTGATATCCTCTGATATGCCATGGTACTGCAGCACAGCACAAACATCTTCTGCAAGAGTTCACAGGATATCACTAATGCATTTTTACCTTCCACTCGCAATTCTTTGGATCTAAACCATAATAATTTGCACAGGCACTGATACGAGATATCACTACGTTAGTACATCATCTTCAGTCAGCATAAAATAAAATAAAAACTGATATGCAAGGTAACAGTGCAATCCTATGCATCTCTTCAAAAGTATAGGACTCTAGCCCCAAACATGCTCTGTCCTGAGAGAAAAATACCTGGGAATCAACAGCCATAACTACAGATCTTGGTGGGAACTATCTTTTACAACTTCTGTAACTGTATACAACTTCTGGACTGTATGCAACAGTCGAGTAATCCCAGTTCTAAAAGTGCCAGTGTTACCACTATCCAACCAACTAGTTTAAATGCACTACAAGGACAATTTTAACTATCCATACTCACACCTTGTCTTTAAACATTTTAAAATCAAACCTGTTCTCCTTTTCCCCAGCCAAAATATAGCAGTAGTATTCATAGAAGGGTGAGCTCTTCTTTATCTGTGTTCCATCATCATGATACCTAAAGAAGAGGCATTTGAGAGATTAATGGGCCAGTTGTCAGGAAAACTCACAGCCAAGAACTGTCAGCTAGGCTAGCACATATCAAACTGTGGGTCTTGCTGTGGTCCTCCTGGGTCAATGACAAGCTTCCCACTCCTGCCACATTTCCACAGGTTTTATTTTTTTCTTTCACCAGGCAGACAGCACAGCATTACTACTATGTAGCTCCTTTAAGGGATAAGTTTCCTCCCACAGTGTCAGGAGTGGGGAACCTGGGGTCCTTCGATGCTTTTGGACTACAGCTCCAAATATCCTGGACCACTAGCCATGCTGGTTGGGGATGATGGAGGTTTGGAGCCCAACAGTATCTGGAGAACCACAGGTTTCCCCATCCCTGTTCTATGTCATGCTTAAATTCTAGTGAAATACATACTGCCTGTAACATGGGTAGCCAGCTTATATACTCCAGTGTTTTAGAGTTCAACTAAAGAGTTACTAAAAGGGCTACGGCATCTGCAGGACTGGTATCTTTATCATAAATCAATCCCCCAAGTCCATCTGGACCTCCTTCTACCCCTCCCTCTGGAGGAAAGAGTCTGGAATCTGGACAATGATATGGACACTACCATAAACACCTCCACATATATGTTGTACGTTTTTGTGGAAGCAGAGTAAAAAATAAAATAACAAAAATGGTATAACTCTGGGCAAAAAAAAGTAGCATAAGTTTCAGGCAGAAGTAAGTCTGCACATTTCAGTTAAACTTGTAGCTTGATCATTAGGCCGATGAATGTATTGGAAATTACACCCTGATCCTTTACTAATGGACTTAGGTTGCAGTCCTATTATATACACACTTACCTGGGAGTAAGCCCTGTTAACCTCAATGGAGCTTGCTTCTGAGCAGACATGCATAGGATTGCACTTTTAGGAGCATAGTATCAGGCTGGAATTAAGCAACCATACTTGGGTCTGTGGAGGATCGGACAATTGTTTTCAGGAGGGATCACCAGCTGCACTTGTAGCTTCCCAGCTGGTCACTATCTATATATAAAAAGCCCGTTTGGGGTTTTTGTCTCTTCCTTGTGCATGCATGTGAATGTGATCTAGTATTGTAGCATCTAGGGAAGGGGGCAGGTTTCTTTCCCCTTCAACTTTTATTGCTGATGTCAATCTACTTCCCATATTAAGGCGAGTGCCTATATTGGCCAGAGGGATGCTTCTGAAACACCCATGGCAAGGATAATATGTGCAGCGCCAGCATAAAACATTTTACTGCCTGAGGTAGAGCAGCAAATGGTGTCTCCCTGCCTCTTCCCCCCACCAGTCAAGGTGCCTTGTTTCCCAAGCCCCCCCCTCCCTAAAGTTATTTTGGCATCTGATGGAAAAAATTCCTGAAGTGTCTCTTGGCAATAAAAATACTACATATAATAATTAAATTACTAACCACCTGTCAAGATGAGTTGCCTGAGGTGGCTGCTTTGCTGCCAAATAGTAGAGTATTTTTCCCAATATGCAAACACCTCTCCTTAATGAAAGGGTCTTTTGCTTGTTGAAAAAAATAATGACTTGCTTACAGGGAGGGGGTTTAACAGCAAGTAATAAACCAGTTTGCCAAAAGCTACTCTTAGTGGAGGCAGGCCAGTCCCATTTATTTCTTTACCTTCTTGTCTCTTTTTAGCAGCATACAAAGGATTTCCAACAAGGGAGAGTCCATTACCATCAAAAGAGAATGAAAAGAAAGACAGCCCCCCCTCCCAGCCTCCTGTGAGTTTACACAGGCAACTGAAGTTTGCTCTGACTATAAAAGCTGAGGCTATAAAAGTCTGACTGTCCAGGTCTAAGCTCTTTCACATCTTCCTTGGATTCCCAAGACAGGTAAAACGGAACGGCGGCAATCCAGCAAAGTGCTTATATGTAAAATGCAATGGAAAGAACTGAAAGGGCCCTGAGGAAAGGTAGTCACTTGATAGCATCCTGCATGCAGTTGACATGCAACCTTTGCCAATCTGATGCCCTCCAAATATTTTGGCCTATGGCTCCTGTCAGCCTTAGCCAGCATAGCCATGACGGCTGCAGCTGGTGGGAGTTGTAGTCTAAAACATCTGGTGAGCGTCAGGTTGATGAAGGCTGACGTTACCTGTTGCTGACTAAGGTTTATGGGAGCTAATTGTTTGAACTATTTGAGTTGGCTGGCACATATGTTACAATATGTGTGCACCCAAATATGCTATTTTTAAATATATTATTTTTGGTACTATTAGACTATGGTGATTTTTATTGTGTCCTCCCCCCGCAATAAGCTTTCATATACTTATAAATGCTGATGAGAAGCGTGAAGTTTACAAGTTTTTTTTAAGAGTTTTTTTAAAAGGTGTTTTTCGTTATTAAGGGATCATGCTAATGTCTTAGTAGGTTTACTTTGGAAGTAGGCTCAGAGGGGCTTCATAAGTTACTTTTCCCATACAAAGTTTAAGTACCACGGGGGAATCCTTGTGTGGGCAAAATATATTTTGTACTACATGGAGGCTGTGCTCTGTGGATTGGGCATGTGTGAATATCTGTGTGTGGCAAAATGTAACATATGAAGTGGCTCCTGCTGCAATAAACGTGTGTGTGTGTGTGTGTGTGTGTTTACGTTTTAATTGTGGTGTTCTTGTTTGTAAGTCAGCCTGGCAATATGATTAAAAGATGGTATGGAAACACTTAGATCAGGGATTCCCAAGTTGTGGTCTGTGGATCACCAGTGTTCCCTGAGCTTCATCCGGGTGATCTGCGGCATGTCCATATTCAATATTTATATTGACTTTTAACTATATATTTACTGCTTCTTTTATTTCTATTATTGTATTATAATTTAAATTCTATGGAATGCAAATTGTAACACAATCACAGTTTCAGAAATAAAGGAAGCAATAAAATTACAATTAAAGCTCATAGCATAGTGCATTACAATTGCTACAACAAGCAGAAAAATTGTTAAGTGGTCCACCAAGACCATCAACAATTTTCAAGTGGTCTGTAGAAAAAGAAGATTGGGAACCACTGACTTCCATAAAGAAATATATTCAGTTCTACAGAAAGTCGGCCTGAAGATACGACTTAGAAGAAGGACAGAGTAAAATGGACTATTTCACCCCAATCCCCACAGTATTCGCAATTGATTGGGCTGGAATAGTAGGGAAAACAATTGGAGCATTCATAGTTTGTGTATTTTTGTATTATTTTTGTTGCAAACGCTTGTGGTAGCAAAGGGGAGCTTATGGGAGGAACGACCATTCCCAAGTTCAAGACAGTAGTAAGCACTTATAGGAGTGGGGTGATAGAGGACTGAAGGTTCGTGCCATGGAGAAGAGAGCCTATACTCACCATCTACAAATATCCGAACCCAGGCTTGTTTGGTGGGGTTTATGTAAATAACAAAGGAGTAGCCTTAGTGTCCCTGACATATACTGGTCCCAGGTCCATTGGTACATTCCCCAATTGCCATTTCAGCCCCGAGATTATTCTTTTTATGATTTATATTAGCGTGGCATAAGGGGGAATTGCTTCTGCTGTGGTGAGACTTAAGTGATTATTTCTTCTATGAATAGGGGTTGCTGGCTGCTAGAATGAAGTTATGTATAGCAATCTGGGTGGGAGGAATCTTGACCTTAACCCACACAGAGGAACATGAGAACTCCATTCTGAATTTGATGCAGAGAGTGGCCAAGGAGGTCAATTACACCCGTTGTTGGATTTGTACTCACGCAGGAGGAAATAGTGCAAATCTCCTGTCCTTTAGACCCCTTCCTTTAACAGCCTATGGCATGGTGCATAATGTGTCTAAATTCTATAATCATGATGGGACGGAAATGGTCAATGATACCTGGAGAACTTATAACTTCACCACTGGAAAGAGTTGGTATTGGGTAATCCCCAAAATTGGAACATGGTGCTTCCAAAGACAGCCTCGTAAGGGCAAAGCCGGGAACCCAGTTGGAACATCTAGATGTTCTTTTACCTTTAAGGGGTATCCAACTCCGTATTGGAAGAGAGGCCTTAAGTGCACCAAATACAAAGGATTGTGGAATAGTACTCATCTAAACGGCAACAGGAACTTGCCTAAAGCAGAAGAAGAGTGTTGGGACCAGTACGAAAGTAATGAGGCAATTCGTTTATGTGTGTGTAGGTATGTGAAGTCAACCTCACTATATGTTGACAATCGTCAAACTCTTCAATGGGTGATGATGAATGGCACAGGAATAGAGGCATTTGAGGAATCATGGTTTGAGGTAGATACCTACCACATCCGGCAGTCAAATGTTTTGAGAACAGCAGGGGGTTTAAAATGTAATAAAACTGATGTTGGACCAGTGTTCTGTCCAAAACAGGCTAGTGGAGTGCAGTTTGGTAGTCATTTTTATGAAAGGTGGTATGACCCAAAGAAAGGTAGAGGAGATTCTGTTTCACTCCATAATGGATCCCGACCCTGGGATAATGGACCATTTCCCGGCGGTATAAAGGCCAGAATAGGACATCATTTTGTTTGTGGCTCAAGAGCCTATAAGGAGCTCCCGAGTAAGTCGACTGGGACATGTTATGTAGCTTTGCTACTTCGCCCCCTATTGGTCCATTGGAATGAATCAAACCTCAAGATTTATGGCCCTGTTCATCAGATAATAGCTCGAGATATCTCGTCTGTAGCTGCTGGAGGTTCCCAAAAATGGGGAAAAGATGAATGGCACACGGAAAGGATTATCCAGCATTATGACCCAGCTTCCTGGGATCCACACAAGTTGATAAGTGGGGCAAGAGAGCCAATTTATAATTTAAACCGTATCATTCGTCTGCAGGCAGTGGTGGAAATTGTTGCCAACGAGACTGTGGCGACTCTTCGATTGTTGGCAGAGGATGTAAAAGCCCTCAAACAAAGCATTTTTCAAATTAAGTTGGGAATGGTTTTCTTACTGGCAGCCCAAGGACTTTGTGGGTATTTAAATGTCTCAGAATATTGTGTTCTTGCTGATGATAATGGGGACATCCTGGAACAACATCTTAGGAGGATAGAAGAGGTGGCCCATGTGCCTGTGCAGAAATGGAGTGGTTGGGATCTCAATTGGCTGACAAACTGGTTACCCAACATGGGATGGTTAAGAAGTGGTTTTATGGCTTTCTGCTTGATTATAATAATACTGTTAGTCTTGCCTTGTTTCATTCCATGTATCCGTTTAGTTTTGCAGCGCATGGTTGAAAGTGTAACCCATAAGCAAATGCTAATGCTCTATCAAGGCTTACCCCAAGATGATGAGGAAGAAAGCCCAATTTCCTTTTGAGGGGGGAATTGTGATATAACAAGGAACCAAGAAATGGAATTTTTAATTGCTTCTAAGCTTGTGTACTCATGCTATAGATTCTCGCCCCCACAGGATGTATGAACAGGGTGTATGAAGACAGGATGTATGAGCCACAGTACACGTTGGCAGTTAGAGTGCGAAGGGTAAAGAAAAGAACAGGTGCAGAGTGCAGAGACACATACGCACTGGCAAACAGCCAAAGGGCGGTGGCCCAATACGGTTAATTCTATCAAGGAGCTGGAAAGATACTGCAAGGGGAAGGGGACTGAGAAACAATGCATAAAAAGGCTTGTGTATGTAACCTGCTTCAGACCCTTCCTGGAGGCATGAGCCCCTAGAAGTGTCTCCTTTTGCAAAAGCTTGTGAGAAAATAAAGGTGTTGGATCTGATTTGGTCTCACATCTGGTGTGTATTGGGGCTTCCACCAGGTGTAACAGAACCGCTTGTGTAACAGTAGGATCTGGTTCCTATGATCCAATTATCACAAATAATTCAGCCAAGGAAACTATCAAGGATCTATTGACACATTCAGTAGAGCAACATTTCAGGCATTGCAATGGAACTGAAGTGAGTGTTCTGCCCCAAGCAAGAGCAGCTTATACATCAGAGAAAGACTTTGGTGTCTCTGACAAGAGCAACAAAGAAGAATGGATTCTACAGAAGATATGGAAAGTATTAGAACCTTCCTTCAGTACCAGCATGGATGTCTAATCTCAAAGGTATGATCTATGAACAATGCCTATGAATAATGAAACACATAACTTATGAATGGATATATCCTGTGATTAAAATGTCTGCCTTCTCTGGATGCATTTGCTTCATTAGCTAATTACTTCCCCTGTGAGAATTTGGTCTAACTTTAATGTTTTTCTTTCTGACAACAGAAAGTGAGGGAGCTTCTAGATTGTCGCTATTTTCAGGTGGGATTCAATTGCATACAGTACTAGCAAATCCAGGTTGCGGAATTATAGGTGATTTGGGGGTCTTGTGTAACAAACCCGCTTCCCCGAAAGATCACACTTTTTGTGATAAGGAAAGTGACAGGAAAACGTAATGGACAGGGTGGGATAATACTTGCTTTGACACAACATCATCTCCACAAACAAATAAACAGCTATCAGAATAAATCCTCAATAAACAGGTTGCCTGGAAGCATCCTGAGACAACAGTAATATAGATAGCAACACATTCATTATAGTAAAATTTAATATAATTTCTTTAAGAAAGTTTTATTAAATGTACATTCCAACTAGATAATTCTTGCTGCTCCACTGAGGACATGTTTGAAAAGGTTACTTTTCCCTTGGATGCCCTGTTTAAGGTATCCATGGTTCCCACTCTGATCTTACTTCTCATGATGCATCTGAGAACCTTCTGAGTACCTTCCACAATGACATAATTTTTTCTAGTACTGATACTTTCCTTCTAGTTACATGCTGCTAGAACTAGGCATCTTACATGTGGATAGGCCTTCCAGCAAAAGAGAAAAGATGTGATTTTGGCTGTGGTCTCTGCCACTTAGAGCTTTGTCTAAACTAATGGTTCCCACATGTCAGAGTGTGGGTATCCAGTAACTCTGCAAGGAAAGACTTGGTCTAAATGTGTCTTCCCCGCATGCAACCACCATGTTGCTTGATCAATCCCACTCCACATTTCAAGACTTTTGTTTATTATTACAATGTCCTTTCATCTGTGCAACAGCTTAAGGATGTGTTTATAATCTCCTTCCAGTACAAAGCACAGAAGCAATCAAAATATTTTTCCCTGCCATTATTGTATGATATCTGTATGGGAATTGAGGAATGCCCAGAATACTGGGTTCTCCACTTATCTTATTTATCAAATTGAAATACATGAGGCTTGTGGAGGCTGGACAAAACGCCTTGCGGCCGATGGCTGTAACAAGGATTTGCCTTCACCCAAATGCGTTGCACCACTCTGAAGCAAAAATGCAAGAACAGATTTGAATTTTCAGTGATATTTGTCAATAGCCAGGCAGGACTTGGGGTTGCATTCAGGCATGCTATGTTCAGGCAGGAACACACACAGCAATTCCACATGCAAAAGTCATGTTTTAAAAAGAGCCTGTCATGCATTGCTAGGCTATGAATAGGACTCACCAACACATGAGATACAGCAGTTATTAAGCATTTCTTTATTTAAAATACTTGTGTCCCACTTTTCCGTGTACAGTTCAAGGAAAACTAAAGCTGGAATCCAATACACCCTTACCTGGGAGTAAGTTCTGTTGAACCCAATTGAGCTTACTTCTGAGTAGACATGCAGACTAACTAATAACAGATATAGTCCAATATAGCAAAAACCAGTAAGCTATTTATTTTGTGTCTCAGGAGCATCTTTAAACATACTTTCTTCCACCTTAACTGTAGATGGGGATGAGGAACCCATGTTCTTCCAGATGTTATTGGTCTACAAGGCCTGTCATCCCTGGACATTGGCGGTGCTGGCTGTGGCTGATGGGAGATGGGAGTCCAACAACATCTAGAGAGCAGAGGTGGCTAACCTGTAGTCCACCAGATATTGTTGGACTACAACTCCCATCATCTCTGGCCATTGGGCATGCTTGCTGAGGCTGAGTTCGATTCCAACAGCTTCTAGAGGGCCATGGGTTAACCACCTCTGATCTAGAAGGCCACAGTTTCCCTATCCTTGCTGTAAATTATCTGAATTCCCTTTTGTTCTCCCCCTTCATTTGTTTCCAGATTATTTTTACTGCCTGTGAGTTGGGAGTATTTGATCTGCTTTTGGAGTCAGGTGAACTCATGACCGCAGCAACTATTGCTGAACATCTGGGCACCAGCAACACTGGGATGGAGAGGCTGCTGGAGGCCTGTGTGGGCTTAAAGCTCCTGCAAGTGGAGAGGAAGGGCAATCCAGGTAACCACATTGGAAGATTTAGCTGAAGATGAATGTTTTTAGCCATATTACCTACCAGAGTGCATACTGATGCCATCAGGGCAGGACTTTGAGCCAAAAGTCCAGGACCCCACTCAGAAGTACAGGCAGGAGGGACCCCAAATGCAGCCGGTTTTACCATATTTTGAAGTAAATGAAGTAATACACATTACTATGTAAAGACAGGAGGGGCATAAGAACCTAGGAACACAGGAAGCTTCTTTAGCTCACTACTGTCTACATGGAGTTATCATGGCTTTTCAGGGTTTCAGACAAGGAGCTGTTCCCAGCACTACCTGCAGATGCTTGGAATTGGAACTGGGACCTTTTGCATTCAAAGCAGATGCTCTACCACTGAGCTACAGCCCTCCCCGAGAAGCTTTACAGAGTATAAAATTGCCTAAGGGCCAGAATATCTTCTTGATCATCCCAGAGCGCAGGACATGGAATCATGGGGTCAAGTTACAAGAATCCAGATTTCGATTAAACATCAGGAAAAACTTCCTAATGGTTAGAGTAGTATGACAATGGAACCAATTACCTGGGGAGGTGGTGGGCTCTCCCAACATTGGAGGCATTCAAGAGGCAGCTAGACAGCCACCTGTTGGATATGCTTTAAATTGGATTTCTGCATTGAGCAGGGGGTTGGACTCGCTGGCTCTACCATTCTATGATTCTGTCACTTATCAAGGCCAGATGTGGTTTTTTGTGCAATTCACAGTAGTAGATTAAATGAGGTGGAACAGCCAGCATTGCCTTAGCTTGTGTCTTTCTCCTGTGTGTGTTTATGTGTGGATGCAAAAATGTGTACCTCAAAGTTTTTTTTCGCAACTGTCCTGGATAAAAATCTCTTGTAATCTCTCTGCTCATCCTTCTCTTATTTTTTATTTTTACAGTAAATCTGCATCCCTCCCAGTTTTGTCTGATAATTTCTTTTCAGAAACAAAACTTGGATGTGTCATCCCATAGCCCAGCCAATTTACATTCCTGTGACTTTAAAGCTAGGGTTTAAACCTCTTAGGGTACTAGTGTTTATTGTGGGATCAGTGATCCTCATGCATGCAAGCTTATGTGCAGCATCCACACAACACTTTTGCCATCAAAACACCTGTATTTCCCCCCATTTAATCCTTTCTTTGAAAAATCTGGTAAGTTAACAAAAATCTGTCGCCAACAACCCGTTTGCAATATCTGAATGACCCATTTGCAATATTGAACTCTGTCCGGAAGCATCTTGTGTCACACAGGATCTCTCTGACTAAACAGTAATATGTAGTATCTTAAATCAGAAGCTTTTGAGCTCAGGCATTAGAAAATGAAATGGAAATCATGAAATGGAACCAATTACCTAGAGAGGTAGTGGGCTCTCTGACACTGGAGGCATTCAAAAGGCAGCTGGACAGCCATCTGTCGGGAATGCTTTGATTTGGATTCCTGCATTGAGCAGGGGGTTGGACTTGATGGCCTTATACGCCCCTTCCAACTCTACTGTTCTATGATCCTATGATTCAGCACAATTGTGGCTAATGAACTTGATGCTTTGCTCCTTTCTGAAGAATTGCTGGTTTGTGGGGAAAAGATACTTTCACAGCTCATATCAGTCTCTCATCTTAGTACTTTTAGGGCTTTAGATAATTTTTGCAAGGGATGGAGCCTTTTATTTGTGCTTGCTGCAGTGGTGGTCTTCCTTTCTTATTGCTTCAGACATTTTGTTCATGCAGTTACAGTTAGGGGGGGGAATGTGCCATCTGCAAAGGTGTGAAAACATTTATCTCTTGTTCCCTTTCACAAGCTCTTTATGGAAACACAGATTTTTCCAGTGTCTACCTTGCTGAGTCGAGCCCAAAGTCTCAGTATCATTATATGATGTTCTGCTCTGGAACAACATTTCCAAACCTGGCCTACTTGGCAGATGCGGTGAGGTAAGAAGGGGTGTGCGTGTCTGTGTACTAATATAGAAAACTGCTGCCTGCAATGCAATGCTATATTGCCTTTAGAAGACCATTGCCATTAGGAAAATCAAGATGTCTACCAGTGGAAACTTCACTGAAAGTATTGCAGTAATATAACTAAGAAATTACTTTGGTGGTTGTGTTTGTGTTCTTCCAGATGACATGTTTATTGAGCATTCATCCTAATTTTTTTGCAGGGAGATTAAACAACTTTGGCCATTTAATGAACATTCATTCTGATTTGTTTGTAGGGAGGTTAGATGGTGTTGCATCAAAGCAAGTATTAACCCACCCATTCCCATGTACTTTCTGATCACTTTTTTATGACAAAAAGTCCCGTTTTGGGAGAAAGTGGATTTATTGCACAAGAATTCCCAATCAATTAGAATAGTGCAACCTATTTACCAGTATGTAATTGAATCCCACCTGAAAATAGCAACTGTCTGGAAGCATCCAGTACCTGCAGCATACACCTTCAGTAAACAATTTTACTGCAGTTCCATGGCCTAATATTTTACTCTTACTTGGTGTTTGCTGCTGTGCCTTGTTGTGATACTGACAGCTAAGGACATACTTCAAAGGGCTCCTTTTGGGAAGAAGGGTGAGATATTATTATTATTAAAGCGGTGCATATTGGTGTACGCTCCCTACTTTCCTGAGTGGCGAGAAGCTCTGGGGAAATTTCCTTTAAATGAAGAGATCCCTAAAGGCATATGACATTTTTGTAATATTTGGGATTATTTACACAAATATACAATCAGAGCAGAGTTGGAGCCATGCCATATTACTTCTAGAAATAGCAAATCCACTGCCCCACATTAGATCCCTAGGAAGGAGCACCTCAAAATATGTGTTTAGCCTTTGAGAGCTCAAAGCTCACTCACTCTTTCTCAGAACTGCAGTTTCCCTTTTGTTCCTTTTCACAGACATGCTCACAGACATAGCTTGTGCTCTCTTTAGTTGGGATGGGGTGGTGGAGGAAGGTATGCCACTTAACCCTAATCTGTGATCAGTTTCTCCTACTCAGAGCATTCCAGAGTGACCTCTGTATCAAGAAGCAGTCTTATAACAATAGGTCCCACTGAGAGGCATCACCCGATTAACTCAGGTCTGGTGTTACCAGCATGACGCCAATGAGTGCAGTGGTGCCCTTGAAGACTTCCATGGAACACACAAAGCCTCTGATGATTTACAAAACTCCCAGTTGCTTAATCATGAGCTGGCAAGGGGGGTTACCTCCCCCCCTTAAAAAGGTACATAGAGCTGAAAGAGGAAGGTAGAAAAACGATGCTCTCTCCCACTTCTCTTTCATCTCTATGTGCCTTTCTTCCAAGGCTCAGAGTGGAACCTGAGGAGCTGACGAGAAAGTGGAGTGGCAGAGGGAAGGAGGTTGTCATGTTTCTGTGTGCCTTCAGGAGCTAGGGTCCAGGCCCAGGAGGTATAAGCCTCTTAGGAAAACACTTACCAAGGAGAGCAGTCCAGTCCAAACAAACCAAAATCAAGTACAGAGAATCAGTCTAGGCCCAAACTGTGGTCCAGAGGCAAGGTCAGGCTACAGTCCAAGGGAATTCAGGCAAGATACAACTCAGCAAGAAGGGGAAAATAAGTTCAAGTACAAGAAGCCAAAGACCAGGGTTATTTCCAGCACCTACAAAGCTCAAGAGGAAGACCTTGTATACTTTGGCCTCCTAGACTATGCTTCATGGTTGGCTGGTTGGTTTTTAAAATGGGTCTTCTTCATATGCTGGCATGGATTAATATCGGCATTACTTCTTTACTTACTCTGTAAATTGCATTAAATTTTAAAACATCTGAGTCCAGAGTTTGAAAGGTGGTTAAATTGGAAGTGGTATCAGGTAGTTAAACTAGAAGTCTATGAGAGACCCTTTTGACCTTAACCTGATGACTGGCTTGACTCTTCTGAGGTAGCTGATTCTGAGTAATTGGAGCCTGTGGTGTTTTTAGAGTTACCTTTTAATACAATATATGCAATTTATGAGTAATACATTCTGTATTAATACAGGGGATGTCTGAAATTGTTAATGCTACCTAATTTTCACGTAATCAAAACAAATGCTCTGTTTCAGGGAAAGAAAAAACCAGATTGAGAGAATATTTGACAATCCACCTGATGATTTCTTTGAGGCACTTTTTAGGTAAAAGTAGTTGTTTAGGAGGGGGTGTTTCTTGGTTTCTAGGGAATGGATGTCACGGGTTTGTTTCTTGTCAGACTGAACCTTTCTTGTGCAATTGTATGACATTGTGAATACAATCAATTTGTCCCTCCCTTTGTTTCTAGTATTTATTCTCCACTTTCCTCTTACTTTGATTGTCTAGGGATTTTTTTTATAACATGCCAAATTATTTTTTTTAATGACTGAAATCAGATTCTCTGAAATCAGAGCTCTTATGCAGAGTTGTTCAAGGGCTTTCCTGCTTCACTTATAGAACTTTGCCTTATAGCCGAATACTGAAGTAAAACTGCTTTCAGTCATCACAACAGTCTCCCAAGTCCTTGTCAACCTTCAATTTCACTACAATGTACTGTAATTTACTATAATCCCAAGATTTTCATGTGTTCAGACATCCCCATTGGCTAATTCATTTGCACATCCATTTTTGTATGCAGATCAAATCCTCCCATTGAAATAAAACTGCTAAGCTGCTCTTGTTGGAGAAGCCCTGCACATGCAGTAGAGCCCCTGTGGGTAGTGCTGGGAAATCTGAGGTGTTGCTGCTGCTTATTCTTATTCTTACTGCACCATCTATGTAAATGGTGCATTGCAAAAAATGAAATGACAAGTCCCTTCCCCAAGATGCTTACATTCTAGTAAGTAACATAACAGAGATTTTGTGCAGAATATAGATGGCCATAGGTATGCTGATTATGGACCCATTCCACAAAACTTCTGTGCTGTAGAGCAATTTGGGCTGTTATACAGACTGGAAACCTTAGCCATACGTGGGATCCAGAAGCCACACAGCTCTGCTGCCATGTTCCAGCAATGCTGCCGTGGCTGGGAAGAATGTTTTCAATAGCCCTAGGCCAGGATTTTCATATCTTGGCCCAATCCTGGTTGGCTGTTGATTGCAGCTGGTTAGAGCATTCACAATGGCCCAGGCACCACAGAATAGGGATGACCTCAGGTCCAGATGATCTGTTTACTGAGTATTCCAGTTATTACTGCACATTCATTCTGATTTATTTGTGGGAAGGTTATACAACAATGAGCATTCTTCCTACATCCATCCTGATTTGCTTGCAGGGTGTTTATATGTCTTCCATTTAATTATATGTTCATTCCACACTTCAATGCGTTTCTCTATCACTTTCCTAACCACAAAAAGATTTTTTTTAAAAAAAGGTTTGTTGCGCTAGGGCAACAGAGCACTTTAATCCACTTTAATTGCGCAAACCTAAATTTCCCAGTATGCACGTGAATTCCTCCTACAAAATATTGACAGTCTGGAAATAGCCATGGCCCTACAACTGCAGGCCAGGGACTGCTGATATTTCTCCTTCCAGCACAGCAGCAATAGAAAAAGCTACAGAGCTTGGTGGTTTCTGTCCAGAGTCCAATTATGGCTCTGCATCGTGCACAACGTGATTGTGAATCAAATCCTAAATTACCAATCAGACTTGTGACAATCATCTCTGCTTATTTGCTAATGTCATTTTGAATTAATAGGTCAGAGGAAAAGTTGAAAAGGTTCTTGAATATGATGAATTCCACTCGGCATCTATGTGGCAAGGATGTGGTTGCTGCCTTTGATCTTTCTCATTTCCCACTTATTTGTGATCTAGGGGGTAAGTTTAAAAGGCCTCAGCTGTCTTCCTTTGCTGCCAGTTTGAAATCATGTGAAAGTCATAGTGAAAGAGGGTGGTACTGATTGGAACCTTTTGGTATTAAACTGCAAGATTAACAAATTACCATATGAAAGCAATCACAGTTCATTGCATCCAAGGAGGGAGGGAAGCCTGCAGAAAGAACAAAAAAGGCCAGAGTTCATAACCCTTGGAAATAGGAAATGGACTGCCTTCAAGTCGATCCTGACTTACGGCAACCCTATGAATAGGGATTTCATGGTAAGCGGTATTCAGAGGGGGTTTACCATTGCCTCCGTCTAGGCTAGTCCTCCCCAGTTAGCTAGGGCCTGCTCAGCTTGCCACAGCTGCACAAGCCAGCCCCTTCCTTGTCTGCATCTGCCCGCTGGAGGCAACTGGGCTCCTTGGGACTATGCAGCTTGCCCACGGCTGCACAGGTGGCAGAGCACGTAACCCCTGAGCGACTCACTGTGGGGGTGATCTTTAGCTGGCCCTTGACACCGAGGAGACACGAGCGGGGATTTGAACTCACAGACTCTGGACTCCCAGCCAGGCTCTCCTCCTCACTCTGCTATACCAGCTGTTTTTTAAAAAGAGTTAACAGATTCACAAGGGATAGAGAGAATTCAGAGAGAAGAATGCTGCAAGACAGGATGAACCAGATAAAAACAAATTACATATTAACTAATAGAGGAGAATAGCTGGGAGGCAAGTAAAGTAACATTGCTGTACAATCTTCTTTGCCAAAAGGTAGAAGCAATATGTTGTCTTTTGTCATCACCACTTCTATCTAGTACCATTCTTTTAGGCTTCAAAGCTTTGTTATTTGTTTTACTTTATTCTCTGCTACAGTGTTGATGCTGTAATTTTAAATTTGGTATCTTATGGTCTTATTTTTGTATTTTATTGTTGCTAACCACTGTTGTAGGTTGCTCCAAGATCTTGTGTTATCAGACGGCATATAAATGTCTCAGATAAATAAAATAATTAAATACTGCCCCACTACATTGTGTTCACATACCTTATACCCTAATAAGCTGTAACCCAGGTTCAGTCCTATCAAATCCTTGCAGCAGCTCTAGTGGCAAGTTCTTCATCTTGCCCTGCCCATAAAATTGTCAGATGGCCACCTGTCTGACATGATGTTCTGATACAGAAATGTTTGGAAGAAGCTTTGAGATGCACAGGAATTTTCATTTTTAAATGTTTTCTTCTTTGTTCTCTCTTTAAGGAAGTGGTGGTGGCTTGGCTAAGGAATGCATTTCGTTACATCCAAATTCTACCGTGACAATTTTAGACTTACCCAAAGTAGTGGAAATGGCAAAGAAGCATTTTGTATCCTTGGAAGAACAGCGAATTTCTTTCCACGAAGGTATTACTGGTATATCTTCTCAGAAAGAAAAGGAGTGGTTAGACATAAAATAATCCACATATCCTACCACTCACCTACTAGAAAGTAGAATAGACTCAGACTAAAATGTCCAAGAGTGAAGGTTATGTTTTGAGCTGGGAATTCTGCTCCATAATTCTGGTATTCTTTTGTATTAGAAAACAGTGCATCTCTGGCCTAAGGTTGGTTGGTTGGTTGATTGATTATTTATTTATTTATTAAATTTATATCCCACCCTTCCTCCCAGAAGGAGGGTGGCAAACAAAACACTAAAACAGACTTTAAAATATATTAAAACAAAATATCTTTAAAAATATATTAAAATGAAACATCTTTAAAAACATATTTTAAAAAAAATCTTTAAAAGCAATTCCAACACCGAGTCACAGAGCCAGACTGAGATAAAGTCTCTACTTAAAAGGCTTGTTGAAAGAGGAAGATCTTCAGTAGGTGCTGAAAAGATAACAGAGATGGCGGCTTTCTAATATTTAAGGGGAGGGAATTCCAAAGAATAGGTGCCACTCTTCCTGTGTTTTGTGGAATGGACCTCCTGATAAGATGGTATCTGCAGGAGTCCCTCATCTGCAGAGCACAGTGATTGACCGGGTATATTACTTTAAACCTGGGGTGGGGAACCTTCAGTGTGCACCCCAGTTTCATGCAGCCTTCAGAGATGGTACAAAAAGAAAGATGTGGTACAGAATAAGTAAGGGGGAGATGTTTGCTTCAGTTCCCATTTAAAGGTGACTTTAAACAATACACAAATCAAAGCACAGCCATCCATAGAAATTCACATTTCTGTGAATTTTGCAGTGGAGCTTTCCAGCCAAGTAAAGTAATGTGTCCAAAAATGCAAAGTGTGCATATAAATTCATATATTACTGAAAATAGCATGCAAAATAGAGTATGTTAGGAAAATTTGCTTTTAAAAATTCAAAGCAAAATGGCTCCCTACCCCTGCTTTAAACTATAGTACTCTGCCCTGGCAAGCTTTCATCAAACATATAACTAGTCTAACAAGTAAAGGCTTTTCTAGCAAGAAATCACAAGAAAGGATTTAAATAGACAAAAATATTATGATCTTGTACCCAATCATAAACAAATTTACTTACTGATTTGATTTCAATAGAATGTACTGGCAAACAAAGTTATTTAGGCTTTTGCAGTCTTATTTTAAATTGCTATAACCCAACCAGTGATATTGAAACAATACGCTCATACAAGACTAACTCAAGACAATGTAAGTATATATAAACAACTCCCTTTTTCATGTATCTTGAGTTGATCAAGACTTGCGACCACCTCCCATGCACCTTAAAGGAATGCAACAGTTGGCAAAGCTTCTGATATTTCCACTAATGTTGCTATATTTTTACTCAAAACTTAATCCATAATGAATTTTCCTATATTCTACACACTTAATCTTCTATGCGATGCATGATTTGACCCTCAGAATAAGCAGAACAACTCTGACATAACCCTCACATTTTAAATTAAGTTACTTCAATTACATATTCCAGCTATCTACTTTAAACATTTTTGTAACTGAGGCTGCAATCCTTCTTACCCTTGCTTACATGAACTCAGTGGGGCTTACTTCTGAGTAGCCTGTATAGGCTTGCACTGTAATTCACAACCAACCTGCCATCCTCAAATTGTTTGGGACTGTACGCAGTCTAATGGAGTATACTTAGCACTGTACCCCAAGCGTGGACTTGTGTGACAATTTTTTTAAATGTCATTTTCCCTGCCTCTCAAGGTTGTTTACTTATTGAAACTCTATATTGCAACAAACACTTATTTCTTTTGCTGGATTACAATTTCCACCATCTCTGACTCTTGCCATGCTGGCTAGGACTGATGGGAGTAAGATTCCAACAACATCTGGAGGGTCATAATTTCGACAGCCCTGCATTATGACTTCCCATAATTCTCCTTCTATGTGTCCTCTTTCACTGGTGTATCCAAATGTTCTCTCATCCTTCTCTGTTCATGCTTCACCTGTGTGAACCTGTGCCCTGAAACACATCCTTCAGAACAGCCTTTGCAAAGCTGGTGCTCTCCAGATACTCTGAAGCTGGCTGGCGCTGATGAGAATTGTTGTCCAAAAAATCTGGAGGGCATCAGAATGGCAAAGGCTGCATTAGAAAGCAAGAATGGCATGTAATACTAACACCAGCAGAAGATGGTACATGCCTTCCAACCAGTGGCTTCTGAAGGGTAATGCTCACTAATTACTTGAACCACTTGCTGAATTAAATACCTACCTATTTTATTACAGGGGATTTTTTTAAAGATCCAATTCCTGAAGCTGACCTGTACATCTTGGCTAGGATTCTGCATGACTGGGGTGATGAATAGTGTGTGCGGCTGTTAAACAAACTGCACAAGGCCTGCAAACCTGGTACGTAATTGCAGCCGAGATGAGAAGGCAAGCAAGCCAGGGCAAGGGTTTAAAAAACATACTGCTTATAGTGGCTGTTATGTTGTGGTCTTATTTGTACTTTATTTTTTGGGAGGTGCTTTGAATGTCTTGATGAACAGAAAAGTGGGACTGAAATATTTTTCAGAAATAAATGTATACTGTGGGCCAAAGTTAGGGAAGTGTGTAGGTGTGTGAATATGGGCTTGGCCCTTGGCGCAGAGCCCCTATCTCTTTTACAGAGCTTGGAAGATTACTTTTAAAAAGTAATAAATTACAGTTACAGTTACGTGGCCCCCAAAAATAGTAATTACTGTTGCAATTCCGATTGCTCTGAAAGTAATGGATTACTTTACTTTTTCTCAAAAGTAATCGCTACAGTTACTATTTTAAAAAAACTCCTACAAAGTGCTGGCCTTGGCTGCTGCACATCTAAGTAGCCTAAAACAACATTAAAAATAAACACACGCATACAGAGGTAGTAGAATAATTCTTTTTATCCATGATAGCAATGGTGGTCTCTCCGCTGGTAAGGGAGGTGGGGAGGGAGGCAGAAGCCACTACTCAGATCTTTGCATGTTGGTGACCACAGCCCCCCACTCAGCCAGCAAGCATAATCTCTCCCATTTAACCACTTCCTGGACCCTGCCCTGCCACCAACTAAGGGACACTCATCCAAGCAAACATTTTCCCCTGAGATGCAAAAAAGTGAAAATACTGCAAATACAGCACAGTAGTCAGAGAGGGTGGTGGAGGCCACTTTGTGTGCCAAGTGCAAACACACACACATCATCTTGCACCTCCACAGTTCTTTATCTCCATTCTGCTGCTGCCTCCTTCTCCTGCTTTATCCATGTTCTTGCCCTCTGGCTCGTTTTCCCCTTCACTCCATTTTTTAAAACAATTGTTTTCTCCACTCCACCCCGTCTCACTCTCCACTTCCTCCATTGTCACCTCCTACTAGGGTTGCCAGTTTCCTGGCCTGAGACTGATCCTGTATCTTTAGGAGAAGAGAAAGTCAGCCAAGTGCAGGTGTTCTTACAACACTGTAGTGGGAAAAACCACAAAGTGGAATTCTCCCTTCCCCCTGCACAACTTTTAAAGATACAGAAGACCTCTTGGTTGCCAGGCCCAGCGAGTGAGTGAGCAGGGGGCAGGCAGGGGGAGAGAGCAGGGGTGGGGGAGGCAGGGCAAGTGAGCGGGGGGAGTGAGCAGGGTATTTGTAGGGCGAGCGGGGTGTGGGTGAGCAGGTGGAGGTGAGACAGCAGGGGTGGGGGTGGTAGGGTGAGCAGGAGGCCAACGGGGAGTGAGAGAGCAAGTGGTGGGGGGCAGTAGGGTGAGTGAGGGAGTGAGGGAGTGGGGGCAGTGGAGGGCAAGAGAGCAGGAGTTGGGGGTGGCAGGACGAGTGAGGGAATGAGCAAGTGGGGAGCAGGCATGCAGGTGGGGGGTGAGGGAGGGCGAGAGGACATCCACCATCTGGAGTGAGTCCGGAGATCACCTCTGCAAGCGAAAGGGTAACCCTAACACACACACACACCATCATTATCATCACTCACCTCCACAGCTCTTCACCTCCATTCTGCTGCTGCTGCCTTCTCCTTCATCCTTGCCCTCCAGCTTTGTCCCTCCACCATCCATTTTTCTCTCTCTCCACTCCACGACCGTCTGGCTCTTCACCTCCTCCCTCATGCCTCCTAACACAGAGCATGAGGGAAGAGCAACGCTGTGCAGAAGCCCAGTGTGAGGCACATGTCTTTCGTTCACCAATCACAGCAGCAGCAGACTTCCCCTGCTGTCCCCCAAGTAACACTGGAAACGTTACCGTTGCTGCTGAAAAGTAAGAAAATGACTAATTGTTCTATTACTAGCAAAATGTAATGAAGTTACCCACTCATTACTTTAAAAAGTAATAAATTACAAGTAACTCATTATTTGTAACAAGTTACTTACAAGCTCTACTCTTTTAGGCAAGAATTGTCCAATAGGGCAGAAGGGGATCACGGGCTAGGCCTTGGGATATATTGCAAAGGGGTGGGTGGTGGGAAAGTTGTGCAAGGAAGGCCAGAGCTGTGGGGAATAAAATGGGCTGTAAGAGCACTGCTCAACTTGTAGTAGTAGTAGTAGTAGTAGTAGTAGTAGTAGTAGTAGTAGTAGTAGTGGACAGTGTAGTGCAGCCTTTCCGAACCGGTGTGCCTCCAGATATTGTTGGACCACAACTCCCATCAGCCTCAGCCATTGGCAATGCTGGCTGAGGCTGATGGGAGTTGTGGTCCAACAACATCTGGAGGCACACCGGTTGGGAAAGGCTGGTGTAGTGCTTAGCTGCTACTTACTGGGAAGGAGGAGCAAGGCAATGGGGAGTTTGTTGCAAGGCAAATGCACCAGCAGGAGCACTATATTGGCTCTGCCAGCACATTTGCACCATGCTGATCTCCCCACTGCCTCACCCTTCCCTCCCTCCCTTCCTCCTGCTAAGCAGCAATGATGGAGGAGGGAACATAGGAACCCAAGGTTCATGCTGTAACACTAAACTCTAGAGCTGTGTCCAGATCCTCCCAAAGTCTGAGATTGTGCAATTGTGTTAGGTAAAATCCATCATTTGTACTTTTTTCTCTCCCTCCAGTAAGTTGTATGCTTTCGGGACTAAGGACCTGTTTTTGCTTACATTAATACATAAGTTGCCATGTGTATTGATAGCATTATATGATTAATAAATAATCACCATGGACAACAAAGTAGCTGTAAAATAGTCCTGGACTGCAATTAATTGAATGTATTTCCATATTAAAAGGTTTAGAAGTTTGGCACTTTTAATCCATTTGTTGCCAAGAAAGCATCAAAGTAACCCATTAAAGGGTGCAAACCTAAAGTTATTGAACAGAACTCCATAGGTCTACCACACACACATGTTTACAACTGAGTTCATCTACTTCTAGCTTGCAACCAGTTTAAGTTGTCTAACTGGTGTGTCTTCCTTGCTATTGATATATTTAAAAGTGTCTGTCAATAGTTTTGTTTGGGCAGTAATAAGAGCATTCTTCCTAGAGCAGGGGTGGAGAACCTGTGACCTTCCAGATGTAGTTGGAATACAACTTTCAATATCCTTGACCATTAGTCATCCTGGCTGGGGCTGATGGAAGTTGGAGTCCAAAACATCTGCAGGGACTCAATCTGAGGTCCATTTTATATCTTCAAATCTGCATTCCTGATCTCACAAACAGACTAAGATCTTGCAAGCTAAGGGGAAATATTTATTTTTTTAGCTTGCAAGAACTGGAAAGCTAAACATGACTCAACAGAATGTGAAAAGTAGGATTATATACCAGATATACACCATGAAGTATCTATTATCTTTAGATGGATGCTGACAAGATAAATATCACCCTGAGCAATGCACACAACACTGATGACAGAGATTGCCATTGTTGCACAATTGTTATATGTTGAAACATAATTTTGACCTAAGGTTCTTTCAAATCAACAACCCCTAATACGGAAGAAATGGAAGAGACAATAAAGCTAGCTGAGAACAGGGAAAGGAATTAGGGAGGGCTGCTATTCACCTGCCCACTGAGGAGGCTATAAAAAGTTCTGTTTTGTTTTTGCTTCTTCCCCTGTGTACTTTCACAGGTGAGCAGTCCCATGCCTTTCAATCCCTCCTCAAATCTTTCTTTCTCATAATTCTGAGAGATTTCTCTGACTCTTTGTAGCTCTGCCATTCCCCTTCCCTTTTCTAGGAAACTCCCAACTGTTCATTTCCCCCTCTTTCTTCAACTCCTTTATTTCCTACCTCAGTTGTCTACTTATTCCACCTATACTAGGTCAGTAGCACTAGGGCATATTTTCTTGAAGTGGAGAAACCAGATCTTGTCTCGATCTCATTTTCACAAATCATTCATTTTTTAGGAGGGAATTTTCTGGATAGCCTCTTGGGCATTTGTGCTGTTCTTGGACTTGGACACCAAAATGTCTCATGACATCTTACCTGTATGTTTTCCTTCTTCTTTCAGCTGACACCCTGTTACTGCTTTTGAAAAATTCCTAATGGTCTCTCTCCAGCAACAGAGTTTCTCCAAAACCATCTTCTCTCTCTCTCTCTAGTCGCACTTCCAAACACCAATTAATTTTACCTCAGTTCTCAGATTCTAATATCACTTTTACTCACACAAGCAAATCCAACAATTGCCTCCGTCCCATATCTATGAAAAAGCAAAGCCTTTCACATTTCTGCCTTTCCTTGTATCAGATTCAGATTTTTCCATAAACATCTCTGACCTTGGCCGTGTTACGAAGTCAATAGGTTTGCTTTGCTTTTACCTACATATTTATTACCACTTTCAGCTAGGGATGCAGGACAAATTCACTTCTATTTGCATTTAAAGGTGGATCTATTTAATGTGCACTTTCTGAAGCAATATGTGAACTGAAACACAGCCATCCTTAGATTTGCACTTCTCTGAATTTTGCAGTGAAGTTTTCTAGCCAAGTAACGTCTACAGAAATGCATATACTAGGCTAAAATGTGCTGAAAATGCATATACTATTGAAAATAATATACAAAAATGCATTGTATTACAGAAAAGGGCTTTGCAAAACTGTGTATATTTTGGGAAATTCTCATTAGACTACTGATGAATTTTGTTGAGTACTTTTTTTAAACTCGCAAACTAATGTGGAAAGTGCAGAACAAGACCACAGAAGTGAGAAACTGAAACTGACAGATTCACACATCCCTACTTTCAGGGAATACTGGATAGCAGCAGTACAAGCAGAGTGGTCCTTGGCCTTTCAAAAACGTATTCATCCGAGGAAGACTGCAGGGTCTCTGGCAAGCAGTGGAGAACAATGAGTGCTACAGAAGAAGCTGAAGCTCTGAAAATCTTATTTCAGCACCAGCATGGATTTCTAAATTCAAAGGTAAGAGTATTGTCTGCAAAGTTTAAAACTTGCAAAGACTTTCAGACTTGGATGTGTGGAATCAAAAATGCCTTTCTTTCCTGCAGGCACACTGCCATTATTGGTAGGGTTCTGGGGGCCCTCTATATGCTCTACCCACTCTCCCCATCTGGCTGTTCCACACAGCTACCCTCACTTTCTCTCCCCCCCCCATGTCCCCGTTGGTCCATCAATTCTCCTTGCTTCTTGAAAAGCTGGCCAGGAGGAAGAGGAGGCAGGAAAGGGTCCTTTTAAAATATTTTTCATTGGGCAGACCCGGAGGCATTCTTGGAAATTAAGATTATGGGTGAGGCTGGAATATACAGTGGTACTTTACTGTGCAGCACACCCACCTGTGTTTTTGTTTTAGTCAATGCAGTACCTTGAGTCAGCCTGGTGTAAGGCCATGTCAGATAGTGACACTGTACCTATCTTCCACCATGCTGCCACCCCTATTAAGTGTCAATGCTACTGTTCATCATGGTTGTTTGTGGGGATTCTGGGCTATGGGGCCCCAGACCTAACCTCCAAAGTCCAAACTTAAGAGGGCCACTGCTTTTCAGGACACATATGTTTCATTACATGATAGGAGATGGCTTCCATAGCTGGAATTTGGGCTACTTTTGAATGGTTTTCATTTGAGCATCAAGTGAGGTGAGAATAAAACATATAACAACTCAAGAAACAAAGAAAGTATATTAAGTAGCCCTATATGAAGATTTCATTAAATATGCATTTCAGCTAGATCATTTGTAATGCTCCACTAAGGACATGTTTGAGAAGCACCTCTGAGAAGGTCATCTCTTTGTTCTCCTGGTGATGTATTACTCAATCAATACATGGCCGTTTACTCATGACCCGGACCTAGAGCTTAGTCCTCATTATATGTATGGTAAACTGAGTCTTCTTGGTGGGAAAATGGACAATCTTCCAAAATATGGTACCTTTTTCTACTGTTGCTTCTTGTCTTCCATATGTTGTTGAACTGCAACTCCCACCTTTCCTGATCATTAGCCATGCTGGCTGGGGCTGATGTCTTAACTACATCTGGAGAAACACTGGTTCTTCATCCCTGGCTTAAAGATTTGAACTGGGGATGATAGGGAACTGGGATTTATGAAAGTGAGGCAAAAATGCACTGTAGCCCATGCCTATGGGAAGCATCTATTTTTATCCAAACCTCCTATAGCACTCTGAAGAAGAAAAATATAAGGAACTCACCTATTCCCTCATTGCTTTTGCCAGAACTTAGTTATTTGTTACATTTCTATCCCACCCTTCCTCCTAAAGGAGACCAGGACAGCAAACAAAACAATAACAACAGAGCATTCTAAAAACAGTTACTGTTAAAACATTCTAAAACATTACTGGGGGAAGACCTCCTTTTTCTTACTGAGATTTGTTTAATTTGTCACTCATCCTTCAGTGTCAGGTCCCAGGATGGAGTACATACAAACACTGTTCTTCAACCTTGGGATTATGGGAGTTACAGTCCACCAACATCCAGCGATCCAAGGCCAAAGAACATTGCAATAAAACATATTAGAGCATGGATAGAGAACCAGTGGCCCTTCAGATGTTGTTGAGATCCAGTTCCCTGTCACCACAACCAGCATGGCCAAAGGTCAGGAAAGATGAGAGTTGTTGTCCAGCAACATCTGAAAGGCCACAAGTTCCCTAACCCTGTTGTAGAGAATGCCTTTGAGTTTACAATGGTATCATTCAATACCAGCAACTTTATATGCTGCTGCTGTCACTTGATATTTTAACAAGAACCTGGTAAGAACTGTCAGACTATGAATGGGACCACGTATGGCACATGTGAGACACCACAATTATTTAAAAATAATTTACTTACAATACTTATATCTCACTTTTCTATATATTATTCAAGGTGGCTAACAAGACAAATAATAATATATAACTTTTTTGTTTCAAAAGCATTGTCGTTGAACAGCTTTTGTCATTTTAGAAGCTTCATCTGAACTCCTTTCCTTTTGTATGTCTGACTTTTTTTCCAGATTATGTTTACTGCCTCTGAGTTTGGCATATTTGATCTGCTGATGGAGTCTGGGGAACCTTTGTCCTCAGCAACGATTGCTGAACGTCTAGGCACCAGTAACACCGGGATGGAGAGGCTGCTGGAGGCCTGCGTGGGCTTAAAGTTCCTGCAAGTAGAGTGGAAGGATAATCAAGGTATTTATTATTTAATTATTTAGAAAATTTATATATCACTTAACATATCTGGGGGAAATCCCTAAGTGGTTAACAGAAATTCTAAAGTCAATGAATTCAACACAAATGAAGATCAGATTATAGTAAATACATTTAAAATCCATCATTTAAAACAGCAAATCAGCAACTGAACAAAATAATACACTCAAGCATCCAAATAAGCCTGCGTAAATAACTGAGTTTTTAGGAGACATTTGATACATCTCACAGACGGAGCTTCCCCAATCTCTTTTGGGAGGAACGACAGTAGGTGCACTTTCTTGTAACTAAGAAAGTGAGTGTTTATTATAGCAGACTAATGGTACAATCTCAGCATACTGGAAAGAGTCGAATATAGTCCAGGTGCTCATACAAGACAAAGGAGTAGCAACATTAAGTATGGTCCATGACCAAGTCAAAGGATGTTTTAAAGTGTTTTAGTGCTTTGTTTGCTGCCCTGGGCTCCTGCTGGGAGGAAGGGCGGGATACAAATTAAATAAATAAATAATAAATAAATAAATAAAGGTTCAGGTGTCCAAGATCAGTAACAAGGATTCCAGGACTGCTTGGGAGCTGTGAAGTTGTTCCAATGCGTTTCCTCACCAAGCTTTTAAGCAGAGGCAGAGAATGCCCAGCTAGCCATGAGAATTCCGATCCCTTCAGGAATTCCTGGCCTGAAGGCAGGTGATCCTCCTAGGGAAGAGAGTCTCCTCTTTTCTCTTGATGCATCGCCTCTCCCTGGGAGACATCGCTGGACATCCCTCCCCCTCTGAACCCTCCTGCTCTGTCACAGCAGGCCATGCTGCTGAGCCTGCCTTGTCCTCCACAGTCTCTAACAGCCCACTCTGCTCTTTGGGCAGGGGAGAGGCAGCCTCTGGAACAGAAAAATCCGTTATCCTACTTCTTTCAGGATTTTACAGCACATCCTTAAGGTTGTTTACTTGGAAATAAGTCACACGGGGTTGTATTCAATGTAGCACTAAGTACGTAGTTCTGGCGTCAGTACAAGGATTTCTGCTGTGCAACAGAGCTTTCCTCTCCACTTCTCTCTCTATGCACCCTCTAAATCTGTTATAGGGGTTATTGAAACCCTCTGAAGCAGATCTAGAGAGGGCACAGGGCATGCACAGGGGGAGCAGGGGGGAAAGTCCCATTGTGCTAGCGGCAACCAATGCATTAGTTGAGTACAACCCATGGTGTTCAATGAACTTACTCCAAATTAAGCATGCAAAGGATTGCATAGGGAAATAGATGTCTTAGAATGAGTCAGATTATTGATCCATCTAGTTCAGTATTGTCTACTCTGTCTGGCAGCAGCTGCCCAGGTTTTCAGATGGGAATCTTCCCCAGACCTGCCTAAACTTACTGAACCTGGAACCGGAAGATATTGGGGATTGAAATTGCCGTCTCACTATTCTTGTTTCAAGTGTTTGTTCATGGAGAATTGGGGAGGGAAATAGGCTTTGGAGAGAAGGATGAAAACATGGATCTGTTGTTCCCTTCATTTTCAGCTCTTTATGGAAACACGGACTTTGCCAACCTCTATCTTGCCAAATCAAGCACAAAGTCTCAGTATCATTACATGAAGTTTGTTTCTGAATTTCTTTATCCTAATTTGCAGTACTTGGCTGATGCTGTGAGGTAAGGAGGAGGGTAGTGCAAAAGGAAAAAAACTGATATGCAAAAATCATGTCATAGGATTGGGACTGGTCAGCTCCCTTTCCAAAATGTAACACTGGGTGCTTCCACGCTAGGGCTGATTCCAAATGAGCAGCTCCTAGTGTGCTACCCAGTCACCATTGCTCTTCTGTTGTAAGCTACAAGCAGAATGGAAATTGCTTTTTGACTTGTTGGGAGCATTGTGCTTTTCTCCATGTGCATCCTGTTATGTTCTCTCCATACCAGCTGATATGACATATGGTTCTCACACCATACATTGAAAGCACATGGCTTCCCCCCAAAGAATCATGGGAACTGTAGTTTTGTTTAGGGTGCTAAGAATTGTAAGAGATTAGACCATGAGAGAGAGCCAGCAGCATCTTATAGCTGGCTGCCAATTAGTTACCAGGCCAAATTCAAGGAATAAAGCCCTCACCGTACTTGAAGGGTCACCTTACTCCTATTCAAGTTTTTAAAAGTGCCACATAATGTCCATGATGCACTTGCAAGAGCAGCACTTACTCCCTAGTCCCATTGATATTAGGCAGGCAACTTTATTGTATTATTTTTAGTGCCTGCTAAAAGCTGGTTTGTTTAGGCATTTTAATACATAAATTTTATTTTCTTCTGTATATATTTTTTTAAAAATCGCTAATGTTACTTATATTATGGTAAATTCTAGGTCAACTTGTTTTTAATATTTGATTTTATTCATATTTTAATGAATATTTTTACATTGTCTTATGTAAATCACTAAAGTCAGGATCATTCAGACCATAGTATTTCCAATCTCTATGTATGGATGTGAAAGTTGGACAGTGAAAAAAGCGGATAAGAAAAAAATCAACTCATTTGAAATGTGATGTTGGAGGAGAGGTTTGCGCATACCATGGACTGCAAAAAAGACAAATAATTGGGTGTTAGAACAAATTAAACCAGAACTATCACTAGAAGCTAAAATGATGAAACTAAGGTTATCATACTTTGGACACATAATGAGAAGACATGATTCATTAGAAAAGATAATAATGCTGGGGAAAACAGAAGGGAGTCGAAAAAGAGGAAGGCCAAACAAGAGATGGACTGATTGCATAAAGGAAGCCACAGACCTGAACTTACAAGATCTGAACAGGGTGGTTCATGACAGATGCTGTTGGAGGTCGCTGATTCATAGGGTCGCCATAAGTCGTAGTAGACTTGAAGGCACATAACAACAAATGTAAATCACTTAGAGGTCTTTGGTGATTAACCGGTGTGTAAAACCAATTAAATATATAAATAACAATAAATTGCATGTCCCTTTGACTTCAAGGTGAATTCCTCTGGTAGCTAATTTGAGATCTAAAATTAGATTTAGAATAATTCAGATTTGTAAGCAACTCAGAGAATTCTGATTGTGGGGTGGCATATATGTGTCACAGATATATCAGAAAACAAACAAACAAACCTGTGGCTGTTAGAGTGAGCTTTTACAAAATACAAGTAATTTTTAATTGTTTTATTTAGCAAGATTTTTAGTTTAACTTAGTTTAATGTAATAATTTAAGACTAGCTTTTAAAAATCTTTAAGTTTTAAACTTATTATTGTTTAAAAAACAATACTAAAAATAATAATTGTATGAGTAGTACATTTAGTATGTTGTCAGTGTGTGTAGAATAAGAGTCTGAAAATTAATTTGATAGTTATTTGACTCTGTTTTCATGAATTAAAACATTCTGTTTCAGAGAAGGAAAAAATCAGGTTGACAGAATCCATGGCATTCCATCAAAAGATTTCTTTGAAGCTATTTCCAGGTAAAAAAAGTATTTCTGTAGATCTTTTTGAGAGAATGGGGAAAATGTGGGATGCTTCTCCTTAGATTAAGCATTCCTTTTGTAATTTGTGTGAAACATATTACTTGGACTCAGAGTTCCAGTGTATTCTCTGTCTAGTGTTGCTTTTCCCTCTCTCCAAACTCTCTCTGTTGATACTGGGGGACTTTTTTAAAAAAAGTAAATGTACTGCCTTCAAGTCGATTCCGACTTATGGCGACCCTATGAATAGGGTTTTCATGAGGCTGAGAGGCAGTGACTGGCCCAAGTTCACCCAGTGAGTTTCATGGCTATGTGGGGATTCGAACCAACACCTTAACCACTACACCACATACCAAACATGGTTTGCTGTTTTTGTGTGTGTGTGATGTCTGAAACCAGCATCCCTGCAACCAGGGTTTATGTAATGCAGACTAGTAGTGTGAAGAACTTCCAGCACGCTCCAGTGTTGAAAGAGAATTGCTTCTAGTCATCATCACAGATAGACTTTTCCAAGTCCTGTAATGGCTGCAAGTGCTGTTTATCCATGATTCATAACCAAAGATCAGCATGTGCTCAGACAAGTTTGAAGACATATTCACTTGCTTCAACATAGGGACCAAATGCACTTGTGCATCATTTTGTGGAGTGGACATGAATCAGGCACTGCATTACAATAAGCTCTTGTTACTGAGGGAGCCCTGTCCTGTGCTGATAAACAATTCCTGGAATTGAAATATTGGGATAGTCAGGGAAATAGTTAGGAAAGAAAGTTTGAAAGCAAGGGAGCAGCTGTTACTGATGAAATTAAAGTGCAAACAACCAAGGTAAAAATTATCTGTAAGAAAAAATAGGTAGCCAAGAAACTGAGTTAAGGAAAAAAGATGTAAAGAAAATACAAAGTTCTTTATTACAGTTGAATAAATTCCATGCACATACACACACATAATAAATTATGAGAAAACTAACAGTTTAACAGGCATTGACTTCTAATCGATACATATAATAAACAAACAAGTGGTGCTGCGAATTGCAGTGTGAACACTTCTGCCTCCTCACCTGCACACCGCTCACTCTGCCCATCACTGCCCACCTCAGCAAGCAGGCAAGGCAGCAGTGGCAGCTTTGGCAATGAGGCAGGCAGATGAGTGGGCAGGTGGTGACAGCCTGGGTGGGAGGCATGTGTGTGGCCTCGGCACACTGCATGGCAAAGAAGTTTGTCCAGGGGAGGTGGAGGTAGCAGAGGAACAGGTGAGGCAAGCAGCTGTGGAGTGAGAGCAGGCTAAAGCAGACCAATGCCTGGAGGCACGGGGGTACTGCAAGAGAGGTTGGCGAGGGGAATGGGAGTGCCTGGGGTGGGGGCTTGAAGTTTGACCGGAGGGGATGCCGGGGGTGGGTGGGGTTGGTGCATGAAGCATGTGGGAGCAAAGCCCCTAATATAATATATCCATTTAAAGGAAGAAGAGAAATCACTCCAACCCTTCATTATGTATAGGGGGTCCTGAATGAACACTTAATTATTCCTCAGTTTGACTAGCAATAAAGGCTTCCCTCCAGTCAATTAATAAATCCAGGTCCCTCCATATGAACAAGTCTTAATGTCAAAGCTTCTATTCAGCATGTACAGAAGCAGGTTTAAAGAGGTTTAAAGCAGGTTTCCCCTTCTCCTTTATTACAAGCCAAAGCATGTATCGTTATTGTTCTTTAAAACACACTAGGCCACTGATGGAGACTTTGTTAGAATGCGTTGAATGAACATTGTTACATGGTATCGGCCTATGAATGATTTATAAGAAGAATGTTTTTATAGATATTTTTTCAGATGAAATTAAGTGTGCAAGGTGACTGAGGCAGGATCTGGTGGATCTCTGGTAGAACTGGCTGAACTTCAGCACAGCCAGAGATATGCTAGCATAAATCCCTCATCCCAGCTCAGAAGGGGCTCACTTGGCTCAGCCAAGGCTGGCATAAGCGCCCCAAAGGGGTGTTTCAGAGGCATGGTGGGGGCTGGATCCCTAACGCTATTCAGCTCAGTCACATGACCTGGCGACCTGGCGGAACTTAAGCTGGTAAAAGGAGACTGTAAGTCAAACTCTATTTTACAGCCTTGTCTTCCTTCTGCCAGACTTGGGCCAGCTCAGCCAGCAGTAGCCTCACTCCTGAACAGAGTTTGGCTCTGGGGTACACCAGCATCCCATAGTTAGGATTACCTCCTACATTGTCAAATATTGGTTAAAGATTTTGTGTAGAAGACCCACAACAACCACAGACATACTAAACATGGGGTCAGTCCTCAACAATTCCATGCCACACAGCAATGTTAGAGAAAGTCCTATTTGTACAATTTGTATCAAGGCAGATGTGATTGCAAAGGAACTACAGTCAGAAAAGGGGAGGGGACAATTGCCAAGGGGAATCAGGATGCTGAGTTTTTGACATAATAGAAACCTGGGGAAATACAGGTGTATGGAAACCTTATACAAATGCTCAGCAAACACAATTAGTTCTGGGAGAGGGACAAGGGGAGGGGATGGATGCATTAATTACAGATACTGTACATCCCGTCATTGTCCACCCACTGATATAAATCTGAAATGACAGGACTAGACCAATGAAAGGAAAAGAAATCTACCTATGGTGTAGAAAGTTTCCTGCAGTTTCACAAACAACTAAAAATGGAAAAGCAAAAGTATTGTGTGGGATAAAGGTCCTGTCTTCTAGAACCACTTTCTATATGAAGGTTGTCCTCTGGGTTACCTGTCAATGCAATTTTGAATTATTAGATCAGAGAGCGGGCTGCAAAGACCCTTCATGGATGCTATGCATGACATGTGCAGTCTGTTTGGCCGAGATGTGATGACTGCATTTGATCTTTCTCATTTCCCGCTTGTTTGTGATGTGGGAGGTAAGTACCATAAATTCCCAGATATCTTACTTTACTTGTAGCTTGAAATCATAAGGTAGTTGTTGTAGAAAAGGCAGAATACCCCAATCTGCTTTAGATCATTTTGCTCTGAGATATAAGCACTGTATTTGGGGGGCTGAGGAGAAGGATATTGGATGACTTAATTTCCAAATAGGTAAAGTCCACTCAAAAGAAGGGGTGGCCTTAGGTTTGCTGAGATGTCATCCCGACCTACTTTAAGCACTGGCTGTAAGATCATAGAATTGTAGAGTTGGAAGGGGCCTATAAGGCCGCCGAATCTAATCCACAGATGACTGTGGCTGCTTTCACACTGCACTTTATTCCATTATTCTGACTATTTCTTACCTGCCAATTTGTGCATTATATTTCAGCATTCACATGATGTACAAGCTAGATCTGGAATTCTAGTGGAATATACTGCAAGTTTAGTGTTAATTTTGGTGATAAGTAATACCAGAAACAATCCGTTTGCAAGGTTGGGAACCGGGAAAGTTACAGGACTTTTTTTGCTCATTGCAGCCATTCATGTGTCAGGCATCTCAGCAGGCAGTGCATTTCCACCCTTTAGGCATGCATTTATTTATTTTTTGCCTGACATAAATTGTACCGGTATTCCAGTGTAGGCGCAGGTAGCAGCAGCATTTCCCACACACACCCCTTTGTCTATACAACAACAACAACAATTTAGATGCTAAAGGAAGAGGGGTTGCATGGCAACAGGATGAGATCTTAGACCTCCTACACAGTGAGGAACTACAGTGCATATGTGTATAATGGGTGAGGGATGAAAGCAAGACATTCATTGCAGCCATGTGAAAGATTCGCGCAAAATGCTAGTATATCGGCTGAAAAAGCTATTTTTCCTTAATGCAACAGGTACTGCGGTGTGAAAGGAATTTTAGAAATCGGAACAGAAGTGCTACCATTTTAATCCTTTAAACTAACACAATGAGCCCCATGTCTAAAAGCAACCTGTGTTAGAAACTTGGACTACATTGACACCATACATTTATTTCACTATTATTACACTTTAAAATAGTCATGGTTTTCTCCAAAGAATCCTGGGAAGCATAGTTTGTGAAGGGAGCTGAGAGTTGTTAGGAGATCCCTCTCATAGAGCTACAATTGCAGAATCCTCTGAGAAGAGGGACTGACTGTTAAACCACACCGACAATTGTAGCTCTGTGAGGAGAATAGGGTGTCTCCTAACAACTCTCAGCACCCTTCACAAACTACCCTTCTCAGCATTCTTTGGGGGAAGCTATGAGTAGGGATGGGATCCATTGGCCAGTGATGGTTCAAAAGCATTTCTTCAACCCAACAGGCCTGGCATTGATTCTAATTTGTTCTTCGTCTGCTAGTTGCTGCTTTTACAAAAAATATTGTAACATTGATAGAAAGATTGGGAGGCTGGCTAGCATATGCCTGAGATTGGTGTGGTTGCTGATGTTGTTTTTAAAGGAAGTTCTGACTTTTACCTTAAAGTCTTTCTGCTCTAATTTCTTTAAAAGTGAAAACCAAAAGTGAAAAAGTGAGAAGAGGGCAACCAGAATGATCAAGGGGATGGAGCGACTCCCTTATGAGGAAAGGTTGCAGCATTTGGGGCTTTTTAGTTTAAAGAAAAGGCGGGTCAGAGGAGACATGATAGAAGTGTATAAAATTATGCATGGCATTGAGAAAGTGTATAGAGAAAAGTTTTTCTCCCTCTCTCATAATACTAGAACTCGTGGACATTCAAAGAAGCTGAATGTTGGAAGATTCAGGACAGACAAAAGGAAGTACTTCTTTACTCAGCGCATAGTTAAACTGTGGAATTCCCTCCCACAGGACGCAGTAATGGCCACCAGCTTGGATGACTTTAAAAGAAGATTAGATAAATTCATGGAGAACAGGGCTATCAATGGCTACTAGCCGTGATGACTGTGCTGTGCCACCCTAGTCAGAGGCAGTATGCTTCTGAAAACCAGTTGCCGGAAGCCTCAGGAGGGGAGAGTGTTCTTGCACTCAGGTCCTGCTTGTGGGCTTCCCCCAGGCACCTGGTTGGCCACTGTGAGAACAGGATGCTGGACTAGATGGGCCACTGGCCTGATCCAGCAGGCTCTTCTTATGTTCTTATGTTAACCAAGACTTCACTTATAAATATCAACAGACAGCTGCCAGGCACACAGCAGGCAGCCTCCCCACCCTCCTGTGCTTACAGAAAAGCTCAGCTGAGGACATCATGGGATTTTCAGGACTCTTGATCACCCAGGAAGGCTGCAGAGTGCAGACACTGGAGAGACGATATGTAGAATGAAAGGGGACTTACAAAGACACCCTTGGCTGCCTTGAAAAGAAGCAAAGCACCACAAAAACTTTGCACTCCACCCCTGAGAATTTCACCAAAATGTTCTCTCCCCTTTCATCATTACTGAATACAATTTCTTTTTTCATAAAGAGGCAGGACTTTTTTTCCTGGCACAGCAGTAATTTTCATTGCTTCTGCTAAATATGATAGCACTGCATCATGTTTTGGCTAGTATTTATTGTGCTAGTAGGACTGGTTAGTCCTGCAGTATGAAAGCCAACAGGAAGAAATAGCTCTTTGAAACTGTGGAGACAATGGGAGCAACCTTGCTATACTGCTCAGGTTTGTAACAAGAGAGCAGGAACCAATGATGGATCTGCCCTGGCCGCTTCTACCTGGCACACTCTCTTATGCTGCTTGACTGTATTTCTTATTGTTCCATTATGTCTTGCTTTCTGTTCTTGCCCTACCTATGAAATGACCGGATAGCCACCTATCTGATATACTACCCTAAAAGTTTGCATAGGAATGCTTGAACAAAGTTTTGAGATGTATATTTTCATTCTCATTTTTTCTTTGTTCTTCCTTTAAGGATGTAGTGGTGCCTTTGCCAAGGAATATATTTCAATCTATCAAAATTCTACCGTGATAATTTTAGACCTACCTGAAGTAGTAGAAATAGCAAAGAACCATTCTGTGTCCTCAGAAGAACACCGGATTACTTTCCATGAAGGTAAACTGAAGAGTCTATATTAATCAGATCAGGTGTGAGGAGCACCTGCCCTTCAGGATGTTGTGAACTACAACTCTCATCATTCCTAATTATGGCCTTGCTGTCTGGGGCTGATGGGAGTTGTAGTTCTGCAACATCTTGAAGGCTAACAGTTCCCCACACCTGAGTTAAATAATTCTTCCATTAACAAGAAAGACAGCCATGCAGTAGAACAGGGATCTGTGGCCTACATATATGCTGCTGGACTACAATTCCCTTCATTCATGACCATTGGCATTTTGGCTGAAGCTGATAGGAGATGAAGTCCTACATCATCAGGAAAGCCAAAGGTTCCACAACCCTGACCTAGAGCAAAAGAAACTGCTCTTTCCAGCTGGCTGGAGGGCATCTGATAAGGTGCTAAAAAAATCTGGAAGGCAGCATGTTTTCCCCACCTTGCACTAGAACAGGGGTGGGGCACCTGTGGTCCTCTCAATGCTACTGGACTACAGCTCCCATTATCCCTCACACTGGCCAGTGGCCATGCTGGCTGGGGCTGATGGGAGTTGGAGTCCAACATCACCAGGAGGGCCAGGTTCCTCATCTCTGCACTAGAAGCACCAGTAGATAGCAGCACATGCCTTAAATATTGCTTTCTGAAAGATAAAAGTAATTACTCTTCTGGTATGAAAATATAGTTATTTTCTACATATTCTGTTACAGGGGATTTTTTTAAAGATCCAATTCCTGAAGCTGACCTGTATATTTTGGCTAGGATCCTGCATGATTGGGGTGATGAGGAGTGTGTACAGCTGCTAACCAAACTGCAGAAAGCCTGCAAACCTGGTATGTGTTTTTCTCCAGTGAACAGACCAAGCAGTGCAGCTGGGTGGATAGAAGGAAGAGCTAAAGGTATTGTGGAAACTGACCCATTGATTATTTTTCAAAGCCATGGGTCCTCCTCCTTATGTCTGTACCATTTGGGTTAAACTGCATACCTTCTGCTCCCAGGATGCTTGGAAAAAATAAGCTGGATTCATGCTGTTCTAAAATACATAATATAGATATTTCTATTTCCTAACTCAAATATATTTTGAAACAGGTGGTGGTGTGTTAGTAGTGGAAGTGGTTCTCAATGAAGACAGAAGTGGGCCATTAGAAGCCCACCTCTACTCCTTGTTGATGCTGCTGCATACTGAAGGTAAAGAACGGACTCCATCAGAGTACAACGTGCTCCTCAGCTTAGCTGGCTTCAAGGAGATTCAGCTAAAGAAAAGAAAATTCTATGATGCCATTTTAGGAAGAAAATAATGTTATTTCTGCTTCATTCTTGTTCAATTCTAAAGGAAGCTGGAATAATAAAAGTTCTTGTTTTAACATCACTGTTCTAAACATCCGTTTATTTCGAAAGAAGTAACATAACATGACATTATTTATTTCACAAACCACAATATCCCTTGCAGTAAGATTGTATATTAAGATCGCCCTTTGAATTGTTGTTGCTTGATTCCTGATTGTTTACAAGCATTCCATTTTTGCATCTCCCTCTGACTGTATAATTTTTGGGGCAGGGACCAATCTTTGTTTTTGTTAATCTGTATAAATTGCCTTGTATCTTGATGGCATCATATGATGAATAAATAATTGCTATGGAGGACCAAGTAGCTATTCAACAGTTCTGGGCGGAAACTAATTGAACATATTGCCACATATTGTCCAGACTATAGGTGGACACTTCTCAGTTCTGGAAACTGGGTTGTGTAATAGCTCTGGATGGGGTTCTACTCATCTGAAGGACCAGATGCATAGTAAGGAGGGAGGGGGAGGCTGCTAGGTCCATCACTAGAGGCCCAGGTGACCTCAGGGCTCAGAGTGCTCATTACCAACTTTGGTTGGTGTGCCAACTACAACTGTCCTGGACAGGGTTAGCATTACCATTGTGATACATACACTGATAATCTTGTAACGACACCACTGTAATGCACTGTATGTTGGACTACCCTTGCAACTGGTTCAGCTGCAGCTACTGCAAAATTACTTATTATTACATTATATGCCACCTTTCCTTCAAGGAGTTCAAGGCGATGTGCATGGTTCTCCCCCTCTCCATTTTGTCCTCACAATAAGCTTGCAAAGCAGATTAGAGCTGGTGACTGGCTCATGGCCATCCAGTGAGCTTCATGACTGAGAAGGAATTTGAACCGTGGTCTCCCAGGTCCTAGTCTGATACTGAAACCACTGCTAGGGTGCTTAGTGGGATACCCAGCTTTACACAGGTGTTGAAAGATCTGCATTGGCTGCCTACAAGCTAGAGAACCAAGTTCAAGTGTGGCTTTTTTTGATGTTAAGCGAGAGGCCAAGCTTTCCATATGCTTCTGCAAAGACATTTAGGATAGTTTGAAGATCTTCCTCTGAATGTGTGGAGACTACATTATCATCGGCATATTGAAGTTCTATGACAGAGGTTGTAATTACCTTACTTTTTGCCTTACTACTGAGATTAAAAAGCTTTCCATCTGTGTGATATGTGATTTCCACGCCAGTGGGAAGTTTCCCCTCAACAAAGGTGTAGAATCATGGCGATGAAAGTAGCATATAAGGTCGGAGCAATGACATCCCTGTTTGACCCCTGATCCCACTTTGAATGGGTCATTTTGAGAGCCATTGTTATCCAAAATTGTTGCCGTCGTGTTGTCATGGAGGAGTCACAAAATATTCACAAATTTATCAGGGCATCCAATTTTCAGAAGGATGGTCCAGAGAGGGGAAATGACTGTGCAAAATTGTGCATACAATTTGCATACAAATTGCCAAATTGCATACAAAAGTATATATATTGGGAGAAATTTGCATTGAAATGCTGAGGACTTTGAAACAAATCTCAAACTGATGTGGAAAAGTGAAGAACTGCATTAAAAATTGGGAAAAAATGGGAAACTGAGAGAAACCAGAATTTGCAGAGTTGCCCATCCCTACTGGTTGCCTCCAAGGAAATGCAGGCCTTGACAGAAAATGCCTGCTTCTTGTCTAGAGTTGTTGGTAGAGAGACAATGTTGAAGCAATTTATTTAGCAACACTGGAAAGACCTCATAAAGTACACTAGCCAGATGCCCAGCCTATCAACTAACTGGAATATATGTGGATGGACAGATATACAATCTTAAAGACAGGTTTGATGAAGAATGTATATATGTTAAAACCCTTTTTTATGGGGTTGGAACATGTCCAGGACAAGACAGTCTAGTGAAGCAGTCAAAAAGCTATAAAGTTGTATTCAAGTGCCAGTCTTGCAAACGACTCTTTGATCCAGTGGAGCATTCCATCAGTAGAATGAGGTCAGTTTTGCAAATTTCTCCTTCTTCTCCTTCCCCCTGCAGTTCCTATATGTTTGATGTATAAGCTACTTTTCATATCCCCCTATCAAGTCATCTGTAGTTTTCCTGTTCTTGCAACCTAAAGAAATCAATAGTTCAAGTGCAAACATAGGAAGCTGCCTTATTCAGAGTCAGGTCCATCTAGCTCAGTACTGTCTGCGCTGACTGGCAGTGGCTCTCCAGGCAGGGTCCTCTCCCAGCTCTACCTGGATACTCCAGTGGACCTTCTGCATACAAGGCAGATGCTCCATCAATGAGCTATAGCCCTTTCTTGAAGCCAAGATCTTAGCCATATCAGAACTATAGGTTTGGGGATATGAAATGGCCCTCAGAGCGAGTTCCTCCAGGTTATCTCAAAGCACCATTGCTGGGATGGAAGTGGAACTGAGAGGTGCTGCTTGGTGGGGGCTCTAGTCCAGTAGTATAGTGGCAAATTCAGAAGCACAGGGCCCCCTCATGTTAGTCACAGCCACGGCCCCTTTTTTGTTGCTGGATTGAGAATTAGATCCGTGTTAATGCCTTCTCCCACAACAACAGATATCCCTAGGAGCCAATAATCATGAAAGGGGAGAGCTTTGGCTGCTGAGAAGAGTCTTCTCAATGGCTGACTTGCCTCCTTTCACTCTGATTGGCTCCAAAGAGCAGGAAAGGGCAAGGAAGCATGTTAGAAGACTCTTGTCAGTGGCTAACACACTCCCCTTTCATGCTGATTGTCTCATAGGATGCTGAAGACATAGGGACCCTGCTCTCAAAAAGGTAAAGGGTCTAAGATCCCTCCTGAGACCCTGGACAACTACATCCCTGCTCTATCTTCACTCCTGGAAGATAGGCCTTGAAAGATGGTGCTTCTTGGGGCACTATCCCATGGCGTTTGGACCATGGTATTCTATTTTGTCTCTGATGCTATTAAGTGTAATGTCACTTTTATTTGCTCCAAAGCTAGTGTTAGGGCTCCTGTTTCCTTAGAATTTCCAACTTTCCATTCCATCCTTTCCAAGCATTTATTTTCACACTTCCCAGATACTGCTACATGGACATAGTAGCAAAATTAGTTTATCCAAACCCTATAATATTTTATTTTATGATTTCTTTAGCTTCCAAGAACTGGAGAACTACAGATGGCTTAATAGGGGGATGTGAAAAGTAGGGTTATAATCAGATACATACACCGTGATGTACTTATTACCTGTAGCACTTATTACATTTACAAGATAAACTATTATGAAGAATGCAGATGAAGAACCCTGATGACACAGACTGTCATCATTGCACAATTATATGTTGAAAGATCATTTTGGCCAATGGTCCATCCAGATGGGTGCCTCCTAACATCAAGGAAATGGGCCTACCTGTTGGTACTCCTGCTGCGCATGTTCATGCAGAAGTGGGTTGGCCTTCAGTCCAGGCCAGAATACAGGTTCGTCTCCTAAATTTTCACAACAGAATATTAGCTTTCCCATCCTCCTGCCTGGTCTTCATAGCTTATGGCTCACCCTTAAATGCCCCAAAGAGAGTTGCTGCTTTACATACACTTGTTAGAGAGTTTGATACTGAGCTGACTGAGATTCAGTTACTGTCTAAAGTACACTTAAAGCTGTTTGTGTACAGGAGAGCTTCTTTGGCTGATATGCTAACTATCCACTCTTCAAGATTCTCCAGGCTGTATCCATGCTTTAAAACAGATCACCAGAAAGCTAGTTACTTAGAGGTAATTACTTTAGCTCCACGCAGAATTACTGTTACTGAGTTAAGGTTTAATGTCATGCCTTCTGCTTTTCTCGATGGTCGTTATAAAAAACTTCCCTTAGAACTCCAGTTTTGTGTGTTTTGTAAAACAGTTATAGAGAATGTCATTCATTATGTTGCTCAGTGTCCTTTATATAAAGGTCCTCATGAGAAATATCTGTCTGAATTTAGTCGTAGGAAAAATTTTGTTTCACCAAGTGAGTTTGTGTTTTTTTGTTATTGGACAAAGAAATATATATCTCATTGTGTGTTTCCTTATTTGCCCTGGCAGCTAGGAATTCAAGAGCTAAATTTATGTCTCAGCTTTGAATGATCTATGTTTGTAATGGCATATTGCTAAACAAATAAAACAATTATGGTATGATATGGTAACACCAAGGAAATGGGAGATCACAAAACCAGCTGAGAACAGGGAAAGGAATTTGGGAGGGACTTGCATTCATTTGCCCACCAAGGAGGTTATAAAAAGAGGGGTGAAACTGTGCAGACCAATCCTGCTATTCTGTTTTGGCTTTGCTTCTCCCACTGACTCCTTTCACAGGTAAGCAGTCCCATGCCTCTCCTTAACCCTTTCTATTTCTGAATTCTGGGGTTCATTGTAATTCGGCAATCTCATTTCCTTTCTCCAGGAAACTTTCAATTGTTTTGTCACTTTCATCTGCTTGTTTCCTTTCTCATGTGCCAATTTACTTTTTCATTCTCTAACTGTAGTTCAACATCACTATTGCATATTTTCCTGAAGATAGAGATATTTTCTGTATATAATTACCACAATTAATTCATTTTTGGAAGGGAATTTTCTGCACAGCCTCTTGGGCATTTTCGCAGTTCACATTGACTTGGGCACCAAAATGGTTCACAATAGCTTAGCTGTATGCTTTGCTGCTTCTTTAAGCTACTACTGTAGCCTGTCTTCTCATTTTAACATTTCCAAATGGCCTCTTTTCCAAAAGACCCAAAACCAATTCTATTTTTATTAACTTTCTCCAGGACCCTGTTAGTTGTGCACTTTCAAATGCCATTTTACTTCAGTTCTTAGATTCTAACATCGCTTTTACTCACGCAGGCAAAAGCAGAAATTTCCAACAATTTATTTCCTCCCATATTTGTGGGAGAAATTCATTTGTCATCTCAGCTATTCCTTTTGTTAGACTGATACTTTCCCATAAATGTCTCAAACCTCAGTCTGCTTTGATTTTACCTAAACATTTATTGTCAATCACTTTCAGAGAACACTGAATAGCAGTATTACAAGCAGAGTGGTCTTTGTCCTTTCAAAAACAACTTATTAATCAGAAGAAGACTGTGGAGTCTCTGACACAGCAGTGAAGAACAATGAGTGCTACAGAAGAAGCTGCAACGTTGAAAATCCTATTTCAGCACCAGTATGGATTCCTAACTTCAAAGGTAGGATCCATGGGTAATGCCTGCAGATTTTAAAACTTGCAAGGGCTTTCCAACTTTCGCCTTGTTAATGGATGTGTAGAATAAAAAATGCCTTTTTTCTGCAGTCCTGTTTTGATTGGGCCCCAGTAGAGATGAAAAGATCTGTCAGTTTTGGTTCCCTCGATTTCTTATGTTTCCAGTCTGAAATTCAGTTCTCTACATTTCTGCAGCAATATTCTTCAGTATTTGAGTATGAATCCATCCTAATAAACACATTTTGTATGCAGTTTTGAGTAATGTACATGTTTTTGCAAGCAATGTCTCCTATTATACTGCATTGTTGTACATTATTTTCACTGCTCCATACTGCTACCCCCTTTTGCACATATTCCAGTCATTTTATTCCCCCTTTTCAGGTAAGCTTACCAGGAGGAGGTGGGAGAGGGGGCTTAACAAAAAATTAGAGAATGCCCTTGCATGTGCAATGGTATCATTCAATACCAACACCTTCATGTGCTACTGATGTCACTTCATATTTTAACAAGAACCTGGAAAGAATGGTCAGACTGTGAATGCGACCACCCACAGCACAACAATTACTGAACTGAAATACTTATATCCCACTTTTCCATGTACCATTCAAGGTGGCTAACAACACAAATACTGTAATAATTCACTAATAGGCAAAAAACGTGTATTTTACGAATGTACCTATAGCCCACAGATATTTCTATCAAACTCGAAAAAGCAGGGAAATTGGGCAGCTATAGTGAATGCACCAGGGGAGCAGGAGACTTGAACTCCTCTCTGAGATATTGGACTGCCCTACAAATTTGTCAGAATGCAAACATAATTTGGGTTGGTCTTTCACAGTCCAATCCACTTGCTGTGTAGCTTGCAAGAATTTGGTAACATGTGCCTCTGAGCATATGGTGAGTGGTGGCAACACCTGCCATCTCCAAAGATAATTATATTTGTGTATGTTTGTTGGTGTTCTTACTTTGCTTCTTTCCTGTGTTACTAATGTTTCTACAGAGAATCTGAACTAGAAAATTGTATTTCCCTCATTATTCATCCAGAAATCTGTGTCAAATTTATTTTTATTAATTTCAAAGCCTTTTTATTGGTCACTGTTATGATGGTGAAGACAGCCTTTTGTGTTTCAAATTGGAGGTTATGTTCTATTTCTATTTTGAGTGCATTAACAGCTGAATCTGAAACTGCAGTTTGATGTAAAATCAGACTGATTCCAATATGTTACTACTTCAGCAATGACTCTTAGCTGTGGAAAAAAAGGAGATGCATGTTTTCAGCCTTCTGTGTTTAAACCACTTCATTTAAGGCAAGGTGGGCACGGTCAATTAAAAACATAGAGCACACCTAGAATTTTGCTAGAATATATTTCACCTCCCACTGTTTTATCTTGTGCGAACTGAGACACTCCTGAGGTCCACTGGAGACTATTCTGCAGAAGTCAGTGCCATTATTCCACAATTATGTTTGGAGTTTTTTAGTGCAAATCTTGCTCTACTTCACATATTCACAGAAATAGAAACAAAAGAAAATTATTTCCTATAGGAAACTTCACTAAAATTGCAAAGTAAATCAGACACATTTAAAGTGACCATCTGAACTATATCAACTGTTTTAATAATGTTGCTTCCTCCCTGCTAAAACAAGATCAGCACAGCACGTCTTCTATTATTTGGGCTGATTGCAGGTGTTGCCACCACTCACCATATGCTCAGAGGCACATTACAAAATTCTTCCAAGCTACACAGCAAGTGGATTGGACTGTGAAAGACCAACCCAAATTGTGTTTGCATTCTGACAAATTTGTAGGGCAGTACAATATCTCAGAGAGGAGTTCAGGTCTCCTGCTCCCCTGGTGCATTCACTATAGCTGCCCAATTTCCCTGCTTTTTCAAGTTTGATAGAAATATCTGTGGGCTATAGGTACGTTCTTAAATCGCAAGGTTTTTTGCCTATTAGTGAATTTCCCTGCTTTTTAATCCGGGAGGTAAGAAATGGGATCCTGTCCAAGTTTGCTGAGAATGGATTGATCATTTGCATGCTTATTGAGTTCAGTGGGATTTACTCCCCTGCAATCATGCTTAAGATAGGTAAAACTGACCAGGGGGGAGGGAGGAAGGGAGGGCTGGAGTGGGCAGGGGAGGAGGAAGAAGGAAGAGGGGAGGGGAAAGAGGGAAAAAAGCAGGTCTGATCATTTGCATGCTTATTGAGTTCAATGGGATTTACTCCTATGCAATCATGGTTAGGATAGGAAAAACTGACCATGGGGGAGGAGGAGGGGAGGGGGAATGACCGTATTGGAGGGGGCAAAGGAAGGGGGGGGAGGGCAGGTTTGATCGTTGGCATGCTTATAGAGTTCAATGGTATTTACTTCCGTGCAATCATGCTTAAGATAGGTAAAACTGACCATGGGGAGGAGGAAGGGGAGGGGGAGGAGGGGGAAGGGGAAGGAGGGGATTGGAAGGGGTTGGGGTTGGGGAGGGAGGGGCAAAGGAAGGGGGAGGGAAGAGGCAAGAGGGAGGGGATAAGAGGGAGGAGAAGGGAGGGTGGGTTTGATTGTTTGCATACTTTTTGAGTTGAATGGGATTTATTTCTGTGCAATCATGTTTGGAAATGGACTGCCTTCAAGTCAATCCTGACTTATGTTGACCCTATGAATAGCGTTTTCATGGTAAACGGCATTCAGAGGTGGTTTACCATTACCTTCCTCTGAGGCTGAGAGGCAGTGACTGGCCCAAGGTCGCCCAGCGAGCTTCATGGCTGTGTGGGGATTTGAACCCTGGTCTCCAAGGTCATAGTCCAACACTGACCTGGGGGAGGGGAGGGGGAGGAGATTGGGTGAGTGGGTACTGGGCAGAAGGGAAGCCCATTTATTTATTTATTATTTGATTTATATCCCACCCTTCCTCCCAGCAGTAGCCCAGGGCAGGAAACAGAAATGATAAAAACACTTTAAAACATCATAAAAAGACCTTAAAATACATTAAAACAAAATGTTAAAAACATTTTTTTAAAAAGCTTTAAAAACATCTTTTTAAAAAAAGGGTTAAAAACATATTATTAAAGAAAACATATTAAAAGCAATTCTAACTCAGATGCAGACTGGGTTAGGTTTCAACTTAAAAGGCTTCTTGAAAGAGGAAAAGTCTTCAAAAGGCGCCAAAAAGATAGCAGAGATAGCAAAAGGAAAACACTGTGAACAGTATCACTGTTTTTCAGCCTTTCCCCCACCTTTTTATTCTACAGCAGGCACATGTAGCCTTCCACCCAAATTCAAACCAAAGCTGTCACTTTGGACAGTCATGGCTTCTCTCAAAGAATCCTTGGAAGTGTAGTTAGTGAAGGGTGCTGAGAGTTGCTAGGAGACGCAAGTCTGGCCACTGGAGCTCTCTCAGTGGAATAGGAGTCTCAGCACTCTTCACAAACTACACTTCCCAGGATTCTCTGAGGGAAGCCATGACTGTCTCAAGTGAAATCAAAGTCTGGTATGGGTGTGGCCCCCTGATTAGCAAGCCCAGCAACTGTGAGGCTTTTAGAACTCTGACAGTTGGTTCTTACTGAGCATGCCTGCCCTTATCATTGGGTTCCAGCCAAAATGTCTTAAATTAATTAAAAGTCAGCCAGGGATTTTTTTTTAACTTTTAAACTGCAGAAGATGAAGGTCAGAGTATGGGGCAAAGTCAGTATTAGGATTACAGGTACTCTGTGAACATGGCTGATTTTTAATGAATTTCAACAGATTATGAGAACTCTGAGAGAGAAAAGTCCAAAAGGGCTCTGGGTTTTCTCTCTCTCTTTTTAGACTTTGAATTCTCAATTCTCTCTGACTGCTTTGTGTATCGCCATGAAAATTGACAGGGTTGTTAAGCAAGCATTTCTGAGTTCAGGACTATAAATTTTGTAAGGTTTTGTTTTGAAATGAGTTTATGGGAAGCATCAGGATGGCATGGGGAGTATTTTCAATTTAACATTGCAGAATGTGAAAAATCCACGCTGGCTATAGTATACAGCCACTCTCATGGCTGTATAATATGATTAAAAATGGTTTCAAAAGCATAATCTTTAAACAGCTTTTGCCCTTTTAGAAACTTCGTAAGTGTAGATTATCTGAACATTCTTTTTGTATGCCTGCCTTTTGTTTCCAGATTATGTTTACTGCCTCTGAGTTTGGCATATTTGATCTGCTGATGGAGTCTGGGGAGTTCTTGACCTCAGCAACGATAGCTGAACGTCTGGGCACCAGCGCTATTGGGATGGAGAGGTTGCTGGAGGCCTGTGTGGGCTTAAAGTTCCTGCAAGTGGAGAGAAAGGACAACCAAAGTATTATTTATTTATATCATTTATATATCACTTAACATTTCTGGGGAAAATCCCTAAACAGTTAACAGAAATTCTGAAGTCAAAACGCTATGAATACAATACAAATAAAGATCAGATTACAGTAAATACAGTTACAATCCATCATTTAAATACAGCAAGTCAGTAACTGAACTTTCTCAAGCCTCCAAATAAGCCTGGATACACAACTGGGTTTTTAGGAGAAATCTGAGGCATCCAACAAATGGAGCTTCTCAAATCTCTTTTGGGAGAATATTCCAGAGGGTTGGTGCTACAACTGAAAAGTCCCATTTCCAAGAGGTTTCCAGATGGCTGGCTGTGGCATGGCTATCAGGGCCTCTTCTGCTGAGCACAAAAGTTGATTTGTTCTGTCATGGTGGAGATGGTGTGCTGGGTATCCTTGTACCTAGTTGTTTATTTGTCAGTAATAAAACCTTGAACTTAGCAAGGTAGCAAATAGGCAGCTAGTGCAGATTACTTAAGCACTGATGTAACATGTGCATTGCTAGGCATAGTACTCAGTACTCTATCCACAGCATCTGAACCAAGTGGAAGGGCAGCCCAACACAGAGCACATTACAGTAATCTAAACACAGGTTACCATAGGTCACCAGTGCATGGACCACTATGGAGAGGCTATCCTTATCCAGGAATGAGTAGAGCTGTCATGAGCACTCCATGCCAGAGAGGTCACTTGGGCCTCGAATGACAGTGATGGATCAAGAAGTATACCTAGATTGCATACCTGCTCCATCAGAAGGAGTACATTAAGAACAGGCAAACATCCCAATTCTCCAACCCAAACCACCCACCCATTGGGTCTCTGTCTTGTCAGGATTCATTTTCTATTCATTAGGCCTCATTCTGCCCATTACTGCACCCAAGAACTGGTTCAGGACATGAGCAGCACATCTGATGTTACAGAGAAATATAAATGACTGTGATGACACCCCCCCCAGTGGCTGCACAGAGCATTGGGGACAATATAGTGGCTTTCAGCACCCTGACATTCAATTGCCAAGGGACTGAGAGGCACAGTCACCCAATGCTTCTCTGGAACAGAAGGTGGTGCATTGCAGCCTTGCTGTTCTGCATTTTGCAGAGGGATGCGTGGCTTCTGCCTGCTTTCTCACTGTTCTTGTTCCAAGTGTTTTGTCCATGCAGAATTGGGGAGGGAAATGGCTTTGGAGAGAAGGGTGAAAACATTAATCATTCATCCCCTTCATTTTCAGCTCTTTATGGAAACACGGACTTTGCCAATCTCTATCTTGCCAAATCAGGCTCAAAGTCTCAGTATCATTACATGAAGATTAATTCTGTTTTTGGCTATCAGAGTATGCAGTACTTGGCTGATGCTGTGAGGTGAGAAGAAGGGTAGTGCAAAAGGAGAAAACTTGTACACAAAACCATGTCATAGGCATGGGACTGGTCAGCTCCATTTCTCAGCTCCAAGAGAGGGCAATTTACTTTATTTACTGGGGGCTCCACCCCTGTGTGCTTTGCATGCCAATCCCTCTCCCTCCCCTTTCCCCAGGTTGCCAAGGCACCTCCCTCCTCCTTTGCTCTCCACCTGGTCTCATCTGCCAAACTTCCTCTCCCCCAAAACATGGACTGGAAGAAAGGGTAGCCTTGCACAAAGTGGCTCCATCGGTTGCGCAGGGTGCTGCCTACCTTTCACCTTCCTTGCCCTTTCTCTCCCCCCCCCAGCCTTGAGCCCAGTGCGGCTTGACCACAGCATGCCACTTGCCAGCCTTGCTCTTCTTTTCTGCCCTGCCAGCTTTGAGCCCAGCACAGCTGGATTGCAGCATGACACTCACCTTCCTTGCCCTTTCTTCCCCCTGCCACCATTTAGCCAAGCATGGCTGGGTCATGGCATGCCACTTGTTCACCTTCTTTCCCCATCTTCCCACCCCCTTACTTGGCTTCAGCCAGGCATTGCCCTCTTGTATTCCTCCTGTCCGCCTCCCTGTCCTTGAACCCAATGCATCTGGGTCACTCTGTAGTTTGTAGGCCACCTTCTGTGGTGCTGAGAACTGCAGCGTGATACTTACAAATATATATATTATATGAATATAGGAAGATATATTTAACTAGTTTAATAGACTGCTTAATCATCAAAGACCTCTAAGTGATTTACATAAGACATTACAATACTAATAAAACAATATGTTAAAAGCAAGTTAACCTAGAATTTATCAAAATATAAGTAAAGTCAGCAATTAAAAAAAAAACCATAATAAAATAAAATTTAGTATAATTCTACTCACTTCCATGTTAGCAACATGGTTACTAGCAGTAATTGGTATCATGGTGAAATCTTTAAGCTGTTTACCTAATAGTATAAAATGTTCATTTAAAAAACAACAATAAAAATGCTAATTGTATGACTAGTACATTCAATATGTTATCTGTGTGTGCAGAAGAGTCAAAAATGGATTTGATAGTCGTGCCAGTCAGTTTTCATTTAATTAAAACAAATACTCTGTTTCAGGGAAGGAAAAAATCAGAATGACAGAATACATGGCATTTCATCAAACTGTGACTTTTATGAGACTATTTACAGGTAAAAATTAGCATTTTTGTAGATCTTTTTGAGAGAAAGGGGAAAACCTAGGATATGTTACTTAATTACTTACTTATATTTATAGTTCCAGTGTATTCTCTATCCAGTGCTGCTCTTTCCGCTTTCCAAACTTGCTCTGTGAAACTGGAGAACTTTTTATTTAGCTTGCTGTTGTGTGTGATGTCTAAAACCAGAATCCCTGCAACCAGGACTTACATTACGCAGACTAGTTGTGAAGAACATCCCTGCTTTGCCTCCATTATGCTCCAGCATTGAAGCAGAATTACATCCACTTGGTACAAATAGACATTTTCAAGTCTTGTCATTACTGCAATGCAGTTTATCTTAATCCAGAGATCAGCATGTGCTCAGTCATGTTCACAGACATCCCCACTTGCTTCAACAGAGTGACCCAATGCACTTCTTTTATTGACATCAGGCTCTTGTTACTGGAGGAGCCCTGAGGTCCTGTGCCAATTAACAATTCTTAGATTTGGAGTATTGTGATGGTTGGGAAAGAAATAGTTGGGGGGAAAGTTGGAAAGCATGTGGTGCAGTGTCAGAAAGATAAAAGGACTGCTGATGATGGTGCACACAATTATCCTTAAAAAAACAGGGTTGTAGTTAAGGAAATGTTTTTTAAAATTACAGTGTTCTTTATTCCAATTATTTTATTTATATATTTATTATTTGATATATATCCCACCCTTCCTCCCAGTAGGAGCCCAATTACTTAAATCTGTCCATCCGTCCGTCCGTCTGTCTGTCCATCCGTCCCTACCCACTACTAATAAATGTTTAAAAAACAACACTACAGGTGTTGACTTCATATATATAACTACTTTAAAAAGGAGGAGAAAACACTTCAATCCTTCATCATGTACAGGGGCCCCCTGAAGGAACACTTAATTATTCTTCAGTTTGAATAGCAATATAAGGTTCCCCCAATCAATTAATAAATCCAGGTTCTTCCTTAATGTCAAATTTCTAGTGAGCATGTATAGAAGCAGTTTTGAAGCAGTCTTTTGACTTCTTCCTTTCAGTGATAATTATATATTAGAAGCCAGTGTGTAGAATTGTTATATATTTAATCACACAGGCTACTGATGGAGACCTTGCCAAAGTATTGGTTGATTCATGATTTATTAGAATACGTGTGTGTGTTCATGCGCGCGCGCGTGTAGAGCAGCCTTTCCCAACCAGTGTGCCTCCAGATGTTGTTGGACCACAACTCCCATCAGCCTCAGCTAGCATTGCCAAAGGTCAGGAAGATGGGAGTTGTAGTCCAACAACATCTGGTTGGGAAAAGCTGGTGTAGAGGGAGAGAGAGCACCCACACCAACCACAGGGGTACTATACATGGGCCCAGTCCACAACAATGCTGTGCCACACAGCAATGTTTGAGGGAGTCTTATTTGTACAATTTGCATCAGGGCAGATATGTTTAAAAATGAAGTACAGTCAGAAAAGGGGAGGGGACAATTGCCAAGGGGAATCAGAATTTTGAGGTTTTGACATACAGGAAATTGGGGGCAGGGGGGATTTTTATTTTTAAGAAGCACAGGCAGGTATATCAAACTGCGCAAATGCTGAGCAAACAGAAATAATTATGTGGGAGGGATAGATACAATGAATTACAGATATCCCATCACAATCTGCCCAGTGGTATGAACGGAAAGCAGCAGAATCAGACCAAAAAAGAAATGAAAATCTACTAATGATGTGAAAAGTTTGCTGCAATTCCACAAACAACGAAAACAGGAAACAAACAGCATTATGTGGAATATGGCTCCTGTGTAGAATCGTATTATGTTTGAAGGTATCTTCTCTATTACTTGTCAATGCAATTTTGAATTACTAGATCAGAGAGTGGGTTGCAAAGACCCTTCATGGATGCTATGAATGCCACGTGGAGTCTGTTTGGTCGAGATGTGATGACTGCATTTGATCTTTCTCATTTCCCATTTGTTTGTGACGTGGGAGGTAAGTACCATAAATTCCCAGATGTCTTCCTTACTTGTAGCTTGAAATAGTAAGGCACTTGTAACAGAACAAGCAGAATACCCCAATCTGCTTTAGATCATTTTGCTCTGAGCTATAAGAATTGTATTCGGGGGGCTGGGGAGAACATTGGATGACTTCATTTCAATTTAGGTGTTTCATCAGTCCATGATACAGTAAGACTGAAAGGGCCACTCAAATGAAGTTGGGTGGCCTTAGGTTTGCTGAAGAAATGTGAGATGTCATCTCAACCCACTGTATTGTTATGTGCCTTCAAGTCGGTTACGACTTATGGCGACCCTATGAATCAGCGACCTCCAGTAGCATCTGTCATGAACCACCCTGTTCAGATCTTGTAAGTTCAGGTCTGTGGCTTCCTTTATGGAATCAATCCATCTCTTGTTTGGTCTTCCTCTTTTTCTACCCCCATCTGTTTTCCCCGGCATTATTGTCTTTGCTAGTGAATCAGGTCTTCTCATTATGTGTCCAAAGTAACCTCAGTCTCATCATTTTAGCTTCTAGTGATAGTTCTGGTTTAATTTGTTCTGACACTCAATTATTTGTCTTTTTTGTGGTCCGTGGTATGCACAAAGCTCTCCTCCAACATCACATTTCAAATCAGTGGATTTTTCTCTTATTCGCTTTTTTCAGTGTCCAACTTTCACATCCATACATAGAGATTGGGAATACCATGGTCTGAATGATCCTGACTTTAGTGTTCAGTGATACATCTTTGCATTTGAGGACCTTTTCTAGTTCTCTCATAGCTGCCCTCCCCACTCCTAGCCTTCTTCTCTTTGCTACAAACTTTATTGTAGTGAAGAGAAGGTATTGAAGGTGTGTGTATATGTGAAGAGAACACAAAAATGGCTAAAGTGGATAACAGGAAAGTGAAAGGATCCATGTGTGATTGAGAAAGCCCAGAGAGAAGAATGTTGCAAAGCAAGAGAATAAGTCAGACAAATACAAAGTCATTGACATCCAGTAGCATACAGCATAGTTGGGGGGTAGGGAGAGACACTTACAGTGACTTACCTGACCTCTGGTCCGTCATGTTATTGCCACTTACAGGGAGGGGGAGGGGCAAGATGGCAGCGAGATCGGGATTGGGTCCGGTGCTGCTCTTGTTACAAGAGGGGAGGAATTAATTACTAATCTGTCCTGGTCACTGTTAGTTTGCACACTCTCCTATCCCTCTTCATTATATTGTTCCCATTAGTCTCAGTCCAAGGTCTACAAAGTCTTCTTCTCCTGTAAAAGAGGCTTCAAATTTTCTGCCTTTTTCTCTGGACACTTTAGAATTTATTTTAGAATTTCAGGACGTACACAGCTGAGCTTACTTTATTGTTCAAATATGATTGTGGGGTGGTGTATTCCCCCCCCATTTCTCTAGTGCTTTGTGCATGCCCATCCTGTCATCTTCCCTTGAGATTTAATTGATGCACAGGAAGCTGGAGAGGCTGACTACCCAGGGCCTGAGATCAGTGTGGTCATTGGTTTTGTTTTTAAAGGAAATTCTGACTTTTACCTTAAAAAGAATTGTTTCTGCTCTAATTTCTTTAAAAGTAAAAAACAAGACTTCACTTATAAATGTAACAACAGACAGCTGTCAGCCTCCCCACCTTCCTGTGCTTACAGAAAAGCCCAGCTGAGGACATCATAGGGCTTTCAGGACTCTTGGGCACCCAGGAAGGCTGCAGAGTGCAGACCACTGGAGAGATGATATGCAGAATGAAAGAAAGGAGACTCACAAAGACCCCTTGGGGACCTTGAAAGTAAGGAAAAGACAACAAAAACCCTGTATCCCACCACTGAGAATTTCACCAAAACGTTCTCTGTCCTTTCATCATTATTGAATTTGATTTCTTTTCTCATAAAGAGGCAGGATTTTTTCTCCTGGCACAGCACTAATTCTCATTGCTTCTGCTAAATGTGATAGCATTGCACCAACTTATTTTGATTAGCATTGTGCTCGCAGGACTGGTTAGTCCTGTAGTATGAAAGCCAATAAGGCAAAACAGCTGTCTGAAATAGTGAAGGTAACAGGAGTAATCCTGCTATACTGCTCAGGTTTGCAACAAGAGGGCAGGAACTAATTATTGATATGCCCTGGTAAATCCTACCTGGCACACTCTCCTACGCCGCTTGACTGTATTTTCATTGTTCCTACTAAGTTGGTTGTATTGTTCTATTATGTCTTGCTTTCTATTCGTCTTACTTATGAAATAAGCAGCCACCTATCTGATGTGCTAGTACTACCCTAAAATTTTGCACAGGAGTGTTTGGAAAAAGTTTTTAGAGGCATAGTATTTTCATTTTTGTCTTTGTTCTCCCTTTAAGGATGTAGTGGTTCCTTTGCCAAGGAATATATTTCATTGTATCCAAATTCTACAGTAACAATTTTAGATCTACCTGAAATAGTGGAAACAGCAAAGAACCATTATGTGTCTTCTGAAGATCACCGGATTACTTTCCATGAAGGTAAACTGTGGTTTGTTCTGAGAACCTACATTGGTTAGATCATTCTTCCATTAACAGGCAAGACAGCAATCCACTAGGGATGGGGGAATCTGTGGAACCCAATTGTTGTTGGACTAGAATTGCCACCATCCCTGACCATTGGCTATGCTGGCTGGGGCTGATGGGAGTTGTAGTCCAACATCATCTGGAAGGCCAGAGGTTCCATCCCCCTGACCCAGAGCAAAAATAATTGCTCTTTCCCCTGACAAGAGGGCATTTGATAAACCTGCCCAGAACAACAACTGGCCACAAGTTTTCCCTTCTTGCACTAGGACATGGGCGGGGGATCTGTGGCCCTCCAGGTGCTATTGGACTGCAGCTCCCATCCTCCCTGACACTGACCATTCTGCTGGGGCTGACTGGAGCCAGAGTCCAACATCATCTGGAGGGCCACAGATTCATCCTCCAGCAGACAGCAGGGCATAGTTTCTTACAATTGGTTACTGAAAAATAAATGTAATTTCTGTAAATAAAAATGCTAATTTAACCTGATCTCTTACCTATTCTATTTCAGCGGATTTTTTTAAAGATCCAATTCCAGAAGCTGACCTGTATATTTTGGCTAGGATCTTGCATTGTTGGGGTGATGAGAAGTGTGTGCAGCTGCTAACCAAACTGCATAATGCCTGCAAACCTGGTATGTGTGTTTTTCCAGTTAACAGACCAAACAGTGCAGGGAGGGCAGAAAGAGAGAAGACTTAAAATATTGTGGAATTTGGGCCATTGATTATTATTCAAAGCCACTTTGCTTGCCCCACGGGTCCTCCTCCTTATGTGTCTGTGTCATTCAGGTAAAACTACATTTCCTTTTACTTGAATACCTCGTCCCATGATGTTTGGGAAGTTTAAGCTGAACTCTTCCTTCATGCTGTCTTGAACTAAGCAGTGACCTATCTTTTATTTCTTAACTGGGTGAAATATATTCTGAAACAGGTGGTGGCGTGTTAGTAGTGGAAACGGTTCTCAATGAAGACAGAAGTGGGCCTTTAGAAGCCCAACTGTTTGCCATGCAGCTGCTGTTGCATACCGAAGGAAAAGAACGGTCCCCATCAGAGTACAACGTGCTCCTCAGTGCAGCTGGCTTCAAGGAGATTCAGCTAAAGAAAAGAATCCGCTATGATGCCATTTTAGGAAGAAAGTAACGTTGTCCCTGCTTCATTCTTGTTCAATTCTAGAGGAAGTTGGAATAATAAATGTTTTTGTTTTATCCTAAATATTCAGCTCACATATTTCAAAACAAGAAAATATGACAGCACAACAGTGTTTATTTCACCAATAAATAAACTGCAATATCCTTTGAAATAGAGTGGCTTGTGTATTAGGATACTCTCTTTAACTGCTGCTACTTAATTCCAGACTGTTTATAAGCATTCCAATTTTGCCTGTCCCTCTGATTGCATGCTTCCGAGGGTAGAGACTAGTCCTTGCTTAACAATTTATTAAAAGAAATCAGATGAAATTAAGGTATCAACTAATGTTCAGAAATTTTGTGCAGAATACCCACAACTACAGACATACTAAACAAGGGCCCAGTCCCCTACGATGCCATGCCACCCTCTACTGTTAGAGGAAGGGATGAGGGGAGGGGTGGAAGAGACGGATACATTAGATTATGGATTCATCCCATCATGATCCCCTCACTAGTATAAGCAGGAAACTGGACCAAGGGGGAAAAAAGAAAAAGAAAATCTGCTAATGGTGTGGAAAGTTTGTTGCAGTTCCGCCCACAATTAAAAATGGAAAAGCAAGAGCATTATGTGGAATATAGTTCTCATCGAGAAGCATATTCTATATAAAGGTGTCCTCTCTGATACTTGCCAATGCAATTCTGAATCACTAGATCAGAGAGTGAGTTGCAAAGACCCGTCATGAATGCTATGAATGAGGGTAGAAACATGCTCATTCTTCTGCCAGTTCCAGTGCACCTCCACCTCTCTCTTCTGAAAACGGGGGCACATGACACTAGCCAAACCCTGCCCCTTTTTAATGTAAAACCTGGTGGGAGCAGCTTGAGTGTTGTTGTTTTTAATTCAGCTTCAAAGAGATTTTGAAACTGATTAGTAGATCAATCCATTCCCCCTCCAGGCACAGCTAATGGAAACATTTTGATCTGGTGAGTAGTGCATATAGCCTGAGATGTGATGACTGCATTTGATCTTTGTCATTTCCCACTTGTTTGTGATGTGGGAAGAAACCACAATATATTATCACCTATCTTCCTTTACTGACTTCATATATATAGGAATACCTCAATATGCTTTAGATCATTTTGCATTGAGCTGTCAGCGCTGTGTGTGGGGTGGAGGATAACGGCATTGGATGACTTCCTGTCAAATTAGGTAAGTCTCAATTAGTTCCATTGAAAAGAAATAGGGTGACCTTAGATGTGCCTGAAAAGATGTGTAATGGCATCTCATCTCAACTCACTTTAAGCACTGTTTTAAAACTCTGTCTCATAGAAAGGCGGAAAGGGTGTACTGCTGAGGAGGGAGAAAGGCAAAAATGGCTAGCGTGGATGACACAAGCAGAAGGAAGTGATGGAGAAATCCCGAGGGAAGAAAATTGCCAGTCAAGAGAATGAGGAAGAAAAACAAACACTCATTAACATCTTTAATTGTGTTTCTGTTTAGTCCTGCCATATGGAAGCCAATGGAGGGAAATAATTGTTTGAAATAATGGAGGCAACTGGAGTAATGTTGCTATATTAGTTACAGTAGGTTACATTTGTAACAAGATGGCAGGAACTCACAATTAGTCTGTCCTGGCCACACATACCTGACAAAATAGACACAACCTTGTTAACCTTGCTACACTAAATATAGCATGTCAAGTTTGTAACAAGAGGGCAGAAAGTAATGGTTACTCTGCCCTAGCCACTCTTATCTGCCACACACTCCTATGCTGCTTGACTGTATTCTTATTGCCCCTGATAAATGTGATAGCATTGGAATAACCTCTGGAGAACCACAAGTTTCTCTTCCTTGCAGTAGAAGCGCCAAGAGATAGTACTGCGTATTTTAAGGTACTGATTTCTGAAACATAAGAGCAATTATTCTTCCTGTAAGAAGAATTATTTGACCAGATCTCTACCCATTTTATTACATTTTTTAAAGGATCCAATTCCAGAAGGCGGCCTGTGCATTTTGGCTAGGACCCTGCATTGCTGTGGCAATGAGAAGTGTGTGCAGCTGCTAGCCAAACTTCACAAAGCCTGAAAACCTGGTATGTGTATTGTACCAAAGGTCTTGTGGAAATTGGGTCACTGGTTATTATTCAAAGCTGCTTTGCCCTATGGATCCTCTTCCTTACGTGTCTGTGCCATTCAGGTTAAACTGCATTTTCTTTTACTTGAGCTTCTGATCCAAGGAAGCTTGGACAAATTAACGTGATCTGAAATAAGTAATGACATATCTTTCATGTCCTAACTCAGTGAAATATATCCTGAAACAGAGATGGTTGGGTTTTAATAGTGGAAATAGTTCTCAATGAAGACAGAACTGGACCACTAGAAGTCCATCTATACTCTGTGCTTTCTCTGCTTCCTACTCAAGAAAAAGAACGAACCCCATCAGAGTACAATGCCGCTGGCTTCAAGGAGATTCAGCTAACAAAAAGAAGCCTCTATGATTCCATTTTAGGAAGAAAATAATATTGTCCCTGCTTCACTAATTCAATTCTAAGAGAAGCTGGAATAATAACGTTTTCCATTATAACCATATCACTCTTCTAGACACCAATTTATTTCAAAGCAGGAAAACATGACAACTTATATTCCACAAATGCCAAGATCCTACACTTGATCTTAGTCAAAAGGCTAAGAAGTGATTATTCCACAACGACCTGGGAGACTAGGGTTCAAATCCCCACACAGCCATGAAGCTCAATGGGTGACCTTGGGCCAGTCACTGCCTCTCAGCCTCAGAGGAAGGCAATGGTAAACCACCTCTGAATATACCGCTTTCCATGAAAACCCTATTCATAGGGTTGCCATAAGTCAGAATCGACTTGAAGGCAGTCCATTTCCATTTCCATATGGTTAATAAATAATCTCCATGGAGGGAAAGTAACTATATATTAGTTCTAGGCTGAAACTGACTGAACTTATTTCCAGTGGTGGTCAGCAACCTGGGGTGAGAAGGGGGAGATGGCAATGAGATTGGAGCAATGCAGATGCAAATTTGGGTCCGATCCAGAGCTTCCACTGGTGCGTTTGCATCTCACCGACCTCACTACCATTTCACCCATTCACAGTGACTCTGGTGGCTGTGGTGCCAGCAGGTCAGATAGGCAGCACAGTCTTACCCCACCGAGCCCCTCACTGCTTATTTCTACAGAAAAGTGTTTAGGAAGGGTATAGAACTGTCCTAAGAATCAGCAGTGCACAGGTCCGGGAATTGGATTGCGTACCAGCTCTGGATGAGTTGCACTCCCTCTGATGGAGCAGGTGCATAGTTTGGGGGTGCTCCTAGATCCATCACTGTCACTAGAGGCTCAGATGACCTTAGTGGCTCAGAGCAGCCATTACTAAATTTGTTAGGTGTATCAACTATGCCCATCCTGGACAATGATAGATTTGCCATAGTGCTCCATACACTGTTAACTTCACAGTTACACTACTGTAATGCGCTGTATGTGGTTATTCTTGTGCCTGGTTTGGGAAGTGCAACTAGCGCAAAATGCAACTGTATTTTTAATAAAAGGACATCAGGAAGCGGGGCCTGATAGGAATGCTCCATATACTAAGCAAATGGATTCAGGGAGGGTAAGATAAGTTCATATTCTTTGATTAGTACCAATCCGCCTCCTCAGCATCCAGAAGCAGAGTTGGACCCAGTGGTTTATTTATTTATTTATTAAATATCCCTTCCTTCCTTCCAGTAGGAGGGTTCATGTAGTAGTAATATCAGAGATAAAATGGAAGCCTGTGGACTGCATATGATGGGGTAGAAGTGTCCCAGCACCAACTTCCAAGACCTGCTCTCTAGGAATAGCTAGAACTCTGCCCCACAAAGCAGTGCCCATCTGTTCCATCCCAGTAATACTGCTATGAGATTGCCCAGAGGCCCTCACTTGGCTGCCATTTTATATACCCCAATCCAAAATTCTGATCTGCTAACAGTCAAAGATCTAATCTTGAACTATTGATTCCCTTAGCTTGCAAATCTGGAAAATTACAGATGACTTATTAGGGGAATGTTAAAAGTAAGGTTATATGCCAGGTATACGCAATGTAGTATTTATTCTAGTGCTGGACTGATATTTCAACAAGCATTAATTTCCACCATTAATTGGAGGAGGAAAAGAAACCCTCCTGAATATTGGGATGGATAGTCAGAAATTTCTCAGAAATTTGCAGGCTGGGGTTTGGATAACCATAATTAAACAGGTTTAGTTTTCCTCCCTTTAATTTTTTTTTTAAATACCTTTTAAAAGTAGTAAGACTAGCAACCTTCTCTGTTCCTTTTGCAGCATCTTATTCTCTTCTCTGCTGCAGCCTTTTGGCCTCCAATTGCATGTACATTGTTCCTGATGCCCGGATTGCCATGTAAATAAGGAAGAGTCTTGTGACACCTTAATCAGTACTAACTGATGCTGTTTGCTTGGTGATCGTTGATCTTCTGACAGAGAAAGAGTAAAACAGAGCAAATGAATTCTACATTTTTATTATTGTTGTTTTGTTGTAATTTAATATCAGGGACAAAGGGAGGAGGTTGTTACTGAGAATGAAGCTGAGTAAGACTCCTTGAGGGGAAGGGGGAAAGTTCCATCCCAAAAATGGTAGGATGGAAGGATCTGTCAACTTTGGTTCCCTCCATTTCTCATATTTTCAATCTTAAATTCAGTTCTTCTAATTTCTGCAACAACTTGTGTGTATGTTTTTTTTTAAACCATGAACATTCTTCAGCATTTTAGTGCTGAGGTTTTAGTTAGAGTTTTCTTTTTAACCATGTCCTCTCAGGATGGAAGCAGTGGAAGAGGGACTAGAGATTTTGCAATCCTTCTGGCACCAGATAGTCTAGTTTGACATAGCACAGGTTTCTCTCTTTAAAGGGCTCCAAGGCCAGACACTAGATAAGGTGAAACCAGAAGAATCTAGATAAGGGAATATTTACTCTTTCTTGTGGAATGTGGCAAACTAAGGAAAAATACGTATGCAGTGTCCAGGGTCCGGTTATTCAAGTTTGCAATAAGTGTTTAGTGCTTTAGTTTTTTAAAAAAGAACAAAAGAGGGGGGCTGGAAAGTCAGCTTAACAAGGAATTATTCTTTCCAACCCCTCCACTTTAGCTGATTTGTTTATTTTCTTGCATTTATATCCTGACTTTTTTTTCCTTTGTGCAGTCCAAAGTGGCATAGTTTTGGTTCATCCAGGCTCTCACCTGACCCAGAATCTGCTTTGCATCAGCAAAGAGGTGACCTCCACACCATACCAGTTACAATTTTTTTGCCGAAGAATGCGTAGTAGGCCAACCTGTCCAATAAATCAATGTTGCCTGAATGTAAACCCATTAATCTGGGTTCTGTTCTGTGTTTGAAGAATGAACTGCACCCATATCCAGTGGAGGCTGATCCATTAGGGTGAGTGGGGCGCAGCCTCACCAACCTCAGTGTGCCTTCAGCTACCCTCACTTGCCTTCTGACTTGCAACCAGTCCAAGGACTAGCACCAGTTGTCAGCTTTCTCCTCCTCAGTGTTGCCCGTTAGAATGAGTTTGCTCCACCGGCCATTGGCTCTGGTTCCACCTACTGTTGGGGCTCCCTGCCTTCCACCCTAACAGTCCCAATGGGCACCAGCCACCACTGCCAATATCACCTTGTCTTTGTTCATTCTGTAAAGCCCTCTTTTTTGCTTTTGTTCTGTACAACTCCATTTCTTTCAGTGAGTCTCCTATTCATTGTGCTTGAACTGCCAACATTTCGAATATTGGCTGCATACACGACATTGATTTAAAGCATGTTTAAAATGCATGGCTCCTCTCAAAGAATCCTGGGAACAGTAGATTACTCATCACATAGTTACAATTCCCAGAACCCTTAACAAACTACAGTTCGCAGAATTCTTTGGAGGAAGTCATGTGCTTTAAATATGCTATAAATGTATGATGTGCGTACACAGTCATTGTTCCAATGAAGCGCACCATCTTTATTTCTCTGTGGTTTTTAAGGCTGCAATCTTTATCCCATTTACCTGGGAGTAATCCCCATGGAATTCAATGGGACATACTTCTGAGCAGGCACTGTAATGATTCTGGGACAGTCCACAGACAGAGTAGAGGAATGAGGAATAGCTTGAAACAACTTGGTTTAGAGCCTCTAAGACAAACTTGTACAAAGATCTATAGGCCTTTGGAAATGCCTGGGTCATGTGACTTTAGGGCAGGTCCTCAAATTACCAACTTTTTTAATACTAAGGGAATATCTTTAAATTATAAAGGCTGCATTCAGATATAGGGTTTATTGTGTTTGTTTTACTGATTACTATGAGTAGCACTTCTGTCCCGATTTGTAACATTCCGTATTGCCTTATAGAACGATTGCCTTATAGAACTGTGACTTTTTGACCAATGTACCGCCATGTCACACTAAATTTCATTAACACCAGTGGCCGTGATGTGACACAACAATGAACGTCACTGGACTTGTTGCTACTCCCCCACCCTTTCTGCACATCTGTACTTCTGTTCTCCCACAATTCCCCCATGAAAATGACAGGAAAGAACTGCATGCCGGTATACCGCCCCAAATTTCATCGCTTTACTCCTGCAATTTTGTGGATTAATGGGTTTGGGGGTTTTTTTGCAATTAATACAGTAACGAGTGCAAAATTTCCACGATATTCTGCTGGATTTCCAGAAGTGACTTTTACGTCACATGAAAGATAAAATAAAATGCAGAAATTATCAAGTAAGGAAACATTGGGAAAATGGAATAAACTGTCATCTGAATGCAGCCAAACACTGTCATTACAGACATAGTTAGGATTGCAGCCTCCGTCTGTGGGATCGATATGATTACCGGTACAGCTGCAGACAAGGTAAACAGCATATTCTCTATAGATCTTTTTCTCTCTTTATGAAGGCAACACACAAAAGAATTGATTTAAACTCCCTGAAATCAACAGTGATTGGTGGGGCAGCAAAGGTGAGGTGATATTGTGCACCTGGCTTCCTGATACTGAGCCTTGCTGCCCCTTACCAAGAAGGGAAGAGGTGAGGCATGGGGAACTCAGCACAGAACAGGCTCTGGTGTCCAGAAGCTGTTTGCACAACTCTGCCCCCCACCTTCACTGCCCACTGACCGCTACTACCTGAAGATCTATACTAGAACATGCTGTCATTCATTTTCATTCTTTCCTGGATAGCTTCCTGTTTTTATCTGATGATAAAAACTGATATTATTCAGTTTCTCTCTTGCTGCTTTCAGGGGGCCCCCTGTTCATTGGTACTAGATGAACACATTAGCTCCACAGGAGCATGTGTTTTCTGTCACTTCTTTGAAGAGTAAAAAACCAAATTCCTAACCTGTGGCCCTCTGGAGGGCCAGTCGAAGACCTTTTACAACGAAAAGGGCCCTTTTCCCCACCACCCCCAACAAGTTGATTGCATAATACCCAAGGCCAGCCAATTATTTTGGCATCTTAGGCAGAAAATCCCTTTGCTAGTATACCCCATTCCACTTCTATGGTGGTGTTTCCGAAGTCCCATGGTCAGGACTGGCCCTACCATCATCAGACTGAAGAGGCAGCCTCAAGCAGCTACTGTGGGGTGTCAGGAAATGGCAGCAACTTGTTATTTAATTTACTCTTTGATGTTGTATATTTAATCCACCACTCTGATATTTCGTGATATGATAAATAAAATATGTATGAAATGGGCTGCTATAATCATTCATTAGATGTTGTGGCTGCCTGTTCTTGCCATTTTATATATCAATGTTATGTGTTCGGTTTATATCCCAATCCCCCCTTGTCCATTCCACAGATCCCACTGATTTTCCCCAGGAGAGGCTCGTGTTCAACTTCCTGCTCAGCCACAAACTTAACTGTGTGGTGTCCAGTTGCTGCCAGACCTTGCAGGATTGTTATTAGGATAAAATGCAAAAGTCTCACATATGCTGCCCTCAGCAGTTTGGAGCAAGGTGAGATACATAAAGAATAATTCAATGCTGAATACATTTACTTACTCCCCAATGGTTGGCAACACCAGACCAGGGATTGCTCCTTATCCTAGAGTGTCTGGCTCTTTTCCTTTTATACCCCACAAGTTTATTCCTCGCTGGCTAAAACACGTTGTTAACACACATGATCATGTCGCGAGCATGTGGCGTCCGCTCCACTGGGTGGTGCCGATGTGCCGCGTTTGACCAGAGACATTTGTGTGCTAATTCAAGCGGCCAGTAGGGGGCTCTGCGGAAGCGGAGAATCGAATCAGAACTGTGCACCGCAAAAACCTCAGTAAACTGAGGAAGCGGCGAGGAAGCTGTCCGACTTGCGTAACGAAAGGCGTGGCTTTAAAATGACGAAGTGTACGCGATGACAATGCTTGGGCATCCGATGCTGTGAGTAGTCTTAAACAACCCCAATAACAGTTAGGTTTCACCACAAGCCCAGTTCTCTTATTAGGAGACGTACTAGAAATCCTATGGTTACGTTGCCTTGATTTGGCACTGAGTCTTGTCTTCTTGTCCTTCTCCAGAACTGCGTTCAAAGAACAAGAGGTGGTTTAACCAGTTCTTAGGCTTTTAAGGCCCCACAGTTTGAGCACATCGTATGATCTCTTGCCTCAGTTTTAAGTCAGAGAGATCTGTATCTAAAGGGTCTAAGAAAGTGAATGGTGATAATGTTGCTTTCAGCTGTATTTTCTGTTTTTTTTAACTCATTTTTCCTTTGAATTACAAAATAATATACCTATACCTTGGTCTAATCTTTGCCTGTTAGAACATATTTAATCATAGTACTTTGCCCAAGCAAACTTACGTCAGCCACCTAAATCTGGTTTGGATGAATAGAGCTTTTTGTAGGAAGCAGTGTTAAAGGCTCCATGCTCTTTAAACAGGCAGAAATGTTATAATTAGTTTGACTTGCTATAGTTCGTTCAGCGATGACTAAACAAAACACTTGGTAAGAAAGCAACTAATTACAGAGAATTCACTGTATATGTTGAATGTATCAAGGCCTGCCTTCTTGAATCATAGACTGGTGGTGAAACAATGTTCAAGTGTGTAAAACTCTCACCACATAGCCTAATGAGGGTGCAAGCTTGAAAACGTCCACTGCATAGAACACAGGTATAGAGAACCTGTGATCTTCCTGATGTTATTGGACTCCAGTTGCCAACAGCTCTGCCAACAGCTCTGGCCAGCATAGCAGTGGTTGGGGATTACGGGAGCTGAAATGAAATGTATCAACATTACAATACTTGGCGTGAGTGAATTAAAATGGACTGGAATGGGACATTTTCAATCAGGCAGCTACAAAATATTTTATGCAGGAAATGAGAAATTAAGAAAAAATGGGGGTGCTTTAATAGTGAGAAGTGATATAGCAAAAGCAATTAGGAGCTATAACACAAGGTCTGAGCGAGTTATATCAATAAGATTTAACGGGGAATCTATTAACATAACCATCATCCAAGTCTATGCTCCAACGGCAAACACAGAAGAAAAGGAATTGGAAAGATTTTACACAGAAGTACAGGAAGAAATAGATCACACACCAAAACAAGATGTGCTGATAATCATGGGGGACTGGAATGCAAAAGTAGGGAACAGAGAAGAGCTAGGAATTGTGGGGAAAAGGGGCTTAGGAGACAGAAATGAAGCAGGAGAAAGACTTATTGAATTCTGTGAAGCCAATGATTTGTTTCTTGCAAACACATTTTTTGAGCAACCGAAAAGAGGACTGTACACGTAGACATCACCAAATGGTCAATATAGGAATCAAACTGATTATATAATTGGTTGCAGAAGATGGAGAAGCTCCATACTTTCTGCGAAAACAAGAGCAGGAGCAGATTGCGGTACAGATCATGAATGGTAATATTGAAAATCAGAGTAAAGCTAAAGAAGAAGAACAAAGCAATCATAATGCCAAAATACAATTTAAATAACTTCCCAGAAGAATATAACGATCAAATAAGGGACAGATTTGAGGCTTTAAACTTAGTTGACAGAGAACCAGAACCATGGATTGAAGTCAGAGACATTATCGGGGAAGAATGCAAAAAGAGAATACCTCTAGTTAAAAAGAGAGAAAGACCTCAATGGATGACTGAAGAAACTCTTAAAATGGTTAAAGAGAGAAGGAAAGCAAAAGCAAAAGGAGACAGAAACATAGTTAGAACTCTAAATGCAACTATACAGTGACTAGTACGTAGGGACAAAGAACTATTACAATAGTTATTGTATAGAAATAGAAGAGGACAACAAAAAGGGTAGAACAAGAGCTCTATTCCAAAAGATTAGAAAAATGAAAGGGAAATTTAAACCAAGGGTAGGGATGTTGAATAATCAACAGGGGAACACACTGACTAACTGAGATAAAACAAAAGGAAGATGGACGCAATACATTGAAGAACTCTATAAAACAGATGCAAGGACGACAGATTCATTCATGGAGGAACCGTATGATGAAGAACCAGAAATTTTAGAATATGAGGTAAAAGCTACTCTTAAAATACTTGGAAGAAACAAATCACCAGGAACAGATGGCACACAAATAGACTTACTACAAGCTACTGAGACTGAATCTGCCCAAATTCAAATATGGAAAAGAAAACATGGCCCACAGACTGGAAGTGACCAATATACTTCCCAATTCCAAAGAAAGGGGATCCCAGGGAATGCAGTAATTATCAAACAATTGCCTTAATATACCATGCAAGTAAAGTAATGCTCAAGATTCTACAACAAAGGCTCTTACAATATATGGAGCGAGAAATACCAGACGTCCAAGCTGGATTTAGAAAGGGAAGAGGTGTCAGAAATCATATTGCACACATACGTTGGATGATGGAACAGACCAAGGAATTTCAGAAGGAAATCACCCTGTGTAGATTACAGCAAAGCCTTTGACTGTGTAGATTATGAAAAACTATGGAATGCTTCAAAAGAAATGGGGGTGCCACAGCATCTGATTGTCCTGATGCGTAACCTATACTCTGGACATCACCGGTGGGTGATGAACGGAGAAAGAAAGTGTGATCATTTTGATGTAGTCTGGTTCCTGTGTTTAAGTTATGTGGAAATTAATTGTGGGGGTCCTCAATCTCACCACATTCTTCTTTCTTGCAAGGCTATCTGAATTCTGTGTAATTTACTTGATATAATACTGTAATGTCACGAAGGAGGATTCACTTCTATATTCTGTACTTAGCATTGTATGTAAGTTTTCAATTGTTGATTGTTTTGTTTAATATAAAATGACAACTTTTGTTTTAAAAAAATTACAAAAGCAGCATAAAACAGCAAAATTAAAAGTATCTAAAAGCCTGCAGTGCCAAAACAGACAATTAGGTAGGTGTCAAGGCAAACTTCTCCTGGGGGGGAGTGTTCTACAACTGGGGTGCCCCCACTGAGTAGGCCTGTGAATTTCTAATAGCCATCTGTCTCATCTCAGATGGCACAATATGCTATGTAACTCAGCTCCATGAAGTGGAAGGGGAGGGTGGACAATAAGGTCTGCTCAGCCAATCAGCAGCAGTCAGTTGCCATCAATCACATTAATTTAGATGAGGTGTGGCAGGATAGGATGAAGGGGACCAGGTAAAATGAAAGCATTCCAGGGGCCAACTGAGTTAGATACGTGCCTAGATGAGGGCATTGGTACCAAGACTTCTTAGGCTGCAAGTCCAGAGCTTGGAAGTAATTCATTACAAGTAACAAATTACTTGTAATTCATTACTTTTTTGAGGAACGAGTGGGTAATTCCTTTACATTTTGATTGTAATAGAACTAGGAGTAATTGTATTACTGTTGTGGAGTAACTGTAACATTTCCAGCATTACTTTTGGGCATTACTGGGCAGGGGAGCAGGGGAAGTCTTCTGTTCCTCTGATTTGTGGATGAAAATCATGTGCCTCAAACTGGTCTTTTGTGCAGCATCGCTCTTCCCTCGTGCTCTGTGGGTGCGTAGGAGGCGATGAGGGAGGAGGTGGAGAGTGAGACGGGGTGGAGTAGGGAAAACAATTATTTAAAAAAATGGATGGTGGTGGTGAAGAATGGAGTGGAGGCAAAAAGGAGCCGGAGGTCAAGAACATGGATAAAGGAGGAAAAGGAGGCAGCAGCAGGATGGAGATAAAGAACTGTGCAGGTGGAAGATGACAACATGTGTGCGTGAATACTGTGTTTGCACTTGGCACACAAAGCAGCCTCCACCACCCTGTCTGGCTACTGTGCTGCATTTGCAGTATTTTAACTTTTTTGCATCTCAGGGGAAAATGTTTGTTTGGATCAGTGTCCCTTAGTTGGTGACAGGGCAGGGTCCAGGAGGTGGTTAAGTGAGAGAGATTATGCTTGCTGGCTGAATGGAGGGGGATGCACTTGGTTTGATGTACAAAGATCTGAGTAGTAGCCTCTGCCTCCGTCCTCACCTCCCTTACCAGTGGAGAGACCACTATTGCTATCTTACAGATAAAAATAATTATTCTACTACCTCTGTATGTGTATGTTTATTTTTAATGTTGTTTTAGCCTACTTAGATGTTCAACAGCCAAGGCCAGCACCTTATAGGTGGTTTTTTTTAAAAGTAACTGAAATGTAATTGTAGTGACTTTTGAGAAAAAGTAATCAGTTAACTTTCAGAGCAATTGTAATTGTTAACGGTAATTACTACTTTTTGGGGCCATGTAATTGTAACTAATTTATTACTTTTTAAAAGTAATCTTCCAAGCTATGTGCAAGCCAATACATGTCTACTCAGAAGTAAGCTCCATTAGGTTCAATGGGACTTACTCCCAGGTAAGTCTGTATTGCATTGTAGCCTTACTCTGCAACAGTAGTACACTGCCTCAGGGATGTGCCTGTCTGCCTCCAGGGAGGGAAGGTGGAGCCTTTTGTGACTGTACAGTAACTATATTGGTCCACTGAGCACCAGCTCCATGTGGGATGCACTTTGTAATCGGTTTTGCTAAATGGCAGCTGGAATTGCTTTTCCATTGCTTTTACCATGCAACAGCATAGGGTATTGCCTCACTGCACAGATATAAGCTCTGGTGTAGTGGTGCCAATATGACTGTCCTTCCCAAGAGTCAGCAGAATAAAATAAGAAAATAAACGATCCTGGAAGCTTTCCCTATAATTTATCATATGCCTTGATACTGCAAAGTTCACAAGTGGAACCTGCAACTGGTACTTTCCTCTTATGCAGTGGTGGCGCTCTTTCTGTTCCATAAGGATTCACATTTGAATCCTTGGGCTCCTGCTGGGAGAAAGGCTGAGATAGAAATCTAATAAATAAAATAAATAATTTGGAGAATGAGTTTACTATTAGTATTTAGGATAGATTCCATTTAGTTCACAGGGATCATCCAGAAGCATACTAAAGTTCCTGATCCTTCACTGTTTGAAGAAGAAGATCCACCTTCTTTCAGAGATGGTCTCTATGGGTAGAAACAAACTCTTCTGCTGGTTCCAGTGTGTCTCCACCTCTCTCTTCTGAAAACGGGGGCACACAGCACTAGTCAAACCCCACCCCTTTCTACTGTAAAATCTGATGGGAGCAGCTTGAGTGCGTTTTTTTAAAAATTCAGCTTCAAAGAGATTTCGCAACTGATCAGTAGATCAACCCAGTCCTCCTCCAGGTGTGACTGATGGAAGCGCTTTGATCTGGTGGCTAGTGCGTTTACAGCCTGAATTTGGTGCTGCTGTCCAGTCATATGGGGCTGTGCCGTATCTCATTAACCTTTTGCTTTATGGTAGCGATTTTTCTGAGGTTTGCCCAGTTCCCTCCATCAGGTTATCAAGAGTAATTTAAAGGGATTTTTGCATATATAAACCCTGTCCGTTACTGAGCTAGGTGACTTAACCAATGTTCTACTAATGGGCTACTGACCACAAGAATAAAATGAACCCTTGAGACTTCAGAACAGTCACCATATAGGCAGGTGTGGGGAACCTGTGGCCCTTCAGCTGTTGCTGGTCTACAGCTCCCATCATTCCTGACTTCGCCGTGCTGCCTGGGGCTGATGGGAGTTGGAGTTCAGCAACATCTGGAGGACCACAGGTTCCCCCCGCCCTGATGTAGAGAACAGTGATCTATGTAGCATCTATTCCTTCTCAGCTCATGGAAGCTTCAGGTCTTTGATTTAGCTAATTAGATGGTGAAAAGAAATTAAAAGGTAGCACATGCATACTATTTAAATATTGTCTTGTTGAAATTTTAAGCATATTTTTATGAATAACCAATGTATTCCTATAATGGTGTAATTGTTCTCTGGCGTAGATGTCAAAAGGCAGTCTGCCAAACTGCATCACTTTAAGCACTTCTCTGTTGTAAGGGTGCATTATGTAAGATGAGCTTTGCTAGCATGGGATGGGGAAAAACTAAATAAATGGATGAAGCATCTAAAAGCTTCCTAGCAGTCAGAATGGCATTACATCAAGGTGGTTTCTCAGAAGCTCCCATGTCTTAATTTAATTACTCATTGAGATTATAGAGCATTTCAGCAAAGGCAAGATCATTTTTCTTGCCCATTTGCGACAAGAAATAATGTAAGGGTCACAGATACCTCTGCAGCTGGTGGTGATCTTTCCAATCTTGTGTTCTCATGCATTCAAGTTAAAATCAGAGTGAGGAGTTTTCACTGTGGAAACTTCTGCAGCCCTTGGCCCACCAAAGTCAGAGCTTCAGTAGTGCCA